>NC_136988.1:6160027-6357527 GCF_032717465.1 Coenobita brevimanus | reverse complement strand
AATTTTAAGTCTGTTTCGGATGTAAATGATGATTTAAAGAAAATTCTTATTGAACCAGCTTTGAAAATTTTTTCTCCGAAGAGTAAGGCATTTATAAAGAAAAGTACTAATAGTACTATGTCTGGTTATGATAAACAATGTTATTAAAGCAGGAAAGAGTATCATAAGGCAAAACATAAGAATAATATAGAAAAAACTCTGAATAGTTATAATGACATGATAACAAAAAGTAAGAAATATAAGCAAGAACTGAAACGAATCAAAGGGAAAGAAAAATGTAATTTAATTGTAAAGTTACGGAATGCTAAGACCAAAGACCCTAGATTATATTGGCAGATTTTACAGGGAACACAGAAGAAATCTGATATACCCAAACTAATTTCAGAATTTATGAATCATTTTAAGAGACTAGCACAAGAGGGTAACCCCGAAGATTCTCTTCGCAATATAGACATTGATATTGATATTGAAGACGACAGTGTGTTAAATAAAGAGGTTACAGAGGATGAGGTGTACAAGTGTATACTGAAGCTTAAGAATAACAAGGCTGCTGGTCTTGATAATATTATCAATGAATATATAAAAAATACTAAACATCTATTATGCCCCTTATATGTAAAACTCTTTAATAAGGTTCTAGAGACAGGAAATATCCCAGAGGAATGGCTGATAGGAATAATTGTTCCTATTTATAAGAACTTAGGAGAAGTAAATGATGTAAATAATTATAGAGGTATAACTCTACTAAGTTGTGTAGGAAAACTGTTTACAACAATACTCAATGTACGGTTAACCAAATTTTGTGATGATAATTCTGTCATTAAGGAATGCAAGCAGGATTTAGAGAGGGATATTCTACTACTGATCATGTCTTTGTATTAAAAAATTTAATTGATCTGTTTCAGCAAAAAAAGAAAAAAATATATTGCCTGTATGTTGATTACAGAAAAGCTTTCGACCTTGTGTGGAGAGATGGCCTCTGGTATAAACTACTGAAGATAGGAATTAATGGTAAAATTATTAGAGTAATAAGGAATATGTACAGCAATATAAAATCTTGTGTTTCAGTTAATCAAGAGGTCTCTGACTATTTTGTAAGTTATACTGGTGTCAGACAGGGAGAAAATCTGTCACCACTTCTTTTCTCTTTGTATGTGAATGATATTGAAGAATACCTGTTAGAACATAGCTGTAATTACATTAATATTGATGACGAATGGGTGGATAATATGCTTAAAGTTCTCATCTTGATGTATGCAGATGATACAATTAAAGTAGCTGAGAGTAAAGTAGGTATTTGCAATGCACTTAAAACTATGGAAATGTATTGTGACACATGGAAGTTATATATAAATTGTAAAAAGACAAAGATTACTATATTTAGCAAGACAAAATGTGGAACAGAGGATTATAACTTCCAATTTAAAGGAGAAAAGATTGAAATTGTTGAGGAATATAAATATTTGGGTGTTATCATGAATTAAATGGAAGTTTTAAAACATGCCAGGAACAACTGGTGCAGCAGGGTAGGAGAGCAATGTATAGTTTGATTGCAAAGTGTCGTAAATTTGATTTGCCTATTGACTTGCAGCTAGAGTTGTTTGATTCGATGGTATTACCGATCATTACATATGGCTGTGAGGTTTGGGGATACAGATGTATTAGAGAAAGTACATGTTACATTCCTGAAACATATACTTAATGTTCGTAAAACCACATGCAATGCCATGATTTATGGGGAGTTGGGTAAATATCCTATCAGTACGCATGTAAAAAGTAGAATGTTGAATTATTGGTCAAGAAAAATTACTGGTAAGCAAGATAAACTTTGTTTTGTAATGTATCAGTGTCTTTACAAACTGTATAATGAAAACAGTTTCAGATCACGGTGGTTGAACTATATAAAACCTTTGTTGAATAATTCAGGTATGTCAGGCATATGATTGGGCCAAGATGTTAATAATCGTTTATGGTTTAAACTTGCTTTTGAGAGAAAGGTTAAGGACCAGTGGATCACTGATTGACAGTCAGTATTGAATAGTAAATCATCATGTAGCATGTATGTTTCTCATAAAGATAGAGTTGTCCTCGAAAGTTATCTAGTAAAATTACCAAAACAGCACAGGATTAACCTATGTAAATTCAGAACTAATAATCACAGATTACCCACTGTAACAGGTAGGTTCACCAGAATTCCTAGGGAAGAAAGGTTCTGCAATAAATGTAATGATAATATCCTTGGAGACGAGTATCATGTATTATTTGAATGTACTAATGAAGACATCACAGCATTAAGGCTTAGGTATATGCCAATGTATTACAGAAATAATCCCAGTAGATGTAAGTTAGCACAATTATTTCAGAGTAATAGCTACCGGGTATGTCATACAGTGCAAAGTAGCATTATTCGTCAAGTGTGTACTTAATATTTTTAGGTAATTTGTACTGATAACCATAGGATACACTATACTGTGTACTAAAATAGGAAGGTGTGCTCCATACATTGTATAAAGTCTGAACTTAATAAATCTCTCTCTCTCTCTCTCTCTCTCTCTCTCTCTCTCTCTCTCTCTCTCTCTCTCTCTCTCTCTCTCTCTCTCTCACCTCTTGGTAAGTTCATTACCTCAGCGGATTGACTCCTTTTGCTTCCTTGATAAAGTCTTTCTGCATAAACAGTTAATTTAACTTTTCTGCAAGGTTTATATTTGTTAATCGTAAATTGTAAACCTCTTTAGTCAGTGTGAATTTGCACTGTGTGTGTCAGGGTCAGTTGTGCATTCTCGACTCTGTCTTGGTGGTGGGTTAACTCTGACCCTCCTAGACTCAGTTATTTAGTAAACAAACTGCGCCAGATGTTGTCAGTTCTCCGTTTACCGTTTACTGCTCTATTCTTCTTTTTCGAGATCTAGTTCACTTTTTTTTTTCAGTTGCTTATTAGTTTTTTCTTTGGTTATAGCAGTTCCAACCGTCTTTAAACAATTTTTCATTGACTCAAATAAAGTTTTGAGTGTGTGCAAGCTGTTGGAAGCTGCTGTGTTTTTTCTTCCCAAATTATTTCCGATGAGAGGACCCCAGAGGCGAAACCCAGCCAAGTGATTGTGTTCTGTGTATATTTTAAGGGAATGATAACAGAGTGTGAAAAAAGATGGCAAAGACAAGGAGTGTGAGGAACAAGAAGGTGGATGCGGAGTGCATAGTGGTCGAGTGCTGTAGGTGTGAGAAATGATACGACGATGAATTAATAGGTGTAGAGGACCTGGGCAGGCAGGAAATAAGAGGACAAATAATTTTCCGCTGGGCATGCCTATACTCCATTTCACCAAGTTTGGCACCATCAGTGGTGTCCTCAACGCCTGTAGTGTTGATGTAAACTCTCATCACTGGGTAAACCTCTATGTTTTACCTTGACAGCCAATATATAAAGGCAATACAGAAAGGTATGTCAAGTTCTGAGGACCTTTATCTGTGCTACAGGTGTTGAGGACATCTCTGATGATGCCAAACTCGGTGAAATACAGTATAGATAAAAGTGCAAGACCCTGGAGATTGATAATAAGTGACTAGGGAGGCGATCTGAGGAGTTGGTGGGGCAATTCCATGAGAGTAATGAAAAACTGGCGGCAGTTCAAACTCAGGGCGAGGAAAACAAAGGAGATACCGGAGCCAAAGCAGTGGCTTCGGATGCCTGGGAAAAAAATATATATACATAAATAAAACGCTTGAAAACGTGAGAATGGTGGAAAAAGGAAGAGTGAAGCTGCGAAGACGGATGCACAAGAGAAAGTATCAGTAGTGAGTGAAGTGGTGCGGACGAAGCCCACAAACACGAGGAAGGCTGGAGGATGGAAGCCGATGGTATTAGTAGGGGATAGTATGGATAAGATTTAAGGACATGAAGAAGCACGTAGGACTGAATGAACAAGGGAGTAGAAACTTATGCCTGAAGGGAAGGGGTATACAACAGGTGATGGAGGAGGCCAAATGGTGTGCTGGGGAGAAGTATGAGAGACGCTTAATTATCCAAGAAGGAGGAAATGACCTGAAGAAGTGTGGTGTGGAAGAATTTGTATGAGAAATTGTGCAGGGTATTAACAATATGAAGAAATATAAGATCTGTTGGCAGCAGTGGTAGAAGTGTTGAGACAACTGGATGTGTCCGTGGGGTACGAGAAAGTAAGGACTGTAAGAAAGCATATGCAAGTAGAACTATGTGAACTGAAAGCACAATTTAAGAGGGTGATGTAGGGGTGAGCTTCCTGGGCATGGACACCGAGCTGACGGGTGACGTTTGAGAAAGACAAGGTTCGCATAACTGAGGAAAGCGAGATGAGGTTTGGAAGGAGTTTGGTGGAGTGGATATTGGCCACAGAAAGGATGAACAGGACACGAAACCAGAAGTGGCGACAGAGAGTCTGAAATACTGACACCAAGGTTTGACAGACAGTATGTAATTTGACTGCGTGAATGTGCATGGATGGGGTGTAGGGATATTAGAGTCTGTGGGTAATGAAAGGATAGAATGGGATATGGATGAAATGGGTGTAACAGAGACACAGAGAGTGAATAGAAGTGAGTAGTGAACACTAGGGAATGACTAGAAAGGGACGACGTAAATGGAAGAAAAAGGGTGGGGGTGTTGGAATCCTTGTGAGACAAGGCATGGATCTGGATGTGGGAGAGGTAAAGGCATATGATTGTGAAACGAGTAAGGATATAAAGGCGTTCAACCTTTAATACAGTGTGAAAGGAAAGTATGAGAGAATTCTGCTAATTGTGTGTTACATGACAATAGAAGGAGTGAACGCAAGGCAGGATGATGTAAGTTTCATTCATTCATTCATTGCCAGACGCCATGTATCCCAAACGGGGTGGCCAAGGGCTTAGAGTTAATTGTTTTACAGGAAATAGATATCCACCAACCCCACTTGTAATAGAAGATATGCCAACAGCATCTGGTGTTCCCAGGCAGTCACCCATCCAAGTCTGGTTATATATATATATATATATATATATATATATATATATAGATAGATAGATGGACTGGGCCAGGAGGTGAATCAGCGATATGACTATCTATATATATATATATATATATATATACACATATATATATGTGCAGTATATATATATACAGTATGTATATATATAAATATATATATACATAATATATATATATATACATATATATATATATATATATATATATATATATATATATATATATATATATATATATATATATATATATATATATATATACACTGGGTAATTTAAAAAAATTGAGGAGTGGTTGATGATGTGTGAATCAAATATTTGGAGTGAGACACAGGAGAAATCTCGTGAGGACTGCAAGGTATTTATGGCATTTACAGATTTGAATGATAAGCATATGGCAGGGTAAACAGGTAAAGCATAGAGAGGATGGGGATGTGGGCTGACTAAGAAAGTCAAGGTACAAATGCCATGAGAGATGGGCAGGAGGAAGCAGTCCATACAAAGCGGGTAGAAAGTTGCAGGAAGATAAAAAAAAAAAAAAAAAAAAAAATTATATAAGAAAGAAAAGTATAATAGGCAGACTGGTAGCAGGAAATAGATATATGCAAGTAATTGTAATAGAAGATATGAATGGTCATGCTGGGTTCTTGGGTGAAGTGTAGATGTGAATGGACAATTGTTACTACTGCAGAAGGGCACGTGACATGGACTGGGCCAGGAGGTGAATCAGCGAATGACTATCTGTTTGTGAATGAAAATGCCAGGAAACATGTGCAGTATATGTGAACCGATGAAGGGAGGAAGATTGACTAAATGAGTGACCATAATGTGACTGGGATGGAGTATGCCTGTGTGATAAAGGGATGCAAGAAGCGAATGCAAACAGAAATGGAAGGTAGTAGGAGCAGTGTGGAATGTCTTTAAGGAAGACTTAGAGGAAGTAAGATGGAGGGAGGAGGGAGGAGTAGATTAAATGAATGATAAGTTGAGCAAGAAGCTAACCAAAGTGGCTGAAAGAAGAATAGAAGTGATGAAGAGTGGTAAGACAAAGATGACAAAGCGAGGTGGTGGAATGAGGACAATGAGAACGCAAGAAAACAAAGGAAAGAATACAGTACGAAGCGTAGAGGACAAAAGAAAAGACAATAGTGCGGAAGAAGGGTGGCGTGTAAAGAAGCATGGAAGGACAACAAAAACAAGCAGAAGGATTACACAGGAAAGCAAACAGCAACAGACCTTATGGTCCTTTCGAGGCTGCTTGTTAGAGAAAACTATGACTACAAGATCTAACTCTACATGCTGAAGGATAAGGATAGTAAAGCAAGAAGGCTCCCCCCAACCACCAAACCCTCCAGGAAAAAGTGAGAAAAACCACCATGCAGCATGGAAAAACTGACATGGAAATTTTAGAGGAAACACTGGAAAGGAAAAGTCACATTCTATAATACTTTATCTATAAGCTACCCGATTGAGTAACCTGAAAGAGAAAGTAAAGAAATAAAATAATAGTTACGGCATGACATTATAAACCGGTACATTGAGTTAATGAGAAGTCTGTGGACATAACGTGGAAGCTACACACTGCACAGTGTGGATGTTAAGGGGTGGTGCGGCAGCCTTGCCTGGCGCTTTTAAGGTAGGCAGCAGTCAATCAGGCCCTAGCTGCGTTCGCTCCACTGAGACAAGGAACTCTCCAATGTGGGACAAGTACACAAGTTTCATCCTGAAGCAGTGACCCCTGGTACATTAAAAAAATCCCGATGGTAGTCACTTGACTAACAGGGACCCTCAGTGATCCACAGCCCATCACAGGTCGAAAGTAAGAGTAGTGACCGTTAACTCCGGGTTATCTGTGCAGATCCTAATCTGTGCTTATATTGCTTTCTTTGCATTGGGGAGATTGAAAAATATATAAGACGGGTGTCTTAAATAAAAGGGGACAGCACAGTGCAGTGTGGATGTGCAGTGCACAGAGTGGATGTTTAGGGGTGGTGCGGCTGCCTTGCCTGGCGCTTTTTAGGTAGGCAGCAGTCAATCAGGCAATAGCTCCATTCACTCCACTGAGACAAGGAACTCTTCCATGTGGGACAAGTACACAAGTTTCATCCTGAAGCAGTGACCCCTGGCACATTAAAAAAATCCCGATGGTGGACACTTGACTAACAGGGACCCTCAGTGATCCACAGCCCATCACAGGTCGAAAGTAAGAGTAGTGACCGTTAACTCAGGGTTATCTGTCCAGATCCTAATCTGTGCTTACTGTATATTACCTCATTTGCTTTGGGTAAATCGAAAAACGTATAATGACGTGAAGTGACGCTATATTAAGTTTACGGGGTGTCCTGTAGACACGAGGGGACTGCACAGTGTGGATGTTTAGGTGTGGTGTGGCTGCCTTGCCTGGCGCTTTTAAGGTAGGCAGCAGTCAATCAGGCCCTAACTCCGTTCACTCCACTGAGACAGGGAACTCTCCCATATGGGACAAGTACACAAGTGACCCCTGGCACATTAAAAAAATCACGATGGTGGTCACTTGACTAACAGGGACCCTTAGTGATTCACTGCCCATCACAGGTCGAAAGTAAGAGTAGTGACCGTTAACTCAGGGTTATCTGTGCAGATCCTAATCTGTGCTTATATTGCTTTGTTTGCACTGAATAAATTGAAAATGTATAATAACGTGACGCAACACTATGTACGGGTACGTTGTTTACGGGGTGTCTTGTAGACAAAAGGGGCATGAACTTACATGTACCGTAGCTATAAAAGCAAGTTATTCGGACAGAAAAAGAGTCAGCTAAGGATTCTCATGCAAATACTTGTCTAATTTGTTTTTGAATGTCTCAATTGAGATACTGTTCACGGTATCTGAGGGTAATCTGTTCCAGATATTTACAACTTTGTTAAAGAAGTATTTTGCTTCGTGGGATTGGCATCGTTTTCCCATAACTTTGCAGTCATTACTTCTGGTTTTGACTCAACCGGTCTATATCAAAATATTTATTCATGTGTAAGTTGTCATATCCCTTCATGATTTTGAAAACTTCAATAATGTTCCCTCTTAACCTGCGCTTCATTAGGCTATATAATTTAAGTTCTTCAAGGCGTTCCTCGTATGGTTTGTTTCTAAGTCGTGGTATCATTTTTGTGATTCTTCGCTGAATTTTCTCTAATTTTTCAATGTCCTTTCTGTAGTACGGAGACCAGAATTGCACACAATACTCAAGATGGGGGCGCACTAGCGAGTTGTACAAGGCAAGTATGACTTTTTCCGATTTAAACTCGAAAGTTCTTCCAATAAAACCCACTAGCTTGTTTGCAGTTTTAACCGCATCGGTACACTGCTTGCTTGGTTTTAGGTCATTTGATATTATCACACCAAGATCCTTTTCACTGCCTGTACTTGATAACTGAATATTGTTCATTTTGTAATTTGCATGGACATTGTTACTTCCAATATGAAGTACTTTACATTTTTCTGTGTTGAATTTCATTTGCCATTTTTCTGCTCAGCTTGCTGAAGTATTAAGGTCATTTTGTAACTGCTGCCACTGTAATTTTAAAGTGACTTTACTTGTTATTTTAGTATCATCTGCAAATTTGGATACTTTACAATTTTGACCCTCATCAATATCATTTATACATATAATAAAAAGTATAGGTCCAAGTACTGAGCCTTGGGAAACGCCGCTGATCACATTACGCCATTTGGATTCCTTTCTGTTTATCACAACTCGCTGTTTTCGGTCTGAAGCCAGTCTTGTAACCATTTTTGCGTATTTCCTTTTATTCCATTTGCTTCTATTTTTCTCATGAGACGCTTGTGAGGGACAGTGTCAAATGCTTTCTGAAAGTCAAGGTAAATTATATCTACTGCTCTTGAGTCATCGTATGATTTGTAAACATCATGGAAGAAGTCCAGTAAGTTAGTTAAGCATGAACGACCACGTCTGAATCCATGCTGCGAGTCTTTAATTATATTATTTTCTTCTAGATAATTAACTATTTTATCTCTTATGATTTTTTCCATTAACTTGCACACTACTAATGTTAAGCTGATTGATCTGTAATATCCTGGGTGCGACTCATTTCCTTTTTTGAAAATTGGTGTTACATTTCCTAGTTTCCATTCGCATGGAACTTTCCCAGTACTTAATGATTTATTGAATAAGACAGAGAGTGGCAGCAGTAACTCATGTTTTGCTTCTTTGAGAATTCTCGGTGATATTTTATCGGGGCCAGGGGTTTTGTTTATGTTCGTACTATTTATGGCTGAAATGATATCGTTATTATGGATAGCATAGTTACTAAGGACTATGCTATTTGCTTGGTTTGTGGGTAACAGTAGGTTTCTGGTGGGGTTTTCTACTGTAAAAACAGACGCAAAGTAATCGTTAAGAACGTTTGCCATTTCGACCACATTTTCAGTGTGTTTGCCATTGTTTGTTTCTAAAGGACCTATTGATGTAGTCATAACATTTATCTTTCTAATGTAACTGTAAAATTCTTTAGGATTTGATTTGCACGTATTAGCAATGTGGATCTCCAGTGCTCTTTTGCTTTGTTTTATAAGTCTTTTCGATGTGCGGCGTAGATTATCGTACTGTAATTTATCATCATTATTTTGTGTAGCTTTATATTTATGGTATGCCTGTTTTTTGGCTATTAAATTACTTTTAATTTCACTGGACCACCACTTTGGTTTACTATTTCCAGCTGGACGTCTACTTCGTAGTGGCACACATGACTTTACCACTTCAGTAAATTTTTTGATGAATATTTCCCATGCTTGGTTTATGTCATCGGTTTCAGACATTTGATTCCAATCCGCAGTTGCAAGTAGCGCTCTGAGCCTGCTGAAATTAGCTCTGCGATAATCTGGGACCTTTTCTTTGCTCTCCGTTTCTTTTACTTTTTCAATAGTAATATTAAACTGTATAATTCGATGATCACTGGAACTAAACTCAGGTCCTGTTTCAACGTTGTTGACTAGGTTATCATTTGTAGTCAAGATGATGTCTAGGATATTGTTTCCTCTCGTTGGGTATTCTACGTGTTGGGAAACGGGGCTTTCTTGAAGATTCGTATAAAGCTCTTGTCCTGAGTGTGCCGTCAGTGGTTCACCCCACTTTGTTACCGGTAGATTAAAGTCTCCAAAAATTACGCTATCCTCTTGACAACAAATTTCCGCAGTTTGATCATAAAGTTTTTCATCTGTCTCAGTTGACTGTGCTGGAGGACGATAGATGAGACATATATTTATTTTGTGTGAATTAATACTTAGCTGAACATAACTGGCATCTATAGGATACAAAAACCCACACTGGCAGACGAAAAAAGATGTATTCCAAACAGTTTCGGCGACAGCTGTCGCCCTCTTCAGTGGATCTAGAGACCAAGAGTGGTACATACAAATGCTGAGAAGCTGCTTATATGCAGGGTGAGGACACGTTTTCCCAACCACACCTGATGTGACCTCATCTATGTTGGTAATACTGGGTTTGGATAGCACAAGGGGATGGAGACTAGTTTTCACATATAGTAAAACACCGCCACCAGCTCGATGTGGTCGCTCACAGCTGAAAATATTGTACCCTGTTAATGAGTATTCCGCTAGAAAGTCACGGTCAGATGTGTTAATCCAGGACTCTGTGATGCCAACGATGTCATAATTTTCTAGGTAAATTAGAGATTCTAAATCCTCAAACTTGTTACGTAGACTACGTGCGTTAACATAGCAGACTCTAATTCCGTTCCAGAAACTAATCAAGAAAGTCGGAACTGAAGCCGAAAAAGAAATAGAGGAGGACTCCGTGATAAAAGAGAGGAAGGGAGTAGAGAATGGTATGATTTCCTGAGGGAAGAGGGCAGGAATGAACAAGTGAGAGTAGATGAACTAGTAGTAGGGGGAAATATGATGAGAGAAACCAGGGAAAAGGTGAATGTAATATGAAAATTCTGGAAGGAAATTGAGGATCTGAATGAAATGGACGACAGGGGTGAGGAAGTATCTGAGATATAAAGGAGGAAGAATGAGGACATGGATGAGAAAATAAGTAGAGGAGAAATAAGGAATTATGTGATGAAGTTGAAGCTAGGGTAATTGGCAGGTAGAGACGGAATTCCTTATCATTAGTATGGAGAGGGGGGGTGAGGGAGTGATAGAGGGTTTGTATGTGTTGTTCAAGAGAATTATGGACAAGGAAAGCGTGCTGAGTAAATGTAACGAAAGCACAGTAACTCTGTTGCACAAGGGATGGCATAAGAGCAAGAAAGAGCTTAAAACTCCAGGTCAATAACGCTGATGGATATAATATCCAAGACATTTGTGGAACACTGAGTGAGAGACTGAGAGAGATTTTAGAGAGGAAAAGTGTTGGGTGAAGAGCAGACTGTTTTAGAATGGACAGAAGAGGGGAGAATAATATGAATGTTGTGAGAGATGGGATCGAGGAAATGGGTAATGATGGAAGGAAGGCATATTGGGCTTTTGTAGATATCGAGAAACCGTATGACAGGGTGAATAGGTACAAGCTAGGCAGGGTCCTAGAGGGAATACGGGTAAGATGCTCATCAACCTACTTGAGAATTTGTATGAGAACACTAGGGTAGGGTATAATCTGCGTGATACGGAGATAGGATAGATGGAGAGTAAAACAGGTGTGAGGCAAGGCTGTGTGTTATCACAACAATTGTTTGGTGCGTATACAGAAGAACTTGAAGTAAGAGTAAAGAAGTTTAGATTAGGGATACATAATTGAGATGAGCTCTTGAATATTTTGATGTATCAAGATGATGTGGTGATCCTGAGAGAGAGTAATGAAAATTCGCTGACGATGATAGATATAGTGACGGAGTATTGTAAGAAGCTGAATGTGAGATTTGGTAGTGAAAACGGTTATGTGTTTGTGGTGAATGGTGAGGTTCGTGAAGTAGGAAGAAGTGAATGCTGGTTGAAGAAAGTATTGAGAGAACAATAACAATAGCTAGGTACCGAGGGATGATCGTGGATGAAAAGGAATATAAGAGGTCAAAGAATGATAGAATATCTGGAGCAAATCAATGGGTGAAGAGACTGGGAAGTGTGGCAAAGTGTATGTTAAGTGCAGTGGCGTACCGAGGGGGGGGGGATGTGGCCATGGCCTCCCCTTTTGTATATATATATATATATATATATATATATATATATATATATATATATATATATATATATATATATATATATATATATATATATAAATTCTTTATTATTTTATTACAGTTGTAATGTTGTTTGATCGTAATGTGAGCGTTTGAATTTTAGTAGTACCGTATATGGTTGCTGGAGAGACTGATTCATAATTCAGTGGCACAGAGTACTTAAAAATTACTTAAGAATATTTTATATTTATGTCGTATACCTATTCCTTATGGCCTCAAATGTCTCGGGCCTTACAGTGCCCCCCAAACCCCCCAGGCAGTACGGGCTCGCTGCACTTGCCAAAGTCAAGGGCTGCACAGTTAAAAGGAAAAAAAAGCCCCCCCACGCCTTTTCAACTTTCTGGGTACGCCACTGTTTAAGTGTATGAAGGGGAAAGGCAGTGCCTGGAGTTTTGTATTGATTAGAAACGATGGCATAAATGATAAATGACTTGACGAAGCTGGACGTGATACAGAAAAAGGTAAGAAGGATAGTGTTGGGTGCTGGTTCCTTGAAAGCAGTGATAAGAAACAGGGAAGTGAGCATGGAAGTAAAAAAGTTACTACATGACAGTATTGTGATACCAACTCTAACGTACGGAAGTGAAGCTTGGACACTGTTGGAAGGACACAAGTCAAGAGTGAGAGCAGTGGAAATGAGTTATTTAAGAGGAGCCTGTGGAGTCACGTGGAGAGACAGGCTGACGAATGAGGATATAAAGGAGCGTTGTGGTGTTGATGTGGATGTGATAGGAAGCGTTGTGAGGAACACACTGAGGTGGTTTGGCCATGTGGAGAGGATGGAGGGTGAAAGACTGACGAAGAGAGTGTATGTGAGTGAGGTGGAGGGTGGAAGAGGGAGGGGGAGACCGAGGATGAGATGGAGGGATGGGGTGGAGAGGTATATGAGAGAGGGGGGTGTGAGTTGGGAGCAGGGCAGTGAAATGGCGGGGGACAGGGCGACTTGGAGGCGATTTGTTTGTGGCCACCCCAAACGGGATTGAGGCGTCTGGCAATAGATATATATATATATATATATATATATATATATATATATATATATATATATTATATATATGTTATATACATATTATATATATATAATATATATATATATATATATATATATATATATACACACACACATGGATAGGGTTAGTAATGAATGGTAAAATTGAAGTATCTCATCTAATGTATGCATATGATGCAGTGCTGCTTGCATACAGCAGAAAAGAGCTTTTAGCCTGACGGGGAGGATTGCAGATGTCTACAGTATGAGCATGATGCCTTGAAAGTATAATATGCAACAATGAGTGAAGTTATTGTTGTTGAGGGAGGTGACTTCCAGTGAAATGCTACAAGGAGAGTTTTAGTACTTTTGTGTGGTTAGAGAAAACAGGTAAAATGTGCACAGGAAGTGTATAAAGAATTACACAAGGAAGGAAATTGGTTGGTGTGATCATGGCGTTGATAAGGGACAACGATCTGACCGTGGCGTCTGCGAGAGGCTTGTAAGAAGTGTTAGTGCCTACCCTAACATCAGGCTGTAAACTATGATGTGGCATGAAAATTAAAGAAATTATGAGACGTGGAAATGGGCCTGTTGAGGAATGTGTGTGGAAATTGGAGAGAGTGGATAAGGTACAAGTTTGTGAAATATGCTGAATACGGGAGTCTGGGGACACCAGCGACAAAGAGTGAATTTAGATAGTATAATCATGCTGAGAGAATGGGTGTGATTTGAGTGGTTAAAAGGGTATAGCTGAGCGAGTTTGAAGGTGGGAGGAAGTGTGGTAGACCAAAAAATGTGGATATGGTAAATGTGTGTGTGTGTGTGTGTGTGTGTGTGTGTGTGTGTGTGTGTGTGTGTGTGAGAGAGAGAGAGAGAGAGAGAGGGGGAGAGGGAGAGGGAGAGGGAGAGAGAGAGAGAGATGAAGCTGACGAGGCTGGGAACTAACATGGCATCGAATATGCTGGATGAATTTTGTACAGAGGAGTGTATGACAAGCGTTTGACACACCGTTTAATTTCGCACTCATCACACTGACTGTCAGATAGGTATATACGAAGCTGCGTGTTGACATGTGTTCATATCGAGAAGAGATAGAATTGCAGGGGTTTGAATGGTGAATGGATGCGAGTGTGATCCATTTCGTTGAGTATGCTGCTGATTATTTCTCCCACTGTCGTATTTTGTTTCTCATGGCGCTTTCTATACCGCCTACCTCACTCCGCTCCCAGGAAATGAGGTGGGATGATGATGGTGACGATGTTGATGATTTTTTTTATTAATCCGATATTGGCCTCTCCAGTATCATGAAACCATTCTATACTTTATTCATAATACCAGTGCACATTTTCTCAGTTTCCAAGTTCCATCAAGATGAAGAGTTTGATGCTTCTCGGCCCCATTACATCGTCCTGGTATTCTTCCATCGTTATTACTATAGCTCAGTCTTCTTACCTCCCGACAATTTTAAACTCTCCACACAGATGATGTCTTATTACAGTTTCCTTTGTCCCACCAACACACATTAGTCAGGTTAAGAGAACCCCTGGCACTTCATGGTTTCATGTTTCTCCTGATCTTTTTAATATTGTCAAGCAGAAGAGTAAATAAGACAGCAAGTTACTGGACAGTGGGTTAAGGCTGGAACTCTTGCCTCATTTCCCATCCTCCCTCCTCCTTCCTCGCCTCATCTACTTCTTCTTGCCTCCTTGTCCCTCTCCTCTGCTTCCTTCTTCTCACTGTTATCCTCTCAGCAGCATAACTTTTAAAAGTTGTTTGTGTTGTTACCAGATTATGTTATTCCTCTAAAACGGGCCCGTGGTAGTGAGGGGGTTCAGTATGGTTGTAACTTATCCACACCAGTTATAAAGCTCTGTGTCGAATTGAATGAAGCTGTCTGGAGATGGCAAAAGCTAAAAAATACGTCCTAGGATTGAAAGGATTTACAGCTTCAAATTTCTTAATAAAATCTTATGAGAAATAAATCTGTAAAGAAAAGGACAAGACAGAGATGTAGATGTGGATAATGGTACGAACAAATTAAATAAAAATTACGCTGCGCAAAGGAAGGTGGGAAAAATTCGTTAGAAGGATAGGATACTGTGTGATTCCAAAAATATGGCAACAGGAAAGGAGTGATACCGGCTATTTCGCCTGTTCATCGGGTGGATGTGTCTTATATTTTACTGTTCAGCCACCAAGTAATTTTATTCACGATAGGAAAGGCCCCTGGGAGTGAAGCGATAAAGAAAGCCATTGTTTAATTCCTTTCGTTCGATAAACGTAGCTTGTCCTGAACTGGATAAAGGAAGACTAAAATAATTAACGATCTCATGTGCTACAGAAACGAACACCTGACAAAATTAAATTCAACTGGATATTTACGAAGGCAGGGTGTTAGGAAAGGGGGAGAGACAATGGGGAGAGTGGTGATGGAGGGAAGTTTGTTGCGAAAAAGAACATTAAACAAAAAGCGAAAGCTACGAAATAAAACAAATATAACAAAATCAGATTTATATTTCAGACAGAAAGACAGGCAGACAGAGGTGCTAAAGAAGGACATCAAAGAGCAAGGACATATTATAGAATTTATAAGAGGAAACTTATATATATATATACAGTATAGATAGATAGATAGATAGATAGATAGACATAGATATATATATATATATATATATATATATATATATATATATATATATATAATATAATTTTAATATATGTATGTTTACTGTGTGTGTGTGTGTGTGTGTGTGTGTATGTGTGTGTGTGTGTGTGTGTGTGTGTGTGTGTGTGTGTGTGTGTGTGTGTGTGTGTGTGTGTGTGTGTGCACTGTGTGTATATATATTTTTCTTTAAGAAAGTGAATCTGATAAATTAAATATCAAATCGAGAAGAATACTTAAACCATCATAAAAAGGAGAGAAGTTACTAAACCTACTTGAAGAATAATCTTGTCCCCCGAGTATGAAAGGTTTACCGTAAGTCCACAAGGAGGTCATTCCAGTGAGACCAATAACATGTGGCATTGGAAGCGCCCTAAGAGGCTACCTAAGTCCCTTTCTAATTCCCTGGGTACCATAAGTGGAACACTTCTAAGACATTCGGCGGATATTACCGAAAAGCTCAATGACGTTGCCTTCAGCAAAAGGAAAACGGAGTTTACGAAAGCACGGATCCTCACGTTATATGTGTGTCATGTTTTCCATGGAAGCTCAGATTGTTTGATATCACCTCTTCTGTTAGCCAGACGTTAGCGGCTGTTGCCCAGTGCTCACCACGGGGAGGTGGAAGCAGGATTTTGAAGCTGGATTTTATTGGTCGTTTCGGGATGGCTTTTTATTGACCTCAGAATAGTAAAGTCCACGCTGGACACACAGTAACATGTTTATTCTTGCCATAAAACGGAAGCTCGAAGATCTCCAAACTGTGGTTGGAAATATTTCTCTCAGAACAGTGAGCATGGTGAATTCAAATCAGTGTGTATCAATGACGCTTGCAATTGCAGATTCCTTGCTGAACAAATGTCTGTTAAGCAATTGCACATTGTTCTTTAAATCTCTGATTTATCTAACAAGAGAGCATACGCTAATGGACTATAATGTCCTTTATGTAAGCCATGCATAGTGTATAGTTGATAGGTGAACCATGGACAATTCCTGAAAGTACCATCTCAGCAGAGTTCACCAGAAAATCAAGATTAATTGCACATGAAAGGATAACAGTTCCTTTTCTGAATTATTTTCAAGGACGAATTCTTCGTCTTTGCTGGTAATAGTACCCATGGAATTAAGAGCATGATGCACTTCCTCACGAGTTTTGGGCAAAACAGGACACACTTTCCGTCTTTCTCGGTATATTGATAGTGCTATAAATCTATTCTCACCAGATTCCAGCAGATTATCAGAAAATTTATGCAGTTCTGTTCTAATGAGCTTGGGGCTTCTTGCCGTCATGTCATCAGCTTCCTTCCGTTTCATCTGTGCACGCAGTTGCTGTCTTTCAAGTTTTCTTGGGCGATACGCACAAGGAAAATGGCAAACTTTGACGTAAAATCGCTTTTCACCAATGTACCGATGGAGGGGCCCATGCAGGCAATAGGAAGAGCAGTGGACGTCAGGGAAGATGAGGATCTACCATAACAAAGATCTAACTACACCGAACTAATATCACTGTGTTGAATTCGGAGGATTTACTTTCACTGGAATGACCATAGGCAAGAAAAGTGTCTAGCCACTGGCTCGCCTCTTTCTGCCGTCATGCCTTGCCTATATATGAAAACATTGGAAGCTGACAACTGCAGGAGAATCATATATGGGGGTGCAACATGTTGCAGATAATATTGAACCTAAGAACATCAATATTCAAAATAGATTGAGAATTTTAAACAGCGCGAATGATGACACAGTTCTCAATAAAAGAAGAAAAAGAGAAAAAACTCCCATTCTTAGATACTCTATTATGGAGACCAGACGAGGAAGCTACATACTCTGTGCACTGTACACCAACCAACAGAGATAACCATTCTCTATATCTCAGCACACAACGAAAAGACCAAACCTGGAGTTGTTATAGGATTTTTCCTAAGGGCGTATAGGATTTGCAGTGATGATTTCATAGAGGAGGAGATACGCAGTAGAAACCTTTAAGAAGCTGTAAACACCGGTTGGCATGTTGTTAAAACTAGAAAGGAAGGCAGTTTACATCAATAAAAAGAAAAGAGATTACACCAGTGTTTGAAGATGACAATAGAAGATATATATTCACGCACACAAAGCTTCGTTTATCAGTAAGTACTTATGGAAGGCAGACCTAAGGATCGCCGCATCCTCAGAACGTAAAATAGAAGAAACGGTCAAAACAAAACTGAAAGGAAGTACATTTGAGAACAGTGTAATATACAGCATCCCGTGCAGTGGATGTCCGAAAACGTACATAGGGGAAACAAAACAAGGAATGGACACAAGGATAGCAGAACACGAAGCAGATGTACGGCATCACAGAGTATCTAATTCCCTAGTGTTGCACATAGGTCAGCACAATTATTTGCCTAATGGGAAGAAACAACAGCCAGTGAGAAAGATTTGAATGAGCAAATGAGAAAATGTTGGAAGCATCTCAGATTTGTGTAAAACTGTAACTAACTATAGGGAGGAATTTTTCAGCCTATGTAGGCCCTATGTAGGTATGCAGCAAAGGCAGCACTAATGGCGCAATCAGGGGTGTGGTAGGACAACAAAATTTTCCTAAAGGTAGCCAGTAGGGCTGCGACACGAGAAAGGGGGAGGGAATTTCCAGGGGCATAAATGTCTCGGCTGTACCGCTTCTTGTTCAGACTCTCTGGAGATTGGTTCTGTGCATCTCAAAACGTAGAGAAAATAAAGAATCCAGTCTCTAACCTGTGTTCCTCTCCCACCCTTCTTTACAGTTGTTGCCTTTATTCACGGGTTTTATTCGCCCCTGTGTAGAGTACAACTCTCATATGGGGGGAGGCTCCCCACATACAGCTCTTCTCAATAGGGTGGAGTCAAAGGCTTTTCGTCTCAACTCTCCTCCTCTTACTGGCTCCCTTCAACCTCTGTCTCTTCGCCGCACTTTTGCATCTTTATCTATTTTCTATCGCTACTTCAATGCTCACTGCTCTTCTGAACTGTCTGCTGTATCCCTCCACCTCTACGACGGGTGCGTAGCACCCGTTTAGCAACAAACTCTCATCCCTTTTCTGTCCAACTCTCTAATGCAAGAGTTAACCGTTACTCCCAGTCCTTCATTTATGCAACAGGTCAACTCTGGAACTGTCCCTCTCTGTCAGTATTTCCTACTTCCTATGATATCCAGTCTTCAAACGCAGTGTGTCCAGGCATCTCGAAATGAACGGATTTTGAACTTGGCTCTCTTGCATTGTTTTTGTTTTTTTCTTGGAAGGAACAGTTTACTGGCTCCTGGCCTCTGGTTCCTTCTTTCTTGCATAACATTATATATATGTGTGTGTGTGTGTGTGTGTGTGTATGTATTCATTCATTCATTTATTTATTTATTTTTATATAAGGTCTAAAGCAATTAATCGTTGATAACGAGGTGCTCTCCGCACCCCTTCCCCCCAACACCACCACACATGCGACACACTCAGGTATTCACGCAGCACAAGGAGCAGTACTATGCATCCAGACTATGGCAGAATCATGGAGGATGGGGTAGGAAGGAAGCGTTTATATAAAAGTCCACACAATCATCACTGTCGTTTCAAGCTGCTAAAACAAATCTTTTAAGTGAGTGAGCGGGTGAGTTAGGACGGGTGTATTAGGACAGGTAGAGTAGGAGTTTCTGTGGGAGGTCAGCAGGAGGAAGAGAAATATCAGGTAATTACGAGAAAAAAGATCCTTTGTTAACGGCGCTACGTTATTCTTGCTTTGTAATTGTTTCTAATGTATACATTATATTATAATAGGTATATCTGACCTATTGATGATATGTGGTTCAACAAATACAACTGATAATGAAGCAAGTTTATTATGTGTATCAGGTTACGAATGTTATACATGTATATCTATTAATAATTAATACATCCCAGGTATATGAAGGAAAGAAAGCTGAGAGCTTCTCGTGGTGACTGTCAAACTGTCGTATTATTATTTTGTGCATACCGATAGTAGAGACCTATTGTCATTGGTTTGGAATCTGGTTACACCACTTTTCGTTCATTTGTTGTAGGGTAGTCTCTCGCTTTTGTTTTTCTGTGTAGTCCAAAATATAGCTGAACCGTTTTGATGTTTTATATACGGCTTATCAAACGCATTCGTATTGTGCAAGAATAAGACTCTTAAAATAAACCCACGTTTGGTACATATCTTTTTATTTGTTTTGGATACATGGAGTGAATCGGTAGTCAAAGGAAGAGTATACATGAGTGTAACCTATATACGTGATACGGAACATGGAAGGAGATATGGACGTGAGTGACATGGAAGGATAGGGTGAGGGAATGCATGAGGGAGGAGGACAGTTGATGGGATGGGAGTGTGTTGCTGGCGGGAGACAGACTGCTACCGGTATCCTCACACAATTCTTATTTCTAAGTAATTCATCTATATTCACCAGTATCGGTATTAAATGGAACGTATGGGCTATGGTGCAATAACAATGACAGGGGGAAGGTCTGCAATGCACTGCTTCAGGAATGTCACCAACAGGATTTCTTATAAGAGAGGGTTAGTGGCGGTAGTCAGGTGATACCACACTGTTCTGTTCAATTAAGGAAAGTGTCTCGAATACGTAAATGATGCAACATTCGTATCCTGCAATGCTATGTGTGACCTTTGTAACCATTGCGTTAGCATGACTGTAATCAGTGCTGCGGCCATCAGCCAGCGAAGATAGACTGAGTCCTAGAAACGATACCACTGCAACACAGTGAGCATAACCAACCACATCAAAGCCAACATTTTATGTGCTGATAACATTTCCAAATAGTTATTACCTCAATATATCTTTGCTTGTGGTTTACTTTTTATATCCTTATAGTATTCTTGCTGTGGACTAGTTTAACAATATGACAGTAAAAATGACATTCCCAGTTCATATATGTATTATGAAAACATTAATAGGAGCACTTCACGATGTAGAGTAGAGATTTGCTGGTATATAACAATTACTTGGAAAAGTATATACTGTACATGTTATACTTTGCTGCCGTATATAATGTTGTCAAACGCTATATGTTCCATCTGCTAAGAAAACCAGTGTTGTGAAGTATAAATCCATGGACAGAATGTGGAAATAAAACACCATGTGAGGAGGAGCCTTTAATGACAACGTTTCGCTAATGCTTCTTCAGGTCAAAGGCACCTGTAACAATACCAACTTGCTTAAGTATCACTTACAGAACGGGAAACAGGGGGGGGGGGGGAAGGACAGAAGGTTATAGGGCGGGGGCTGGGAGGTATGGAGAAGGCTGTGGTGAAGGGTGTATTGTGAGAGAAGTCAATGTGGTGGGAGGATGGAGAGAGAGAGAGAGAGAGAGTGACGGGAAAACAATGCCAATGACAGTTTTATAACATAATAATAATAATAATTGCGTACTATCATTTCATATCATGCTATCAATGACTAATGATATACCGGTATATTAATAATATGACTCAATATATATATATATATATATATATATATATATATATATATATATATATATATATATATATATATATATATATATATATATATACAGCAAACTACTCTACTGTCCCGTGCTGGTTTACGTGGCGGGATGGTAATTCAGTCAGCAGCAACCCGCCGGTCAGTAAGGGTGCGCCGCAGTGTGGACTCACCCAGAGTGGAAAGGCCGCAGTAGTACATTAAGTTATTTTTCAAAATGTAAACATGAAGAAAAGATTCATGGAAAAAAAGAACAAGATATCTTTGGCTGGTTATACATTCTGGCCTGTTAGTTTTGCCCCCACAGAAGCGTTTCCATTCCTTATTATGACTTTGGTTTAGCATGCTGAGTGGATATTTAAATTCTTTCCCTAATTTCTTAATCATTTGTTGTTCTACTTCCAGAATTTTGAGGTCTGAAATCTTATATGCTCTCATGTACTACGATATAAAGACAGATCTTTTTACATAAATGTGATGATTCGAATAATTATGCACAAAGAACATTATATTTGAAGTTTTCTGTATAATTTAGTCTTCAGAACAGGTGTATCCTTGATGACCTCTACATCTCAGAAGGGCAGTTTATAATCTATTTCCATTTCATGAGTAAACTTTATTAATGGGGCTAAGGAAATTAGTTGTTGTAGAAATTCATCAGTGGGAAATTTGTTAGGCCAAAAACTGTCATCAACGTCCCGGAACTAAAGTACTGTATGTTTTTCTCTTTACAGAGGTCAACAAGTTACTCTCAAGGTTCTCCCTGTAAATATCAGCCAGCACATTACCCAGTTTGTGGTAGGTGGTGGCGACCATCATCCACTCACTTGATGTAGTGCTGCCTACTTCTTCCTTAGCCTTTATCATTCTTTTTCTGTGTCTGCCCTCCTCTCTTCTTATTTCTCCCATTTTTCCTGTCACTTCTTATTGCTTTTCTTTCCTTTACAGGTGGCTTTACATTGAGTGACAAGCCAAATGGTTTCCTGTAAGCCAAGAAACCATTTACAACGCTGGGAGGTAACCATGTAACCAAACCATACGTGCTCCCTACGTGTCAGCAAGTGGGTTGGTGGAGGGTTAGTGCCCCTCCCCGTAAAAGAAATAACTCAAAGTCAAATGGCCACCCCTTAAGGGATTATGGCGTCTGGCAATAGATAGATAGTTAGACATTACCCAGAGTCATACGAAATTTTTGTGTATAATGTGTACCCTTAAAAACAAAAGATGAATTATCAACATACAACCTTATTAGATTAATGATGTTTTCGCAGGGAATACCATCAATATTACTACCCAAAACATTTGGCAGGAAAGCTATAACATTTCTTCAACAGGAACTTTGTTGAATAATGATTTTATATCAAAATTAACCAGTTTATGAGGGTACAAAACTTTAAGGGATTTTAGCTCCTTCACCAAATTCTCTTTATTTTGCACAAAGGAGTCAGAAATTATGCCCACAAAAGAGGACAATAATGTCACAAGCCACTTGGTGAGCTTATATGCCACAGAAGAAGGCGGTGGCTGAATCGGTAGAGCAAAAATGGGAGAAATGGAGTTCCTCCGAGCTAAGCCCTGTATTGGACTATATAGCCCCGCTAGGGTTACAGGAGCGAGCTACCACTCCCGGCACGGCAGCCCGGGCGAGGCTCGAACTCGCAATCCCCCGATTAAGAGTCCGGCGCGCTACCACTGTGCTACCGTGCCTCCCTGAATCGGTAGAGAGGCGGTGGCTGAATCGGTAGAGAGGCGGTCTGCAGTCCTAATGGACCCAGAATCGAATCCCGGCTGGGACAGGGAACAGTTTAAGGATCTGAATTTCCTGAAAGCAGACTTTCCTGATCTACCAGATGGCCCGCCGACATGTCGTAAAAATACCCCCGCTAATACCAATACACCGATCCTGTATGGGACAGCCTTAGCATGTATTCAATATGGATGGTGGGTGTTAGCGCCGAAGTGGTGACATGTGGAGGTGTAGGAGGACTACCGGGCCTTGGGATAGGTCACTGCCAACGAGAAATAGACCCTGAAGCCTTTGCCCAAAGTTGGACACATAAAAAAAAAAAAAAAAAAAAACTTTTTTGGCCTCAGGGGATTGTTTGGCTTCTTGGTTTTAATAAGGCTATACATATACGGTGTTGATTGGATCTGCATTGAAAACTGCTAGATCAGATCCTCTCTAACTTTCAACAAATTCTATTTGTGTGTGTGAAATTTTCTACTCTTTTTCAGAGGAGTCGTTTTTTACTTCACAGTATGTACTGGTATCCTGTAGTTCACACACTTAATGTTTATAATAACATTTATTCATAAATACTAAGGCGTTACTTTTATCTGCTGTTGTTCCATGCAGAGAGTCATCTTTCTTTAACTCTCTAAGACCTTCACAAGTCTGCTAGGAATTGAGTTGCTAGTAGTCTTGAAAAGTGCTCCATAGAATACACCACGGATCATTTCACTGTCTCCACTTGATTGCTTGTACCACCTGAAATAGGGATCTTCCGACTTACTGTCTCTGTTTTCATTTCTCCCGTTGTTAATATGCATACATTTCGTCGCTGTGATGTGATGTTTCTGTGTGTATATCTATTTATCTATCTATCTATCTATCTATCTATCTATCTATCTATCTATCTATATATATATATATATATATATATATATATATATATATATATATATATATATATATACATGCATACATACACAGACAGATAGATAGATAGATAGATATCATCATCATCATCAGCCATTACAAGTCCACTGCTAAACAAAGGCCTCCCCCAGCCTTCTCCGTGAATGCTTTGACTGAGCCAATCATTGCCGGGCTTTCCCTACCAATTTCTCTCTCTCATCTCTCCACCTCCTGTCTGGCCTTTTCTGCTACGCTTACAATCTCTTGGTGTCCAGTCAGTTAGACTCTTGCTCCATCTGTTATCCCTTATTCTTGCTACCTGGCCAGCCCACCTCCATTTTACTTCTTTTATAACTTCTATAATATCTTTGACTTTACTCTGCTTTCTCACCCAAGTTGATCTTTTCCTGTCACTTAAAGACATTCCCAACATTGACCTTTCCATTGTTCTCTGAGAATGGGTTAATTTATTTTCCATCGATTTTGTCAGTGTCCAGGTTTCACAACCATACGTCATAGCTGGAATTATACATTCATTATATACTTTTCATTTCACACAAACTGGCAAGCAACTTTTCATAATGTCTGTGTTAACCGAAAGCTTTCCATCCATTTGTAATGCGCCTTTTAAGCTATCATGATCTTTCATTAATCTTAGTATTTGCCCCATGTAATTGTACTCCACGACTTCTTCAAGAATTTCTCCGCTTATTCTGATGAAGCTCTCTGGTGTTTGTGGATTAAAAATACTTTACTTTTACTCCGGTTCATCTTAAGCCCTACTCTGAGACT
The DNA here is from genome assembly GCF_032717465.1 of Coenobita brevimanus. Taxonomy (NCBI): domain Eukaryota; kingdom Metazoa; phylum Arthropoda; class Malacostraca; order Decapoda; family Coenobitidae; genus Coenobita; species Coenobita brevimanus. The sequence continues at coordinate 6,332,761 of NC_136988.1, read as the reverse complement.
TTCTCTGTTCAGGCTATTTAACGTTTCTTGCAATGTTTCCGTTGTTTCTGAGATTAGGACAATGTCATCTGCAAATCCTAAATGGTTTATCTTTTCTCCATCTATGTTCAGTCCTTTGTTTTCCCAGTATAGCTTTCTGAAAATACTTTCTAGGCATGCTGTTGTTAATTCTGGGGAAATTGTATCTCCCTGACGCACGCCCTTCTCAATCTTAATTTTTTCCGAGTCCTTATGTAATTTAACTGTAGCAGTTTCCTCTTTATACTGTATATGTTTTCGAGCAGTTTTACAATGTTCTCATTCACTCCTTGTTCTCGCAATGAATTTATAATTGCTATGTGCTCCAGTGAATCGAAAGCCATTTTATAATCAACAAAACCTAAGCACGGTGGTTTATTAATATTCTGTAGTTTTCTCAATTAGCTGATTCATTGTGAGTAGATGATCAGTAGTCGAATACCCGCTTCGGAATCCCGCCTGTTCACGAGGTTGGTTTTCCTCCAAATTTGTAGTTATTCTGTTCGTAAGGACTATATATATATATATATATATATATATATATATATATATATATATATATATATATATATATATATATATATATTGTTACGTCCACATCTCGCACTGCCACCAGCTTCAACAGGATGTAGTTCAGTATACGGAGGACGTCACCCAGTGAATCGTTCTTCTTAGGGTCAGTCGGTGTACAAAGGTAGCTCCTTACACGGGATCAACTCAGGCGTAGTGGTAGTAGTAGTAGTTGCTCCCTAGGCAGTCTGGCCTAACAGCCCCGAGTCCCTTAGGAAGGCCATGGCCGAGACCGGGCTTTCCCACAGAGCTCTCAAAGAGTGTATGTTGTGTTGTTGGCGTAGGTGATTGTGTGTAATGCAGTCTTCCTTAATGTGCTTAATAGTATGGGGTGCTGTGTTGCATCCTGGACAGGCATCAGCGACGGAGTCATCCAGCCTCTTCTGGTAGCTTAAGAGGGGTGGATGGTGCCCACATCTCTGCCTGGCCAGGTGGACCCTGTCCTCAAGAAGGAGATAGAATTCAGAAGGGTGGATGTCAGGAGGCCGTGCATGCAGCTGTGTGTTGTCTTTAAGTGACTGAATGGAGCGGCAAGTGATCTGAGTGTGGATATGCTACTGGAAGCTGGTCTGAGGTGGGCGAGGGGGGAGAGATGACAGTATTTGTGTATAGTATCATGTACTAGGTGTTGTTTTGATGTTCCTTGGTGTGGGTGGATGTGCTGCCATGTAATGTAGTGGATGTTGTGGGTTTGTGGAGGCTGCAGCAAGAAACTGGGTGCCTCTCATGTCCAGGTGATCCTTGACTTTGAGGACTTTGGTTTCTTGATGTAGGTGGTCTGTGGGTGTAGTAGCTGTGCAGCCTGTGATTATTTTTAGGGCCTTGTTCTGTATGGTCTGTAAAGTGTTGTAGTGTGTTTTGGTGAGGTTAGAAGCCCAGGCAGGGCTTGAATAATTTATCACTGAACGTATGTATTGTTTGTATACTGTGGTGGTGGTTTCTTTGTTGTGTCCGAATGTTGTATGGGCAAGTGACCTCAAGGCATTGAGCCTTGGTGTTATTTTATTTTTAATGTCTGTGATGGGTTGTTTAAATGACATTGATGTTTTGTTTGTTACACCAAGGATTTTGTGTGTGTGTGTGTGTGTGTGTGTGTGTGTGTGTGTGTGTGTGTGTGTGTGTGTGTGTGTGTGTGTGTGTGTGTGTGTGTGTGTGTGTGTGTGTGTGTGTGTGTGTGTGTGTGTGTGTGTGTGTGTGTGTGTGTGTGTGTGTGTGTGTGTGTGTGTGTGTGTGTGTGTGTGTGTGGTAGGGGAGTGTTGTTTATGGTGAGGTGTGGGATGTGACTGTGTTCTGCTGTCCAGTTTGTGAGAAGGGTTACTGCAGATTTGGCTGGGGCTATTTTGAGCCTGTTTGTGGTGAACTACCCGTGTAGTGTGTTGAGGTAAGGGTGAATGATGTGTGCAGCTGTGTTTGCGTTTTGGTGCATACATGTGTTATATCATCTGCATAGGAAGCTATGTGTATCTGTGGTGTGTGGGGTGTGGGTATGTCGTGCATGTATAGGTTAAAGAGTGTAGGGGACAAAACAGATCCTTGGGGGACGCCGTTTGTGAAGTTTCTGATATTAGAAGACTGACCGGCAAATGTTACGTGTGTACATCTGCCTGCTAAGTAGTTTGCCAGCCATCTTTTTGTGTTATTGTGCATGTTTGTGTTGAGTATTTTGTTTGTGAGATTGTGGCAGGGGATGGCATCAAAAGCTTTGCTGATATCTAGTGTGATTAGGAGTGTTCTGTGTGGTGGCCTAGCTGAATTCATGCCATCAAAAACTCTCTGTGTAAGGTCTGTAAGAAGGGTGTTTGTGGAGTGTAGTGGCCTAAAGCCATGTTGTGACTTGGCTAGGGGAACGTGAGGTGTGACTAGTTGTAGTACCAGTCATTCAGTGACTTTAGAGGGGGTACAGAGGAGTGTGATGGGGCGGTGTGAGGAGGGTAACGTGGGGTCTTTGTTGGGTTTAGGGATAGTGATGATAATGCCATGCTTCCAGATGTTGGGTATTATGTTGTGTGAGTAGCTGTAGTTTGATATGTTGGTGAGTGCTTGTATGCCTTGTAGTTCAAGGTTTTTAAGGTGAATGTTGCTTATGTTGTCTGGTCCACAGGCAGATGAGTGCTTGAGGTTGTTAATGATGTGCTTCCTCTGGTTGTAAGTGAAAGGTGAGTAGTCTGGGTCTGTGGGGAACTGTCTCTTTTTATTTTTTTTTAAATAGATAATGAATGGAAGAAGGAAAAACAAAGGGGAAAAAAAATAAGTCCATGTGCCTAAAGGCATCCTCCATTCATAAAATATTTATAAGAACTGGATTTGAATTGAAATGGATCAAATGTTTGTGGGAAACAACTCCCAGGAAGTGAATTCCAGAGAGTAGTAGTTCTTGGGATAAATGAATTTTGGTAAGCAGATGCTCTGCATTGCAGGGGAGACAGTGTGAATTCATGAGTGCTCCCAGCTGCCCAAGTATTTCAGGAGAAAATGTGCAGGGAAGGAACATTTGAAGCCAGTTCCTCTGAACACTTACGGTGAAAATATCTATAAAATAATGCTAAAGAAGCAACATCTCTACTTGCTGATAATAAAGGAAAGTCTTGCGTGATGGCAGGATTATTCATTAATCTAATGGCTTTATTATGAATTTTGTCCAACTGCCTCAATGCAACCGCTCCACATCTACTCCACAGTGGTGAACAGTATTCGATCTAAGAACGCACATGACTTTTGTATATTGTGGCCATCTGCTCGTTAGTGAAGAACTCACGTACTTTGTACATAAGTCCCAATTTTTTGGAAGCATTTTTAACAAGGAATTTAACATAAGCTGTCCAGCTTAGGTTAGGGTTTAGAGTAACACCTAGGATATCAATTGTAGTGGATATGGGAATATTGATATCATTTAAAATTATGTGAGAGTCTGAAGGATTCTTTCTGTTGGAGAAATTAATGTATTTAGTTTTCTGAGCATTAAATGAGACCAGATTTGTTTGTCCCCATTGATTAATTTAGAAAGGTCCATGCTCTGTCAAATGCTTTTGATATATCTAGTGCTATTGTGTGTTTCACCGTGTTGGTCTATTGTTTTGTTAATCTGATGGGTAAGAAGGCAAAGAATGTCTACAATTGAAAGTTCTTGTCTAAATCTATACTGCCGATCATGGATTAATTTATTGATTTCTAGATGCTTTATTATGTGTTTGTTAATTAGCGTCTCAAAAACTTTGCCGAGAATGGAAGTTATTGCAATTGGTCTATAGTTTGATGGATCAGAAGTTGCCCGCTTTTTAGGAACAGGATGGATATTTGCTTCTTTCCAAGAGGCTGGAAAACTTGAGGTATGGATGCATAAGCGGAAAAATTTTGCTAATACTGGAGCCAACACTGAGGGGTTGTTTAGTAGTTTGTTAGCCTGTCTATGCAGAAAGTTTGATTTAGAAAGATTGATGATAGTTTTAGCATGGATTCTGATATTTCTATAATAGTTAAAGGCGTCTTTGGTTTTGGTCCTTGTATAAGTGTTATAGGCTTTTGTTTTATGTTCTGTTACTCTAGCACAATTGTGGCCACCCTTTGCGGGATTAGGGCGTCGGGCTATAGATAGATAGATAGACATCTTTTTCTGTAAATGTGATAGGGAATGAATGTTTCTATGCCGACTTTAATGAAATCCTGCATGTGGCCCAATGTGGAATTTGCATCTTGGAAGAAAAAGGAGGTCTAAGGAACATCCATGAAAAAATTATGGAGTCTCTCCCAGTCTGCCCTGTCGTAGTGCCATTTAGTCACCATGACAGGTTCAGAGCAGGAGGGTGTGGTAGGTGTTAAACTGGTGGCTTGAATCAGACAATGATCAGAGGATCCGAGAGGGGACTTCAGTTCAGCATTATAATTATCCGAATTGGTTGTTAGAATCAAGTTCAATAGGTGGGGATTTTGATCGGGGTTGTCTGGTACACGGGTGGGTTGACTGAGCTAACTGGGTGATATTAAATGAGTCTGCAAATAGCTCAAACTCAAGACCAGAGTCATCAGTTCTGGGTGAATAAGTGAGCCGTTCAACATTATGGACATTAAAATCACCCAGAATAGTCATTTCTGATGCAGGATTAATGTTGAGGACACTTAGTTGTGAAGACAGAGTCAAATAAACTCGGCTTTGGAGGGGCATTAGGGGAACGATATACACAACAGAAATACTTAATTTTACCAAAAGAATTTAATTTGTATATGGAATAGTCGAGATAAGGATGATACATCGGTCTCCGGGATGGGGGTTTAGAAGGCTGACTAGTGAAAAGAGATTGATGAGAGTGTTTGCTTGTTGTTTGTTTGAGGGTATGGTGTCTGTTGTTGTGATGGCAGCGTGTGATTATGTGGTGTTGCTGTTGGAAAGTGTGATGCTGTTTAGTGTTTTGTAGAGTTTGCTGATGTTTGTTTTGTGGTCAAGTGCTTGGAGGTAATTTTTCCACTTTAGTGTTTGCTGTTCTGATATTTTATTGTTTATTTGAATGTTGAGTTCTTGTATTTTTCGTATGGTGTCCTGTGTATGGGGTGTTGGGGAGCGTCGCAGTGTGTCCCACTGTCTGATTAGGCCTTGAATTTCTGGTGTGAAGTTGGGATTGTGTCTCTTTCTATTGCCTCTAGGGATGTGTCTTTTGTCTGCGTTTTGTATAATTGTATTGAAAGTGTACACAGCGGTGTTGATGTTTGTGATGGGTGTACTGTTTAGTGTTTCGAAATGTTGTTCTGTTTCAGTTACAAAGGCCTCCCAGTTGGCTCTCTTATAATTAGTGTATGTGTGTTTGTGGCGTCCGTTGTCTTTATTTTACCAAGTAATTACACTGTCTGAGTCACAACTCCAGATTTAAGCTAACTTCACAAGGTCACAAGTCAAACTAATCTGAAACTCCTCGATTCTCTCCCCCATCCTTTTTTAGCCCTCTTTGCTTCTCTTACATTCTAGGACGTGCTGGTATAGTCAGCCAGAAAAGTCGTGTCTTCGTTCCGAACCCCGTAAATATTCGAACAGATTAGTCGAAGTTGCAGGGACAGCTTCACAAGTCTGGCAGCTGTGTCAGACGAGACGATGGTGGGGGTGAGTGGTTTGGCGATGGAGGTGGGGTAGTGGAGGATGTGTGTGCTGTAGTTGTTGTTGGCAGTGTAGTCTAGCAATTCCCTGCAAATTGAAGGTGCTAAATGTGATATTGCATCTGATTTAATACCTGTAGATAATGAAATGTATCCTCAACTTAAAAAAAAAAGCCTAGAACGTGTAGCCAAGCAAGCGTTAGCAGAAATGACGAGGTGTTACACCGCCCTTCCTGCCACACCCCTACCGCCGGGTTTCAACTTACCACATAACATCGGAATAAAGGACTGGCAGCTGTGTTTTTACTGTATATTTACCGTTTGAACATCTGTCTATCTATCTATCTATTGCCAGACGCCTTAATCCCTTATACGGGGTGCCCACAAACAAATCGCCTCCACGTCACCCTGTTCCCCGCCATTTCACTGTCCTGCTCCCAATTCACACCCCCTTCTCTCATATACTTCTCCACTCCATCCCTCCATCTCATCCTTGGCCTTCCCCTCCCTCTCTTTCCCTCCACTTTTTTTTTTTTTTTTTTAAATGTGTCCGACTCTGGGCAAAGGCTTCAGGGCCTATATCTCGGTGGCAGTAGCCTATTCCAAGGCCCAGTAGTCCTCCTACACCTCCACATGTCATCACTTCGGCGTTAACACCCACCGTCCATTTTGAATACATGCTAGGGCTGTCTCATACAGGACTGGTGTACTGGTATTAGCGGGGGTATTTTTACGACATGTCGACGGGTCATCTGGTAGATCAGGAAAGTCTGCTTTATATGAAATTCAAATCCTTAAACTGTTCCCTGCCCCAGCCGGGATTCGAACCTGGGTCCGTCAGGATTGCAGGCCGCCTCTCTACCGATTCGGCCACCGCCTTCCCCACTCACTCACATAGACTCTCCTCGTCAGTCTCTCACCCTCCACCCTCTCCACATGGCCAAACCACATCAGTGTGTTTCTCCTAATGCTTCCTAACACATCCACATCCACACCACAACGCTCCTTCACATCCTCATTTGTCAGTCTGCCTCTCCATGTGACTCCACAGGCTCTTCACAAATTATATATATATATATATATATATATATATATATATATATACAATTTGTGAAGAGCCTGTATAAATATATATATATATATATATATATATATATATATATATATATATATATATATATATATATATATATATATATATATATATATATTGTGAAGAGCCTGTGGAGTCACATGGAGAAACAGACTGACAAATGAGGATGTGAAGGAGCGTTGTGGTGTGGATGTGGATGTCATAGGAAGCATTAGGAGAAACACACTGATCTGGTTTGGCCATGTGGAGAGGATAGAGAGTGAGAGACTGACGAGGAGAGTGTATGTGATTGAGTGGGGGAAATATATATATATATATATATATATATATATATATATATATATATATATATATATATATATATATATCAAGGCCTTCATTGCACCAGCTACTTTTCTTCCTTGTGTCACTCTACTTTCAACTTCTTTTGCACATTTTCCTCTTTTCTATCACTGTACCCAGGTAATTGAACTCTCTCACCAATTCCAGTCTTTCTCCATTCACTGTTACATTGCACTGGGAGTCACCTTCTCTCTCAATAACCATCACTTTACTCTTTTCTACATTTACTCTCAAGGCACGACACTCACATACCTCAGCAAAACTCTACACTAGCCTACCAAGTTCTTGTCCGGTACTTGCAAGCAGTACTGCATCATCAGCATACAACAAATATGAGATATTCCATCCATCACCATTCATTACAAATGCCATCCCTCTCTCCATTACTCGTGTTTTCACTTCTCTCATCACCCCATCCATATATACATTGAACAACCATGGGGACATCACACAACCTTGTTGCACGCCCACACTGATTGTGAACCATTCACTTAGATGCCCATTAACCCTGACACATGCTTCATTACCATCATAAAAACTCTTGACGGCACCTAACAGCTTACCCTCTACACCGTACATGCGCAAAACTTTCCACAATCCTTCTCTGTCCACTTTGTCATATGCTTTTTCCAGATCCATGAATGCCATAAACACTTTATGGTCCTTCTCACAAGCCTTCTCTACTATCTGTCTCACTGCAAATATTTGGTCCACACATCCTCTGCCACTCCTAAAGCCACCCTGTTCATCACTCACTAGGAATTCTGATATCTCTCTTACTCTTTCTATAATAATTCTTCCATATACCTTCCCTACCACACTCAGTAAGCTTATGCCACGATAATTCTTACACTCACTTCTTTCACCTTTATTTTTGTACAGCGGTACAATCACAGCCTTTTTCCACTCTGCAGGCACAGTTTCACTCATCCTTGCCTTCTTACATATCTCCAACAAGCACTTCATTCCATTCTCTCCACAACATTTAAGCATCTCTGCATACACCTCATCAACCCCAGCTGCTTTCCCATTTTTCAGCCGCTTCACAGCACTCTTCACCTGTGCGAGTGTCACGTCTCCTGGCACTGCATTCCTTCTCTGCACACCCCCAAAACCAATCATGTTTACAGCTGCTCTGCTCTCTCTATCCCCATTCATCAAGCTTTCAAAATATTCTTTCCGTCTGGTCCTTACTTCATCTCCATGGGTTAATAATCTAAGCCTTGATAAGAAACAGAGGCTTGAGTGTTGCAGCTGCACGAGGCTTACATGAAAGAGTGTTAGTGCCAACTTTAACATATGGCTGTGAGACTATGATGTGGCATGAAAATGAAAAGTCAAGAGTAAGAGCAGTGGAGATGGGACTGCTGAGGAATGTATGTGGAGTACATAAGGTGGATAGGATACGAAATAATGTGATTCGTGAAAGATGCGGAGTAAGGAAATCGGTGGACACCAGAATTGAAGAGAGTGTACAAAGATGGTATGGTCATGTGGAGAGAATGGATAACAATAGAGTGGTGAAAAAGGTATATCTGAGCGAATTCGAAGGAGGAAGGAGGCGAGGTAGGCCATGGAGAAGGTGGAGGGATATGGTGGATGAGTGTGTGAGGAAGAGAGGTATGGAAGTCGGTGAGGCTAGGGAACTAACAGGAGATCGAGGTGGCTGAATGAATATTGTGAGGAGATATTCATGATCAGGAACTTTTGGCACCCCTTTTTAACGTGGCAGCGTCTGGATTGACTCTGTCGGATACGATATGTGAAGCTACAGAATGTGGTGAATGTTTTTGGCGTATCCGATAGAGCCAGGGTTCCTGGGGCTTGAATGATGAGTGAATGGAAGCGTGGCCCATTGGATTGGGCAATTTTGGCCTGTCTGGACATTGTTACTCCTCACCCTGCCCTTGAGTGGGAAAGGAGGTCCGGATGATGATGATGATGATGATGATGATGATGTTATGATATATATATATATATATATATATATATATATATCTATATATATATATATATATATATATATATGTGTGTGTGTGTGTGTGTGTGTGTGTGTGTGTGTGTGTGTGTGTGTGTGAGAGAGAGAGAGAGAGAGAGAGAAATATAACAGTTAAAACTTTAAAATATTCATAAAATGCACGGTGGCAGGGGAAGAAAAACTAGAAGAGAGAACAAAAAATGTTCGGAGCAAAACATGTTGACAGGAGGAAGCAGATGTCAGGGAATAAAGAATATATCATTTTTACTCTGTATTTTGCCCTTAGGAAAAGGAACGACTCGTTTCAAAAGGACGTTTGTGTGCGCCAGTAAACCCTTTCTCTCTCTCTCTCTCTCTCTCTCTCTCTCTCTCTCTCTCTCTCTCTCTCTCTCTCTCTCTCTCGTCACCAATAGATACAGCATTTCGACATTCGGCTTACAGTCACCAAGCTCATAGGTCACTACTAGATTTCCCCTTTCATTTAAGTTTGATAATTGCCCAAACCGTTGCCTCGGGGTGACACAGAACTCTAGAGGATTAAACATTCCTGCTTCCTTTCCTTTAAAAAGTAGCATATCGTTTTATGTGTCAGTCATTTATTAATATATTTATTTAATCTTTAATTATGGAGATGCATAGAGAAAATATTAAATCAGTCTTTAGTGCTTACATTTTTAGTATCACGTAGCCATTCCTCCTTTCGTTTGGTAAGCTATTTCCCACGATCAGATTATTTGCTAATAAAAGGCTCTATCATTTTCTTCGTCTAACGAACATAGGAGTAGATGCTTTGATGTAGGTATACCTTTTGGAGAGTCATTATGATAAATACATAGATAGATAGGTATATATAATATATATATATATATATATATATATATATATATATATATATATATATATATATATATATATATATATATATATAAATATATATATCCATCCATCATCTAATCCTACGTTGCCCCATGAGGAGCGTAGGAACCCGGGGCTAGGAAAGTTGGTCCTGGCACTTAAGATGAGAATGACCAGCCTCACTCATCCCTGAGTGGCATTACATGAGCAATAAACCCCAACCATTCCTTGGATATAAACCTACACCGGCTCAATCCGATTGGAGCACCTGTATTACCCACTAAACCACCAGGACCCAAAATTTGGTTATATGGTTACCACCTAGCGTAGTAAATGGTTTCTTGGTGTACAGGAAACCATTTGGCTTGTCACTTAGTGTAGAGTCACCCACAGGCAGAAGGAAGAGGAAAGAATGAAGGAAAGAAAGACACAAGAGGGAGTGTAAAGTCACCAGCAGGCAGAAGAAAGAGGAAAGAATGAAGGAAAGAAAGACAGAAGAGGATGGATGGAAAGAAGGATGGAGAGGAAAGGGCAGAAACCCGAGAGCAGCACTACATCAAGTGAGTGGATGGTGAATGCCCCCACCTACCACATTATATATATATATATATATATATATATATATATATATATATATATATATACAGTATATGTATGTATATTTCACTCCCAGTCTTTCGCACTATTACACGTACTACCCACTGTTGCCGTTGTTGTAGCCAGGTCTCCAGTTATAGCCTACGGCTGGATAAACAAGACAAACTGGGAAATATATGTCGTGGACGAGTCTGAACAGCTCGGTATTCGATTACAAATTCTCGTAACTACGATGGCAAAGGTATGATTTGAAGAAGAGGATGATGATGATAATGATGATGATGATAATGATGATGATGATGATGATGATGATGATGATGATGGAAAAGTTGTTCCAAAGTTAATGGAGAATCTTTTCATCTTTAGCTGCATGAAACTCGTCAGTTCATCAAACTAAATGAAAAAAAAATGAGCTAAAAAATGGGCTAAAAAAATGTTTTCTTTAACGAATGTAAATTTTACTTCAGATTCTTTCAATTGATTTTTCTCGTTGATGAATGTTAATATTACGTCAGTTTCTTTCATTACATTTTTTTTTCCATTTTCATTTAACTCCCATTCTTGAGCGAAGTCTTTTCACTATATCCGTATCATCAGTCTTTCCATTAAGCTTTTTTCTGTGAGAATCCTATTGTGAATGTCGATGTGTGGCATCGTCCTTACTCGGTTCGTTCTCCTCTCAACCCTGTGACGCGTAGAAATTCTCTCAGTTGATCAAAAGACACAGTTGAGATACGTCATAAACACTGCAACATGCATGCATCCCCACACACCCGTCATGTACAGTTGCAGTCATTGGTACTTTTACATCTTCTGTAATCTGTATCAAAAGCCATGAGGTTTTGAATCAAATACACTGATAACTGGGGGATTGGAATCTCGCATCATGAAATAGAAGCCTCACAGTATTTTAATATATTTTATCTCAACCCTTCACTTCAAAGAGATAATCAGTATCCCCACAGCAGCCAAAACTAGGGTTATTGAACTGCCAATTTACTCAAACACGAAACAGGCACCGAAAGATGAGAGTGAGGGTGAATTTATAACGAGGTGCTGGGGCAGACAGAGGAAGAGAGTGGATATCACTGACTCAGCTTTGCCCTGCTGCCGGAATATCCATCAGCGCTAACCTTTGCTCATTTGCAGGCGTATATATTCATTCAAATATTTCATAACTTGCCAGTTCGTTGGCTTCCTCATTTTCCAAATATAACTTTCTTCACATACTTTCCATAAGCACCAGCTACTGTGTCTCTTCGCCTCCTACCTCCACTGCCCACACTGCCTCTTTCCCTCAAGCACATCCATATACAATTTTTACCTCCGCCATGGAGGTTATGTTTTCACCTCTGTCCATTTGTTTGATGCTTGGTTGGTTGGTTTGTGAGAAAGATTACACAAAAACTATTGGACGGATTTCCACGAAACTTGGTAGAACAATGGGCCTTGGCCCAGAATAGACTCCATTAAATTTTGGTGAGGATCCGGATAAAAGTGCGGATCCAGGATTTTTTTTTCACTTTCTTTAACATTGCGAGATAGGGCGTTTTTCGACATTTTCGTAAATTTTTCAGTGAATATTGCATGGATCTTGATGAAAAAAATCAGGCATATTTAGGATGTTGGTACCTACGAACGTGTATAGTTTGGCGTGGATCCATATAAAATCTGGATCTAGCGGATTTAAACATGCTTTTATATGGGGGCTGTTGGGCCTTGGAGGAGGTATGCACTCTAGTGAATGCCATTCTAGTTTCTTCTGTTTTTTCAATGGGTCGTTTTTCGAGGCCTTAGATACCTTAATAGAGACTCGTCCTTGATATTTTTTCATGTCTTGACTTATGTCCTGGCACTGGAGAGTGACACCTTCATGTGCTGGCATAAATATATTCAAGGCAACTTCACTGTCTGGTTATACAAACGTCTCTTAACTACCTCCCGATCGCTCGACAGGAGGATGATGGAATGCAGACGGGGAACTTTGGCTTCCAGTCCATTGGGTTCCTGCTGCCGCTGCCACTGCCGCTGCTGCTGCTGCTATATTTGTTCCTTCATTTTAACTTGACTGAGATTTTCGTCCTTTCGTAGCTTATTTCCTGTAGCTTAGTAGTAGAAAAAGACAGTACATGGGCTCAACATCATTTCCATACCACTTCTTCGTGACTAGCACCATATTCTAGTATCAAGGTATTGTTACAGCTCATCATTCAAGATAAACAGATGGCAGTTCTTGGCCAAGTCAAAGTGAACAGAGTATACCAATGTATGGCTTTTTAATTTTTGCTTAGCTTACACTGGTACAATGCTCGAGGATATCAACTTGTACGAGAGACGAAAATAAAGAGGCAAGGAAGGGGTGTTGCGTAACCTCCTTAACCCCTTCACTACAATGACGTACTTTATACATTCAGGGAGATGTATCGAACTAAACGGGTTATAAATAGCCTTCATTATTTCCTTCACTACTCACAGGTCCTCTTAAGGTTGAAAAAAGGACATCTAGTGGTAGCAGGACTTCAAGAAACATGACGTACTTAGAAGGGGTGTCCAAGGAGCACCCTGACCTACTTCACCGAGAAATGTAACCACAGTCTCTTTTACCCTTCCATTTAGCGGTATGCTTAACAAGAGTATGAATATAGGCAGCTTAGGTACCAATCACTAACACAGCTAACAACTGGGGCTACAATGATTCACTCTTAGGTGAAGGTAATCGTTTGGTATCAGCTGGAGTGGAATACTAGAACTGTCCCGATCGTAGATTCCCAAATTCCTATACTCACTTTCAACCGTATAACATGATCTATAGCACTGCCTGGTAAAATACACGAGAAGCTGCGACCATGTATGTATCGCAGTGGGCGGCCTGCACATGCTTGCCAGGGACGAACAGCTCCTTTGTACCCGTTCATGCGGTTTTTTAACCCGTCACGTCCCGAGGTTTTCCGCACCTCTGACATCCCCCAGTCCCGAGGTATTTTCGATTTTTTTTTTTTTGGCTAAAACCTTCGCTTTTGGTGAGAAACATCGAAAATTCATAGAGAAATCGCTCACCTGAGGTTTAAAGTGCCCAATCCAGGTAGGAGTTCCTCCTTACCTGAGTGGGTTTTCTAACATGCTGGCACCAAAGAAAACGAGTTCTATGGGAGGGTAACTATTTCATCCACTCATAAACGGTATTTATTTATTTACTTGGTACGAATGTATATGTAGTATGACAGTATATTGGTTTTCAAGCAGTAATAAAGGCATTATAAGCATTGTTTCACTCACTAACTAATCACCATACCTGACCTATTTTTGCCACACTACCTGATCATTATTTCTGGCTGTTTCTTCTTCTAATGCTATGTAAACATTGTCCTCCACATTGTCATCGATTGGGGAATCACTCTGGCCCTGAATAACTTTACTAGCCAGGTCACTGGTAACAGGTCCTTTGCCAAGACAATGGCGTGAGGGGGGGAGGGGGGAGGTTATGCAGTGTAAGGCATTGTCCCTGCTTGGTATCTTGTACAGGAATAGAGGAAGGTGTCCCGTGTATACATACGAAAAATCACGTGCGAAAATTGAAAATTGTGCAAATTAGGTACCTTGCAATTGCACGACGTACTGGTACGTCGCCGGGACTGGCAAATGCAAATCGTGGTGACGTACCCATACGTCGTCGGGACGGGGCGGGTTAAGCAACCACAGGAGATTTCATGTTTTCCTCTCTTTCTGTTATTACCCGTCCCCGCCTCGGAGGGGCTCGGGGACGGGTAGTGTTTTCACTCGGTTTCTCTGTCTGTGTTTGCTTGTCTGTCTGTCTGGCTGTTAACAACTTTACGCGAAAAATACTAGTGTGATTTTGACTAAATTTACCGGGACGATGGGCTATGACCTTCTGATCACCCGATTTTGGGCCAAACTGGGCCAAGGCCCAAAAAATGTAAAATGTAAAAATCGTTTTTTCGCCATAACTCATTTCAAATTCGTCATATCGAGATGACACCAAAACCAAACTGTGCAGCTTTCAGATCTGCATCCTGTAACATGCCTCATTACATCAGGGGGGTCACCCCACTTTTAGCGGTAGGGGGGTCAATATCAGGTCGGTCGGGCCTAAAATTTCAAATGGCCATAAAATCGTCATTTTCACCCAATTTACTCTAAATTTGATATGTGATATCTTTGACTATATATCCTGTTGTGCTTCTACGTCAACACTAAAATGACTCCCGGGGATGAGTTTGCTGTGCCCGGCACCTCTTCTTGTTGCCTTTGTTACTGGGCATCATTCTTTACCATGCGGGATTCTTTCATTCTGCCTTTATCTTATACTCTTTCCCCATCAAGTTTTCTTTGTACATATTCTCACCTTCCTTCATGTCTTCACTCCTCTCCGCTGCCCTCCATCATCCTGATTAATTTCTCACACTAGCCTACTCGCTCACCCTCTCTCTCTCTCTCTCTCTCTCTCTCTCTCTCTCTCTCTCTCTCTCTCTCTCTCTCACAGCAATTCTCTTATTACCTCTCTCTTAGCATGCATTCCTTCACCTCTCTCTCTCTCTCTCTCTCTACCAGTTTTTCCCTCGCCTCCATCACTCTCTTGCATCCTTCTCTAGACTCCATCATTCTTCCCTTCGTCTACTTCACTCTCTTCCTCTTCTCCCTCATTCTCTCCCTACCTCTCTCTCATCTCCCTCACCCTCTCCCTCGTCTCACTCATTATACTCTATATTCTTCCTCATCTCCCTCGCCCCTCTCACTCTTCCTCCCTCGTCTTGTCACACAACAACCTGGGGGCAGCTAACATGGAGCGCTTTTATAATCCACTTCCCTCCTCTTCTCCCGTCTCCTCTCCTCCCTTTCTTCTCCTCTCCCCTCTCCTCGTCTCGTCTCGTCTCCCCTTCTCTCATATCCATTCCTTTCCTCTCCTCTCCTTCCCCTCCTTCGTGTCCGTGTTCCCTTCTAATATGGAAGAAATGAAATGCAACGACAGAATTTTCCCTTTTTATATTGCAGTATAAAATAATATAAACCATTACACCAACACACGAAACCGCGAGAGGGTAATGTGTCTGCTTCACTTTGTCTGTATATTCTTTTGTCTTTCTGTTGGCAATATTTCGGAATTACTATTGGATGGAACTGCACTAAATTAGGCATAAGATAGGGGATCATCCGAGGAACAAGGGAATAATTTTTGGCCGAAAAAAAAAAAAATCATTATTCCCAGGTCAACTTAACAAGTTTTTATTTGATTCAAACTAAACTTGGCGGGAGCGTCGAAGAACAAAAAGAAGTGAGGTGGTTCAGTGAAGGTAAATGTGACAGGGCAGTGTCAAAGATTCGGCCCATTAACTTCTATAGGTTTCATTCGATTTAGATTAAACTTGGTGGAAAGGCTTAAAACTGGCCAAAGATGACATTATTTTAATTTCAGAACAACAAGTCAAAGGTCAACATCACAGGATAAAATCCTAAGCGTTTTGTGATAAATTTTGGATAAGCTGAGAGTTAGGTAAGAATGAAACAGTTCGACTTTATGAGCAATTAGTTAAAGGGCAAGTGCACATGAATGGTCAGATGTTTTTCCTAATTGCCCTTCCACACGATCAACGGGCGAGCGTTTCATGCCCGTTTGTGTTGTTCTTCAGTTTCGTTGCATGATGATGATTCAGGTCAGAATCGGGGAAGGCGTTTCTGCTCATAATGTCTACATGTTTTTTGCCAACATTTTTTTCCAATTACCAGATTCCAAAACCAAAGCTGCCCATTAATTGTATGGACGAGACTTTAGATTATACGGTCAGAGTATTATAGTCAAAGTATGTCTTCTTGTTTAGTATTTTTCGCTACCATTCGCTTCATTCCTTACAAAAGTCGCATTCAGTAATCTCTCTCGGGTTTTTGTATATCATTCTCGACACAATAACGACATGTGACAATCATTACAAAATAACAATGTTGGATTTATGGTAACAAAGGAAACAGGGTTCGTATTCTAAGTGGTTTTGGATATTCTGTAACACTTCTTCCTTACCAATTTACTGGGGACATCACACCTTAGTCCCGCGTTGTATATTATTGATGCAAACTATATCGATGTTAAAATACTATTACGATAACAGTGTTCAGGTGTAATATGTAGAATGAATCGCTATAGAAAAGGGGATACGAAGCCTTCTATGCCACCCAAAGTTGCCTTAAAGACACAAGAAAACTCTCCACTCCACTTGACCCTCCTCTTCATCTCCTCTCTCGTCTCCTTCATCTCTCTCTTCTCCTCGTCTCTTCTCGTCTCGTCTCTTCTTTCATAGCAATTCCTTTCCTCTCCTTTTCTTCGTCTAAAATCAGCTGTATTAGTTATATCTGAGTTGTGAGAAGTCTGCAAAAGTTAGTGCTGCAGTGTTAATTATTTCAGGTTGCTTTGACGCCCACTTAAAATAATCTGGTGTTAACTGCAATAGAGTGCGAGATTTCTTCGTACCAAGAGAGTTTCATATATCTTGGGTTTGTTTATTTATCTGTTTATGTAATTTATATATTTATCAATTCAGTTATTATAGAAAAATCCCTTTAACACTACGAATCCTGTGGTGTTACTTTTTGTTTATTCCTGCAAATGATAAACTGCGTTTGTTTCCCCTATTAATGGAAAGGGGTCTCATACTGATAAGATTAATGAAGCCTGTAATTAACCACTCTAGTTCCAAATCACGAAAGTTGAATTAAAGCGTGAGAGACTCGCAAAAGTAAACTAAGAAACACGTCATCGAAGGGACACAATTAGAGAAACAATTGAGTTCAGTACATGATCGTCTGTCTTAATTCCTGGCACAATTTTATTTTCCTAAGAATTTTTTTCTTTTATACCTCCTTCATGAGCACCTTTTGATTCGTCTTTTTAAAGTACAAAAGTCGTGGATAGATACGGGAACATCATGACTGTAATACTGGGTGTGGCTAAAGTTTACGAGAAATATGCACCCCGCGTCCGGGAAAAAAAAAAAAAGAAAAGAAACATACGGACAGGGCCGTTCACGCTGATGTTCCTGGATTTAATAATACCGCGTCGTGGAGGGAAGAATAATCTGTGAAAGACGTCCCCAGGATAAGCAGTTAACTCTCACTTGTAACATTTTCCGTAGCAGCATATTTGTGGTCCATTCTTCTGCGAAAATCTCCTTGTCAGCGCCTTTGTGTTTCATAACGCCTTCACCCAGAGGACATTTTTTTTTTTACTGAACTCTTGCTGATTTCAGCTAATTTATTCATCTTAGTAGAAAACCCTATTGCAGATGGAGGTACTGAACGCTGTATTAACCTCTCCAGCTTTAAAATTTCTATTCTAAGCTGATCACAGTAGGCTAGAGATGGTAAGAATAAATCTGAAAAATCGTCCTCGGGCTAAAGGGGTAAATTCTTCATCGCAAAATCAAATACCCTCTTCTCTACGATGCATGTTATTGTAATTAGCTTGTTGTAATTAGCTTTGTTTGTAGTGAAAGAGTTAATGGACACTATGTATTTTCTTCATTTCAAATATATTCTATGCTAAGTTCAGTTACATCGTGTGATAATAGTAAGTATGCAATAGGAATAACGTCTTCTGAAAGCTTTTTTTTTTTTTTTTTTCGTTTTATAATGTTCTCCAGTCCACAGGTAAGGCACTCAACCTCACAAGCCATGTTTTCACAGATCAGGATTTCTTTGACTTTTCGTTGCTTGACATTTCTCTTGAGAGTGTATGCATGGCTTCGCACCTTTGATAGTTCGTTCACGCTTCAACATTACCACTTCCAGGCTTTCTCCCAGCTGTACAAAGTCATCAAGCTGAATCTGAATAAATGGTGTATCTAAAACAGCTAACGGGCTAACTGAGATGATCCTTTCCTTTTTTACTATATGGATGTCCTATTCATGTTATTTATATCACACCTCGACGATATATATATATATATATATATATATATATATATATATATATATATATATATATATATATATATATATATATATATATATATACACACGAGATGTGAGTAGCCAACACAAGATAACTAAATCTGCGTAAAAACTGTGAAAAACAAAGTGAAAAGGGAACTGAAGAAATAGTTAAGTGATGAAAAATAATAAAAAAAAAAAAACTACCTTCAATCTCGTAACAATGGTCCTAAGGTAAATAAAATTAGCTGACATAAGCAAGGGCAAAATAAACACAGTGAAAAATACCTAATATAATACAAGCTAATAATATTTACAATATTTACAGTGAGACAATGAAACACACATAAAAAGAAATAGAAAAACAGTCCACCTGATAATACCCTGAATAAGTATACTAAAGTCTGGGAACAAACTTGTCATACAAAAATAAAATCATTTAAAATGAGATAATTAAACTGCACTTTATTGCCACAGATAATAATAATAATAACATAATACTTGCGATTGGATGGTTATAAGAAGTGAAAAGATGTTCAGAAATACATATAACACAAATTATTGCTTCTCTTCCCTCACCAATCTCCAGTCCAAACACTCCCTCACCCGACGCCAATCCCACAAACACTCTGTGTCCATTCAAAATTCTCCACCTTATATAACCTCCAGCTGCTCGCACGTGCCAAAACGCAGACTCCAAACAAGAAATATACAGAAAAGATCTAGGCAAATTAATCTCTCCTCCATACTCCAAATGTTATAAATATTGCTGCAGAATACAAATCTTTATGTCGCCAGTTTAAGCTCCACCAAAAGTCACTGATATTATACACAATTTTAGTCACACCCAGGTCGAAAGCAAACAGAATTAACTAAGACTTTATAAATGTGTATGCACTAAACAGGCAACAACATGATAGCGAGTGCATGTGCGTAGATGCTGGCATACACAGCGCGACACACACACACACGCTGAGCGACACACATGCAATATACATACATGCACAATATACACAAAAAAATATATACATTCTTACACACGGAACACGCCCACACCTAAGAAAGAAATTTCCCGCAGGAAAATTCGTTCTTAAGAACGTGAGAGACAAACAGTGACGATATTGTCAACACCGTTAATATGTCTAACATCCAAATGAAGCTGCTGAAGGAACAAACTCCAAAACGTCAATCGCTGATTCTCCTTCTTCATATTATTCAGAAATTTGAGCGGTTGATGATCAGTATATACAATGACAGTAGGTCCAAATGCAGGGACATTGACAGAAAAGTGCTGCAGGGCGAGGATCAGGGCTAATAGTTTCTTTTCGATAACAGAATAATTACCTTGAGGAACAGAAAACTTCTTACTGAAATAACAAACAGGATAATCTTTGTCATGATCATTATCCTGCATCAACACAGCTCCTGCACCCACATTACTAGCATCTACAGCAAGCTTAAATGTCTTACAGTTTAGTGCAGCCATAACTGGATAATTACATAAGACCTCCTTGGCTGCATCAAAACTGTTCTGACACACATCAGTCCAGACGTATTTTCAGTCTTTCTTAAGCAATTCAGTGAGAGGGGCCACTATTGTTGCAAAATTCTTTAAAAAACGACAGTAGTAACCAATACTGCCAAGGAATCTCCGAAGCTCACGCCTGTTTTGTGGTGCCTTAAAACTCTTTATTGCCTCCACCTTAGAATCAGGGGGGCTTACACAGCCATGACCAACCACATAACCAAGATATTGAACTTGTGCACAAACAAACTTGCACTTCTTAAAATTAACTACAAGGCAAGCCTCAGAAAGCCTGGACAGCAAAACACCTAGTCCTCTTAAGTGGCTTTCCCAATCATCAGTAAAGACTACTACATCATCCAAGTACACCACACAATGTTTCATACCACTGACAACCATATTCATTAATCGCTGGAACGTTGCAGGGGCATTTTTCATACCACACGGCATCACATTACACTGACATGTTTGTCCGTCTGCCACAAAGCACGTGACTTCCTTAGCCTGTTCAGTCAAAGGCACTTGCCAGGAGCCTTTCTTGAGATCTAACTTGGTGATATAACTAGCCGAGCCGATGCGATCGATGCAGTCCCCAAGCTGGGGCAATGGGTGAGTATCAGTCTTGGTTAGAGTGTTTACCCACCTGTAGTCTATGCAAAACCTTGCGGTGCCATCTGGTTTAGGCTGCGACGTCACAGGGGAACTAAAGGGACTAACACAGGGGGAGATAAGCCCGAGGTCCAACATATAATAGAGCCCCTGATGCAGCATGCCAACATGCTGAGGAATGACTCGATAAGGAGGCAACTTCACAGGAACGGCGTCATCCACATCCACGTCGTGCTGAATCCAATCGGTCATCCCAGGGGTACTGCTGAATACTTCCTTGCAAGTTGACAAGAGGGCAACCAACTGAGATGCTTGGTCCTGAGGCAGATATGCTAACTTGGAGTTGAGAGTGGACTCTGTCTCATCATTCTTCACCCAGCTACAATCTGGAAACTCGCAGTCCACCTCAAACAAGCCTCTATCAACACCCTCCTAAGCAGCAGCAACAGTGATGGAGATAAGGTGTATCGGAGCTGGAGAATCTGGTACACGATGGTACAGCTTCAACATGTTCACATGGTACAGTTGGTGCTTCTTCCTTCTGTCGGGGGTCTCCACCACGTAGTCAGTGTCTCCAATATGCTGCACTGCAGGGTAAGGACCACTAAACTTAGTGGTCGGCAGCTGACCCTGAAGTGGCAGCAACACCAAAACCTCGTCGTCGACCTTAAACTCTCTCAGCCTGACCTTTTGATCACACCACACCTTCTTGTTTTCCTGTGCCTGCTTGAGATTTTCCCTGGCCAGCTCCAGAGTCTCACTCATACAGGTCTTGAAGTCCTGCACATAACAGAGTAAGCTCTTGCTCTCGGCGAGGTTACTGCTCCAAGTCTCCTTAACCAAGCTCAGGGGACCCTGAACTTGATGGGTAAACATGGGCTCATTAAGAAAGAAACCCAAACTCTCCTGGGGGACTTCCGTTGTAGTGAACAGGAGGATCGGCACACCACGGTCCCAGTCTTTAGAGTGCTTCAGACAGTACTTGCAGAGCATATTTTTGAGTGTCTGGTGGTAACGCACCAAGGCACCTTGCGTCTCCGGATGGTAGGTGCTGCTTTTGATGTGTGTGATGCCAAGTTGAGCTAATGACTGCTGGAAGATGTTGGAAAGGAAATTTGACCCTCTATCTGACTGAACCTCCCGGGGCAAACCAAACTTCGTAAAGAAATCTAGCAAAACTCTAACCACTGCCTTAGCTTTGATAGAATGTAGAGGTATTGCTTCAGGGTACCTCGTGGAGGGGTCAATGATAGTGAGCAGATATGAGTTACCACTAGAAGTTGGGGATATGGGTCCCACCACATAAATAATTAACCTGGAAAAGGGGGATCAATGGCAGGAATGGGAACAAGAGGGGCCTTAGGGACAGACTGATTCGGCCTACCCACTACTTGACAGGTATGACAATGTTTGACAAACTTAGCCACATCCGCTGCCATACGGGGCCAGTAGAATTACGCACGCAGACTCTCCATGGTCTTCCTTACACCCATGTGACCTGCAAATGGAGTAGAATGGGCCAGTTGAATTAACTCGTGCCTGCACACATTAGGTACTACGATCTGATGATAGTCCCATATCTCATCATCTACATTCACATGTGGAGGTCTCCACCGTCTCCACAAAATCTCATCTTTCACATAAAAACATCCCACCTTCTTCTCAAAAGCATCCACTGCACACAACTTCAAGCTCTGAATCTCCTGGTCTCCGGACTGGAACTCTTTTAACTTCTTAGCTTTCACCTGCTCCAACAGAACAGGTCGAATATCTTCCAAAGAACCCATAAACATATCTGCCAAAGATATCTCATTGTCCGATTGTTTCATGTCCTTGGACGTAGAACTAACTGTTGCCTCTGGTACAATAACGCAGGTCACACTACAAGCAACCTTCTCCTGTCGACTCCTTTCTGCACGTGACATGGCCCTAGTCACTGCACAAACTGTGAATACCTCTGCATCATTGCGATCAATCTACGGAGGAACTTCGGGCACTGGCACCTCCGACGAAACTGAAGCGGTAATCTCCTCACCTCTCACTAGGTCATTGCCAAGTATTAAATAAACACCACTCTCTGGTAAATAATCTACAACATCCAATCATGGCGATCCATCAAATAGCTGACATTTAACCTCACAAGAAATTAGTGGCACAGTCTTTGCGCCTGTTACTCCCCTAATCAGAACAAACTCTCCTGCAACATTAAGAACTTCATTATTTGGCCTTACTGTCACATGCAGGCTACCATAATGACCATTATGACTTGTTTGTTTTATAAACTATTATACCATTGTTGGTTGTTTAGGGAAAGCTGTTGGGGCCAATAGAGGAGTGGCCTTGTTTGTAAAAACTGCCTGATCTCAGCCAATAGCAGCAGTAAGCGAGGTGAGACCAGGGTTACAGCCAGACGGAGAGGAACAGAGACGAAACGAACCTGGAGGAGAGCAGACCTCCAGGAGCACTCCAGGTACTCCATGCCTGGATAGACAGAGAGGGGAGAGACGAAACGAACTTCGAGGAGAGCAGACCTCCAGGAGCACTCTAGGAACTCCATGCCTGGATAGACAGAGAGGGGAGAGATGAAACAAACCTCGAGGAGAGCAGATCTCCCGGAGCACTCCAGGAAATCCAAGCCAGGATAGAGAGAGAGGGAGAGACGAAACGAACCTCGAGGAGAGCAGACCTCCAGGAGCACTCTAGGAACTCCATGCCTGGATAGACTGAGAGGGGTAGATTTCAACCAGGAACTACAGACCTGGTGTAAGTCCCCTGCGTGGAATGTTTGAGCTACAAGTCGCCTACAAGGAGCGTACTACCTGTATGTCTTCTATGTGGAGAGTGCGGGCTGCCGAGTAGTGTCAGAATTTTAGTGGACTGATTAGGGAGTAGCCTGCCAATGTGAAACATGTGAGTGGCAGAGTAAAGTGATTAGACTATGGTGGTGTTAAGAGTAATGTTGTAAATAGATGTAATATAATTTTTTTGGCCAAGGTAACTGGTATTGGGTTATATATGTTAATATATGTAATATAAGTTAACAGATGTTTTTTCCTAAATCCCTAACTCTCATGTCTTCCATATCCCGATGATCCTTAACACTTAACCACAAAGAAATTGAAGAACCAGTGTCACGAAGAATGCATACCAGATGCTGCACGCCATTCACTTTCGCCAAACCAGAAAACAGGTAGGGGGCAGAGGAAGAAGCCGGGGCAACATTGCTCGTCACCACCTGTTCCACACCTCCTGAAACAATGGGCTCCAACACAACTGTGGCCTCCTACTTCCCACCTTCCGGAACAACATCAACCCTAGAAGGGGGTAAAACATCAGAGTTTCCTTGACTAACAACTGGGGAACTAACTGAAGGGGTAACCACGGGAGCTCCACGAGAAACAAAACTCACTGGCTTCAAAACACCTGACTTTTGCCAACGTCTATCTACAGTGTGACCTGGCTTCTTGCAATATGAGCAAGTAAATGGGCAGTGTGTAGGTTTGAGGGAAATTTGAGGTGTATCAGGTTTGGGTGTGGGGTAATTCGTAGAATTGGGCTTCTGAGATGGTTGTTTGGAGGAGCCGAGAGGGGTAACACTTCTGAGGTACACTCCTAGGAACTTCCTTAACCTTATTCAAATTCTTAAACAATAAATAATCATCTGCATAAACTGCAGCTTCAGCAGCATGCTTAACTTTCTTGTCAGCAAGGTAAGTTCTTAAATCTGTATCAATCATATCAAGGAAGTTCTCGAGGATAACAAGATCCTTAAGCTTAACATAAGATTCTGAGACATCCTCACTTTGCATCAACTGATTAAAAGCATCAGTCATCTGCCTACTGAAACCTACAAAAGTGTCGTGAGGGCGCCTCTTACAATTCCTATATCTCTGCCTGTAAGCTTCAGGTCTCATCTCTTATGCATGCAGTATGGCTTTCTTTAGTACTTCATAATCCTGTGATTCTTGGTGGCTAAGACTGTCATAGGCCTTCAATGCTTTACCTTTGATTACTGTCTGAACTAAAGATGACCAGCTGTCTCTGGGCCACTTGTTACCTGTAGCATTCTTCTCAAATCGGTCAAAGAACTCCAGGACTAAGCAGTCATTGAATGGGGGAACTAATTTAGTGGGTTCAACGGCTCTAAATTCAGAAAAAGAATGGGGAAAAATGGTTGGGGCACTTGGGAAATTCATATGCATTTCATAATCAAGCTTCATCTGCTGCAGTAAAGTATTCTCCTCCTCCTTCTTCTCCCTCTGAAGTTGTAGTTGAAGCTGTAACATCCTATACTCATGATCACGCTTAGCCTGCTGTGCATCAATAAATTCTTTTTGGTGGATGACAGTGTCCTCAGCTAAAATATCATGGGATGAATGAACTGATCTAGAAACTTATTCAATTATGGCATGGATCCAGGGACTTTGTATGGGTCTGTGCCGAACAGTCGGTGGCAGATTAAGTTAGTCAACGGGAAGGCACTACCTGACTCACTCTGAAATTCAAGACCTTGGGCACCTAAGATAAACTGCTGCCTCTGCAACCTCCTAACTTTATCCTCCGTTGGTCTGAGTTGATGCAAGTCAACTCATCTTTCTGACTCACAATATGTAGAGGCGCCACAGTAACATCACTGGTTCTACCCTCCATGGTGACACAGCCACAATGACTCAATATAAACAAAATATCAGGGTACTGTCCTGGCAAGGTAAAGCCAATTTATGTGTTACAAGATGGGAGTAGGCAACACAAGATAAATAAATCTGACTGTGTAAAAGCTGAGAAAAAGAAAGTGAAAAGGGAACTGAACAAATAGTTATGTGACGAAAAATAATAAAAAAGCTAACTCCAATCTCGCAACACAGGTCCTAAAGTAAATAAAATTAGCTGACGTAAGCAAGGGCAAAATAAACACAATGAAAAATACCTAATATAATACAAGCTAATAATATTTACAATATTTACAATGAGACAATGAAACACAAGAAATGAAAATAATATTCCACCGGATAATACCCTGAATAATTACACTAAAATCTGGAAACAAACTTGTCAGACATAAGAAATAAAATTATATAACATGAGATAATTAAACTGCACTCCATTGCCACAAATAATAATAATAACAATAACACTTGCGAGTGGATGCTGATACGAAGTGAAAAGATGTTCAGAAATATATATAACACACAAAATACTGCTCCTCCTCCCTCTCAGATCCCCAGTCCAAACACTCCCTCTCCCGATGCCAGTCCCACAAAAACTCTGTGTCCATCTATGTTGTAATATTTTCCCCACAGCTGTGGTGGGGAACGGGCAAACCAAGAGTCCGTCAGGGAAGTGGCAGAAGATGGCTCTCCAATGAGAGCATAAGGGGGACACGACGACTGGCAGAGGAGGCAGCAAAGGCAGGGAAGGGCCATGAGAAGGAGGGCAGACAAGCACAACGATGGTCGTGGAGGGCAGGGCGGGACGTGCAGAGGTAGACAGAGGCGCAGCGCCGAGTGGAAGGCGCCGACGAAGAACTGCAGGTGGAGAACGCCCCGCCACTGCCCTCAACCCCCTTGCCCTGGGTGGAAAAGGGCGGTAAAGACTCGCCCAGCCCCGTAGCAGATGGAGACCAAGGAGAGAGGGACGGACACGGTCGTGGGGAGGGCAGGCCCTGGTCCAGGTGGGCGGAGGGAAGAAAACTGCTCTCTCGACCTCCGGGTGGTCAGGTCCTAGGCCGACGCCCTCCTGGTGGATGGAACAGGTCAATTCTCCTCGGTGATGCTAAGGGGGGCTGGTCCCGCTGGAAACAGCGGTGGAGGTGTTGCCTCGGCGAGAGGTGGGCTGCGAGTGTGTCCATCCAAAATTCTCCGCCTTATGTACGGGTACCCTCTGGCTGCGTGCACGCGTCACATGCAGCTGGAGGCCAGACGAGAAATACACAGAAAAGAGCTAGGCAAATTAATGTCTCCTCCATACTCCAAACGTTATAAATATCGCTAGTGAATGCAAATCTTTATGTCTCCAGTTTAAGCTCCACCAAAAGTCACTGATATGAAAAACAATTTTAGTCATACCCGTGTCGAGAGAGCAAACAGAATTAACTAAGACTTTATAAATATACACACACTAAACAGGCAACAACATGATAGCGAGTGCATGTGCGTAGATGCTGGCATACACAGCATCGACAGGCACACACACACACAGATGCCCAGCGACACACACGCACTATACATACATGAAGAATATACACAAAAAATATATACATTCTTACACACGTCATATATATATATATATATATATATATATATATATATATATATATATATATATATTCTGGAAGGTTAATATTGATCTCATCTACTCCTTCACTCCTAGATATCCTTCTTGGGTGAAAATCACTTTATTATACCCTGACAGAAACGAACATCATATTATTGTGCTGAGAGGACTGCACATTTGAATGCTAATACTTCCTTCATATATTGGGTGTTTCAAAATAATGGACTCGATTTGAAATTGCTATATCTCTGCAACCACGAACCGCCCATGAATGAAACTCTTACCACGTGAAAGGGAGGGGTATAGAGTTTAAAATAACCACCGCTAGATGCCTCTCCCAGCGCACCAACAGGTTCGACGTTTTCTAAATGACACACTGCCTCAACGTTGGGCAGGTCGCCCGGGACCCCAAGACTTGCCTCTACACTCTTAGCCTCCAAGATCCCCAGACATTACACCCTGCGACTTTTTCTTGTGAGGATACGTCAAAGACCGTGTTTTTGTGCCACCATTAGCGACTAATCTGGATGACCTCAAAAACAGAATCACAGCAGCGGTGGCTTCAGTGAAAGAAGACACTCTGAGAGGCATTTGCGACGAATTCCACTATCGTCCCGATGTTGTCCGTGCAGCAGGTGGAGGGCACATACAGCATTTATAAAATGGTTAGTAAAACTTGATAACTCATTAAACCGTTTGTAACTTTTTGTGTAACTGTAACATGTTGCCATCGTGAAGTATACTGTTTTGAAATTGGGTCCATCTTTTTTAGACACCCTGTGTACCATTCCACCAGGTTATGATCTGGAGGGAAATGTAATGTGTGTCCATACCAGCCAAGGGTATTTTGGAGATAATCCTTAATCCTATCGCTGCTAGAATTTTTCATGGTCTGTTAGAATGAGCAGGTCTTTGCTTGACTGATAAACTAATGTTGAGGGAATGGAGGTGTGGCCTACTTTCATCACGTAAGCCAGTGATACTTATAATTTTTTGCTCCTTTTCCTGGATCATACCTTCCTATTTATAATTGTTGGCATAGGTGGTGATGATGATGATGGTGACAGAGGACAGACAGACAGACAGAAGAAAGGGAGAAATAAACTACATCACATCACACGAACGATAAAACTGCGCGCGCGCGCACATACACACACACACACACACACACACACACACACACACACACACACACACACACACACACACACACACAATAATGAAGGAAAACAAGATAAAAATAGAAAGTAGCCACGAAACCAATGTGGAAAAGTAATCCATGGAAATAGACATAAAGGTAAGAAGAGGAGAGAATAGATTGAACCCTATCTCCTCGTTTAGTGTTTTATTCTTCCTAAACCAAGACGGTATTATGCAGGTAAGAATGAGCCATAGAAGCTTAAGTGTGTTAAAGACTGAAGGACTAAGAGTATCACAAATAGTCCATTCGTGGTAGAAACAACTCTAGTATTGTGTTCCATTAAAATCCGAATTATTTCAGTCCATAAAAAGTAAATCATAAGAGGCTGAACAGTTCACAGGTATCTCCAAGTTAGGCTATCTCTTATGCTGCCAAGAACGCGTATGAATATTGGTTTCAGGTTAAATCCAAAGTATTTCAACCAGGTGAGGAATATTCAACCATTCCTAGTTTTAACAGAGAAGGTTTTAAAGTAATTGTTTACTAATATTTCCAACAGGTGATTAAAAAAAAAAAGTCTTATTCTCATCAGACCAAAATAACTTCATGCTTCCAAAGAAGGAGAATGAGGTAAAGGAAATCGGTTAAACTAATTTCATTTGAGAAATTTACTGCAGAAAATAGAAAGTTTGTTTTCTTTAACACTCAGGCTACCTTCATTCAGTATTAGCTAAATAAATCCCCTGGTAACACTTGGAATCGTATACAAGAGTTATCCCTATCAGGTGAGGGATTATTGACACAATGTTAACCACCTCATGATCGGCACAGCTCTAGTACTCTATTTTAACAGACGAAAGATTTAATTCAGCCAATAATAAGTCACAGGAGCAGAGAGAGGTAAATAAAGTCGTATCATAAAAGCGTGGAAATGAAAACGGGAACTGAAGGCTTGGGATAAGTGGGCAGTTTGATGTTATGGCAGTTTAGGTACTGTCATAATGGTAAGCCTTCCATGTAAGTACCGCGGCAGTATCATGTGTCGTAAACTGCTTTATGGTCCTCTCTCTCTCTCTCTCTCTCTCCACTATTGATTTTTCTTTACTGTTTTATTTGCTCTCTCTCTCTCTCTCTCTCTCTCTCTCTCTCTCTCTCTCTCTCTCTCTCTCTTCACTATTGATTTTTCTTTAGTTTTATTTCCTTCTCTCTCTCTCTCTCTCTCTCTCTCTCTCTCTGCACTATATATATATATATATATATATATATATTATATATATATATATATATATATATATTATAAAAAAAATAAAATAATTTGGTTTTACGCCAGGTATTCCCGAAGGGCTAAGGCGTTGCCCCTGGGTAGAGGACTTTGGACTGGAGCGCGTAGCATTTTATGACCGGATGCCCTTCCTGATGTCTACCAATGACCCTTGAGTGGATTCAACTGGTGACTATCAAAATTTTTATTCCCATTCACTATAAGCTAAAATAACCACTGACCTCAAATACCTGTAGAAACCTTAGGATAATGCCGGTTAAGCAAGCATCAACTCATCCAATGCGGTTCTTGTGTCCCGGAGAGCCTAGACCAGCGTGTTTACATTTGCACTTCATCCGAATTTATCAAAAAAGGAAATGTTGTTTCCAGATTTTCATCAGATTACTATATTTGCACGCTGTACTGTACATTATTGCTTTAAGATTCATACAAATTGTAAATCTGCGAAAAAAAAAAAATCTGGAAACTTGTTGAATGAAAATAATACTAATGTAATATACAGTACGGCAAAGCCGCAGCCTATTCAAACATTCGGAGAAGTTCGATACTTTTTCTAACGCTTGCAGTGACATTTGGCTTCTGCTCTAAGTTTAACAATATTTAAACAAAAGTTTCGTGACACATTTGTTCTACAATAAATTATTCAAATGGTATTTTTAGCAGTCAATAAATATTTCTTAACAGTGCCGTAATATTTATTCACTTGATCATATGACAAATTTTATGGGATTTTCCATTTGTTTTTCCTCATTTTTTTTTTTCTTAAATCATCGTAGGCCAATCTGTTCCTCTTCGAGGGCCGCATGTGGCCCGCAGGCCACCAGTCTGACACCTCTGGTATTAAGTAATCCTATTCATCATCATCGTCATTATATGAAGAAGAGTGTGTAGATTATTCTTTTATAAATGAAGAAGGAAAACTGATAACAAGACAAAGTTTGAAAAAAAAGGAAAACACTGGAAAGATGCAGGAATTAAGATAAGAAGCACTATTAAATGATACATGCAAAAAGCATAGTTTGCAAAGAAATCACAGACGAGATTAAATGTACTGTTCACGGAGAATCTGAAAGAGAGAAATAGATAACTCTCGGGTTCCCGTAATATGTCTGGTAGTATATGAAATACTGTGCACTATGAGAGTTGTCCCTCCCATAATGAGTAAATGGTACCAGTGTTAACTTTGCAAGGTTACTATGACCCAATCTTAGCTATATAAAA
Source organism: Coenobita brevimanus (assembly GCF_032717465.1). NCBI lineage: Eukaryota > Metazoa > Arthropoda > Malacostraca > Decapoda > Coenobitidae > Coenobita > Coenobita brevimanus. The sequence continues at coordinate 6,302,243 of NC_136988.1, read as the reverse complement.
TTGTATTGGAATAAATGGATTGAAATGCGAGACGAGGCTAACCATAACGGCGAAAACTACAGTTGTAGACAGAAAAATAGAGAAGTAGTGTTGCCATATGTATGATAATTATCTTATATATACAATAAACTCACCTTCGGTATGATGTATGCAGCATTACTCAATACTGTACAATTTGTATAATAGTTTTTACACTTTCTCCAAGAACGATATAAAACGAGAGAGAGAGAGAGAGAGAGAGAGACGAATTAAGATCAAGGTCGTTATATATATATATATATATATATATATATATATATATATATATATATATATATATATATATTCACTGGCTCTCAAGATATGAATGAAAAGGAGTTTAAGCTATGTAAGCCACGAGGAAGCATAGTCCATACTCGTGATAAAATATGACATAATATCTGAAATACCCACCAGACAGAACGACCCCGACACCACCACCCGAAGAGGAGGCCATAGGGAGGCTTACAGTACATGTGTCCCGCGCTGTCCTGCACCATACCGACGCATCTCCCCCGTGAACTTATGCCCCTCTTCCACGCAGCCGAACTACCTAGCAGGTATTCAGTGTGAGTGCATTACATTCCGACGGAGCAAGAACTCACCAGAATCGGGGTGGGACTTGCAACAGCCAAAACCCAAGTAAGCCCTTAGACACAGTGTCAAACGGATCTGCCTCTAAAAGAGGTGAGGACTCCACCGGAGCCTTACGTCCTACTTTACCTCAGGGTAGCAGCAGCACAGTAGTGTCCTCCACATCTACTGTAGGAGGAATGAACACTGATTCTCCTCCTTCTGCCACCCACCTCCAGGAGCCAGCACATCAGCACGTCTTTCAGACGACCTTCTCTGGTACTCCCCAGGCAGGCGGCAGGCCCAGTGGTAGCATCCACCGAATTTACCGTCGGGGAGCAGACCACCGGTCATCCCCTGGCTGCGTCATTCCCTGACGGAAGGAGGGCAGTGTCCACTGGACCTGCGGCACCCACCAGGAGACCCCACGGGCCTCCCCCTCCGGTCGTCCCTTGGACGAGTGGTCACCTGAAGGAGTGTCCATCAGATCTCCTTCGGCTGCTATCCTGGGCGGGAGCCTAAGCAGTATCAATCGGATCTGCCTGGCTGAAGGGGCATCCTCTGGACCCCCCTCTCGTGCCCCGGCCGGCAGAGACCGTCAGGTCTGCCAAGCAGGGGAACTGACCACCGGTCGTTCCCCCTCCGTGACTCCAGAGGTTCCCTTCGAGGGCAACGCCTCTAGCTTAGCCCACCCCTCCTGTGGTAGAGCAAGGCGCCCCTCTCGCCCCCCCCCCTCCTGTATACAGAGTGGAGACTGCACCCCCACAGGTATCCCCCCAGAGACCAGACAGGGCGAGATCACTCTGAGGCCAGACATCTTGCTACTGTAATGCCACCCTCGACGCCTACAGCTGCTGACAGACTCCCCCAGAGTAAGCGGCTGCAGACCACCCCTGACGGCCTCCTCCCCTAGGCGAGACCGCAGTCCCAGGCGCCAGCGAGCCTCCCCTGACACCCACAGCAGTTGCTGGTATCCCCCCAGTGCAGGAGGCCGCAGTCATCCCCTTACAGCTGCCTCCTCCAGGTGAGACGCCCTTGTGAAAAGTGTTTCCCCCCCCCCACCGTTACCCTAAGTGATACCCTATCCAGGCCCCAGTGTGTGCTAAATCGTGACCTCAGGGATGAGTCTATGTTGAGTGCTGTCATTGATATAATGAAACCAGTCCCAGCCGTCCCACGTGTTTCCCCCCCCCCCCGTGCAATAAACAATTAACTCAGTTGATGTACAAGAGTTGTGTCCCTATCTCGTAGGCTATTGTGTGTAATATACTCTATTCCATGGTTATATCCCGTTTATGTCACGTAAGTGTACTGGGAGTAATATTCTGATGCGTTCATGTCATGCTAAAGTACTGTGAAATAGTGCCACCTCCCGTCCATGTCACGCGTGTGTATTATAAGTGATATGCCCTCAAGCTCATGTCACGTAAGTGTATCATAAGGTAGCTTATATCTCGTCTATGTCACGCGAGTGCATTATGAGTGATATAACGTTGCATTTACGTCACGTGAGTGTACTGTGAAGTGAGGTAATATTCCCGTCCATGTCACACGTACGTGCTCATACCGAGACAGACTGTGCTAAAGGTCCTATTGTGCCCTTACTCCTACGTGTGTTCTAATGAGACACATCCAATGTACTGTAAGTGTCATATGTGTATTGTATCGTGGTGTATAGTTGATGTGTGACCTATATTACTCTGTATTTATAATTTTACTGCGCAAGATTGGTCATGTACTGCTGTGTATATCGTTGTCTGTTTTTGTGCTTTGTTCATTGCTTATTACACTTGTGCATTTGATCAGTTTGTGTTTGAGCCTCACCAACCTTGTCTGCATACTCTGGCCCGGTCAAGAACAAAGAACCCAAGGCTTGCACCGTATCTGAACCCGAGGAGTCGAGCTCAGAATACGCTGCATAACAATATCATTATGGAAAATCGCATTCTACTCTCCACTGGAGGGTTCTTCACAACTTTATCTTACCGTTATATGTACTTTTTTTTTGGGGGGGGGGGGTAGAAATAAGAATCTAAGGATAAAATCCAGCAAAGATGTTCTTTCCCCCAAGTAAATTTACCGATAAAACATAAAAGTCAAAATACTCGAGATCAGTTTATTTTCCAGATTTTTAAACAGCGTTATGCTGTACATTACTGATGTAAACTATATCGATACTAGATAGACTTGCTTAGCGTACAAGCCAAAACAAGATGAAAAGTGCAAAGAAAGTCTCTAAGATGTGCTACGAAGCCTCCTAAACTATGCAGAATCCAAATGTGTCAAAATGTTGCATTACTAGTATCAATATTTGTCTCAGTGATAATCATTAGGCAGATAAAGAGTACATTAAACAACAAAGATTAATCATGAAATGCAGCTGAACACATTTCTACCATTTTTCTTACCAGACAGCCACACTTCCTCAAATGGTATCAGTGAATGTTAAATACTGTACATTTTGTTGATTCTCTCTCTCTCTCTCTCTCTCTCTCTCCCTCTCTCTCTCTCTCTCTCTCATGTGTATATATATATTAGATAGATATAGAGATAGATATAGATAGATAGATAGATATAGATAAATAGATAAATAGATATTGATATATATAGATATAGATAGACAGATAGATAGATGCATGAATGTGCATGTGTGTGTAAGATAATTTTGGTGTAAATTCCATGATTTTGTGATCTACTAATCTGGCAACACTGGAGAGGAGGAGGAGGAGGAGGAGGAGGAGCATGAATCCAGATAAAGAAAGAAACAGGCTAGAGAAGTCACCGCGAAAGAAGGAAATTATATCATACTTGACCTTTCCCCCATCTTTGTTATTTCGCCAAGATCAATTTCCTCAGCCTCTTCCCTCCTACGTTGGTCTCTGTTTTCTCACCATATTTACTCAGTCTCCTTCCCATACTGACTGACTTTCCCGTCTCATATATACTCCATTTTTCGTTCTCTGTTATTATCCCTTATATATCTTGCTTTTTCCCTCCCATGTAATCCCACGTTATCTTCGCGTGTGTATTCGGCAAATCTCCCAGTTGTTATCACCTTCTCCTGCCATATTTATTTACAGCCCCTCCCATATTTACGAATTTTCTCTTTCCATATTACTCTAATTCCATTCCCATTTTCCTCCCTTTCCCATATTATTCACTTTCTCTTTCCATAGTCACTCACTTTCTTTGTTCTAGGTACTTTAACTTTCATATTTTCTCCGTTAACTCTCCCAGACTCCTATGATTCACTCTTAACTAAAAATATACTAAGGTGGTTCTGATTACGAGAGGGTTAACTGTGACACTGTTAACTCTCATGCTCAAGTGACCAGCAAGTAGTTGAATAAAATCATGAGCTGGAGCAGTATATACAGTATGTGTAGAGATGTCCTGACCATGAGGGAGTTAATTTGTATCGATGTTTGTTTACCCCTAGAGGACAAAGTCAAATCTTAAGCTGAATATAATGGTCTGTTGGATACTGAGAAAACATAATGTAGAGCAATGCTTCTCACGTCCTGGGATGAGTCCTGGGAGCAATTTTCAACACTATATGCAGTTTTTCTACCACGTCACATTTTTATATTATTCTCTCTCTCTCTCTCTCTCTCTCTCTCTCTCTCCTGGTAATGATTTCGCACTGTTTAATAAGCACTAACTAATCATTATGGAGTCACTGCTTCCACTAACGTCCTGAAAGAACCTTGATGATATTAGGTTTTTCCTCATCCATCTTTTTCCTCTGTTGTCTTAGCCCATCTCATTATAATACTATTTACGAAAGAGTTTTTTTTTACAGTCCCCACAATTAATTATTCTTACAACTATGCAGTAGGCGTACCCACCGTGCCTGATATCCATGTTTCTGCCCCTTTCTCCATTGTTCATTTTAAAGTTACTCGAGGTGGAATTTAATAATATGAAAAGGTCAGAATACTGTAATTTCTAAGTTCTGCTACAGTTAAAGTCCTCTAAATTGTGCTCTCTTTCTCTCTCTCTCTCTCTCTCTCTCTCTCTCTCTCTCTCTCTCTCTCTCTCTCTCTCTCCATGATTATACATTGATCTGCTCAGCTCAGGTAGACTGATTCGTTTATTCACCCCTTTGTTGATGTCGGTATGATCAGTGCCATTCTGTTCATGTGAAGCCAGAGAGGCCATAGTAACATGCCTTGAGATGCTGTGAAAACTTAGTTGCTTAATTTTACTATTGTTTGTTCCACCATGTTATGCTTCACTTGTAATTCTGATTGATGGCTCCAGTACTTTGTTATTTTTATGTTGTGCATCTAAAAGTCGAATGAATTTTGAAAACTTGGAAGCCTCCCGGCCCAAGCTTCCCAAATAAGGAACTCAACAGCTGTAGTTGGATTTAAAAGCAAAACATTTAAATACCATCACTGGGAGCAACGTCGATACGTATGTTCGTTACTGTGTTAAACCCTTATTGGAACTGGTATATGACGCTCCTGTCGTTATTATAATTTCCGCTCCCTCCACTCGCTGATGACACGACGGATACAGAGAGGCAGCTGAGCAGTCGATGTTGCTGCCTGGCTGATGACTCATTAAATGGCGTACATGTGCTGCATCGCATCATTACAATTGTTACCACAAGGAATATGTTTGAATTTCAGCGACGCTACTAGTTATATACGACATATTTGGAGTCGCCGGCAGCGATTGTTGCTATTTCCGGGAATGCTCGTTGGCGAAGAAGTAACAGTGCGGCCTTATTCTTTACCAACATCCGCGGCCTTACCACAAATTTAAACTCAGATCATTTTTTCCTTCAGTCCATATCCCCTTTGGCCCTTTTCCTCACAGAACCACAAATCTCACCCTCTGTCAATATATCTCCATTTTTTTTTCCCGGTTACCATCTCCTTACAAACTTCCGTAACAAGGGCAGCACCTGTTGTTATATCAAATCCCAATATGCAGTTGACACTATTTTAAACTTCACTTCATCCAGTTTTGATTACTCATTATATAAATTAAATTGTCAAAACATTACCAAATATATTTGTGTAGTTTATCGTTCCCCCAATGCTTCTTCGGAACCCAGTGTATTTGATTCCATATCCACTCAGTTGAGTAACCTTGACCTTGCCCTTGGCACCGAAATTACCATTTTGAGTGATTTTAACATACACAATGTTGAATGGTTATTGCATTCTGCCCGGACTGACGATGCTAGTCTAGAGTGCGAGGTGTTTGCGGAATCATTGGATCTCACCCAGTTGTTAAAGCAACCAACCAGAATACCTGATAATCCTGACCATAATGCCCATCTCTTGGATTTATTCTTGACAAATAATCCAGATCAATACAGGATAGAGGTACTGTCACCACTTGGATCCTCTGACCACAATCTCATCAAAGCCTCATTAGTTAACACTCGCACACCTCCCCGTTCTGAACCTGTCAGGGTGACCTGATGGCACTTTGATAGGGCAGACTGGGATGGATTTAGAAATTATCTTGCTGATGTTCCATGGCAGTCTCTCTTCCCTAGTGATCCCAATTCTACCCAGTCCCACATTTGCGACTTAATACTAGCTGGTATGGGTTTATTCATACCAAGTCAACAGTTCACTAAAAGATCGAACTCTCCAAAATGGTTTGATGGCAACTGTGCCAGAGCAACAGCCCAAAAGTCATTAGCATATAACTCTTACTTAAAATAAAAAACATTTGAATCACTCTCCCAATTTAAAATTGCTAGAAATCATGCAAAAGCTGTATTAAATCTATCTGAATCAAACTTTCTTCAAAAGCAAGCATCAAAACTACTTAACAACCCTAATGACAATAGAATATTCAGGTCAACTCTTAATTCTTTCAATAATAACTTTAACAAGTCATCTTCCATTCCCCCACTAAAATCATCAGATGGCAACATTACAAATGACCCACGTGAGAAAGCAGATATCTTTGCCAGTACCTTTGCAAGAAACTCTACCATAGATGATACCAACCAGAATGTCCCAGTACTGGAACTTGATTCTCCCGAAATTGCCCCACTTAAAATACAGACATGATACGTAAATTTCATCCTAGACAATTTACCTACCAACAAAGCTCCAGGCCCAGATGGAATTCCGCCAATTGTTTTGAAAAAGTGTTACCCTCAACTTTCCTCTGTCCTAGCTAAATTATTCAGACTATGCATACGTACTTCTTTATTCCCAAATTCATGGAAAGAAGCCAATATCCACCCAGTTCCGAAGAAAGGAAGTTCGTCTGACCCCTCCAATTACAGACCAATAGCTGTCACATCTTCTCTTGGTAAGGTATTTGAAACTTTAATTAATAAGCACATTGTTAAACATCTTGAATCCAACAACTTAATTAGTGATAGACAATATGGTTTTCGCAACGAAAGATCCACCATTGACATACTCAATCTCTTAACTCATACCATCCATCAATCAATTGATCTTTTTGGAGAAACTCATGCAGTAGCTCTTGATATCTCTAAAGCTTTCGACAGAGTATGGCACCGTTCCCTACTGTCCAAACTCCCTTGCTATGGACTAACGTCTTTTGTTCCTTTGATTTCTTCATATCTTAGTGACAGGAAAATAAGAGTAAAAGTAGCTGATGTATATTCCAATTTCCACTCAATTAACACCGGCGTGCTGCGGAGATCAGTTCTGGCGCCAACCCTATTTCTGGTTCATATTAATGATCTCTTATCTGTCACCCACAATCCCATTCGCCCATATGCAGATGACTCAACACTACATAGGTCATTCACACTCAGACATCCATTTACAAAGTCTAATGTCTCTACCTCTCAACTCAGTACAGCCATCTCCATAAATCAAGATCCATCTACAATCAGTGAATGGGGACAAAACAACCTTGTCTCTTTTAATGCTAGTAAAACTAAATATATACAGTTTACTAATAGACAGGTATTGCCAGATTCGTACATTGTCTTCAGTGCTACTAATATTCCAATCTCCAAAAGTATTGAAATTCTTGGCGTCTCACTTAATAATGCCCTCAGCTGGACCTCTCATGTCAGATCACTTGCTAAAACCGCCTCAAAGAAACTTGTATTATTGTACAGAGTCCGTAACTTCTTCGCCGATGAGCAGTTAGCTATAATTTATAAGAGTCATGTGAGCTCTCAGCTTGAATATTGCTCACCCTTGTGGAATGCTTGTGGAGAGGTTGCATTAAGACAACTAGACAAAATTCAGAACAAAGCTGTTAGAATCATTAACAGCCCTGCCATTACATATAAACTACCTCCCCTGCAAGTAAGAAAGAATGTTGCCTCCCTTGCATTATTTTACAGATATTTTTTTGGCAAATGCTCAGACGAAGTTGCGTCCATGGTGCCACCTCTCCATGCCTTCCCTTGTGCTACACGGGCATCTGGTAGCGCTCATGACTGGAATGTCACTCAGCCATATATATATATATATATATATATATACTGATGTACCTGCGATGCTCTTTCAACGGACCTTTACCGTACCCAGTCATTGGTGTGCATCGCTTGCCACCAGTGACCAGCGACTGGAAAGTGAACCTTCTTTTTACCGTACTTCTGCATATCTTAAATTATTATCATAGTGAATGTTACCACTGCTACGGTTTAGGACACCACAGCCACCAGCACTACACATCCAGTGGCAAAGGTTTCAAGAAAAGCTTAGTCTGATATGTGTGTTGATTATCCATGGCTGGACAGAAATGGCGGTTTTAATTATGTTGGCAAAAGTGGCTCAAGCAACAGTCTCTTGTATCAGAACAAGATGTGCCTTTCAAATGTGCATCATTACAGTGCTAATGGCAAATCCTTTCATAATCTCAACAATTGTGATAAAGAAGCATTATCTTGTGCTTTAAAAAATTAGATTAGAACAGACAGCATCCACGAGAGAAAAAGTTGTGCGAGTGGAGAAAGTATTTGTAAATTCATTGCTTTATATCCACATCAGCTTAACCAAAAAATGTCCTTTCTGTGTTGTTTGTGGGAAAAAAAAAAAAAAAAAAACTACAGAATAATATGACTGTGAAGAAATGCTGCATACCAGAACATTGAAATCATTTGCACACACACACACACACGTAATATTATATATATACATATATATCATCTCATCAGCCGTTTGAGTCTCCACTTCAGGACCGGCCTATCACGTCCGAAATAGGGACGATACACCCAATGTATCTCTACCAAGTGGCTTAGGCTGTCTGGTAGAGATTATATGAAGGGTGAGAAGTGCTTGTAAGTGTAATTGTAATGTTGGAGTGGCTTTAGATGTGTGTGTGTTGTCTGTGAACCAAGTGTAATCGACCCGCGCAAGCCGACTGGGTGCAAGCATACTTTATAGTATGCGACACTGGTTCAACCACAGCACCCCTTATGTGCGCCAAGCAGTACGTGGCCCAAAGAACGCTCCCAAAGTTTTTTACCCTGGCTGGGCGTGATTCCTTGTTCTTCGGTGTACAAAAACGCACACTTTACCACTGTACCACAAAGGCTTCGTGTATGTATATATATATATATATATATATATATATATATATATATATATATATATATATATATATATATATATATATATATATATATATATATATATATATATATATATATATATATATATATATATATATATATATATATATATATATGATATGCGTACACAGCCATCAATAACAGTACTTGGCATTAAATTACTGATGATAACATCTGTGCTAGGTCGAGAAGACAACAAATGGACTGAAAGCCCTTATGTGCAGCACTGAATGGATTGCCACCACTGCAGACAATTGAAGTTTCTGCAATAAGTATTGAAAATGCGAAAGACTTTAAATGCTGAAATGGCTAAGTTGATAAACGAACGAAGAAATCTATATTGCTACTAAATGATATCAGCTCATAAGCCTTAATTCGGTAAAATAATTATTCATTTATTGCTCCAAAATCGCTGGTATATATTTTTGTTTCGACAATGGTGGAACTGGGGAAGAGGAATGTTCTTTCTGAGTTTTTCGTCTCAAAAGGATTACTTGGCGCTTAGATATGGGGGAGTGGGAACAGGGCCATAGCCACCCTTGATGGACCCAAGTCAATGGATGAATTTAGTGCCTCCTTCCTTCATTTATGATTGCCTGCCACCTTTAACCCTCCATTCGCTACAACCTCACTTTCACCGTAAATGACTATATCAGCTAAATTCGTATGATAATTCAGCATAATGGTAATCAAGATATTGATAAACACTGATGATGATGTAAATATATAATATTATATAACCGTTATATCCATTGATTTCATGCTGAATGGAAACTTAGGTAACAAAATTTATCCTAGGTAAGTTAATATGATGAGAAATGAGAGGGATAAAATCGTCCAGCTATAATCATAGAAAACCTTAATTCACAGTTTAACCTATACGTCATATGCACACAATGAAAAGCATTGTATTTTTTTTTTTAATTACCAGAGGCACAGTTGAGGCATCTAGTGGACTTCACAAAGTTTATAGTCAGAATGAATCCTGTAAGAAAGGTCAGTAAGCAAGCACACGTACCAGCATGTGAAAGAGGGTTTACAGAAATCAGTAATGAAATAAATAAATAAAGGCAGGACAAACTTTCACGGATATGATTAAATTTGGTTGCTGTCCATCCCACTGCAACTCCAACTCGTGACAGTAGGGTAATGAGCTGGCTGCTGATGGTGCTGCCGCTGGACAGTAAGCAGATGCATGGGGCACCCGACAGGTTGCCGCCATTGTCATTACTATGTTATATTGACGCTTGGAATGTGTTAATAATAATAATAATAATAATAATAATAATAATAATACCTGGTAAATATAAACTGATAATTTTGAAACATACCACTGAGTGTTAATAATAATAATAATAATAATAATAACTGGTAAATATAAACTGATAATTTTGAAAAATACTACTCAGTGTAACAGCAAGATAGATTTTGGAGTAATCTTTTCGTTGTGGTATCTTCCTTTAAAATAAACAATGAAAATATGTTTACCCAGGCGGCCAAGGTGACTGCCCCTTCTGGTGTCCAATTAATATGCCCTTAAGGGGAGACAGGGCTAAATATTAAGCTCCTAACACAATCAACTATCTCACCTTTACAAAGGATACGTTTGTTAATTACCTATACGACCGGCGCGTGGCACCCGTCTAGCAGCAAACTCTCATCCCTTTTCTGTCCAACTCTCTAATGCAAGAGTTAACCGTTACTCCCAATCTTTCATTTACGCAACAGGTGAACTCTGGAACTGTCTCCCTCTGTCTGTATTTCCTGCTGCCTATGATCTCCAGTCTTTCAAACGCAGTTGTCCAGGCATCTCGAAATGATCGAATCATGGAATTGGCTCTCTATTGTATTTTGTTTTTCTCTTGGAGGGAACTGTTGCGGGCTCATGGCCTTTGGTTCCTTCTTTCTCGCATTAAAAAAAAAAGGGTAATTCCGTATGGTCTTTTAGTGTAACTACAATTTCACATAAATTCACTAGCTAAACAAGTAATATTATTAAACACTTTGTGGTGTTTTGTGTTCTTGAAGAAGGCAAACATGAATGTAAAATCGTGAGTTGAAAAAGGGATCCATTTTGGTTTACTTTAAAAAGAAACAAATCACTTTCCGGAAGAACTAGGGCACAAGCCCATCTCTTCTTGGTGTCAACATCTAGCTTACCTATTTCCCCCCCGGGGCTCGTTCTTGCACGGGAAATTTTTTCCCAATGGAAATATTTTCCCCCTGGTCCTGCTTTTTCCCATGAAACTATTTTTCTGATGGACCTATATTTGCCATGATTTTTTTCTCAACATGTTTTCCATACGTAACTGGTTTTCCTCAAAGATAATTTACACCCGTGGACCCACTCTACCCATGGAACAAATTTTCCCATGGTTCTATTTTCCTACATGGACCAATTTTCCCCATTGATGTATTTTTCCTCTCTGAACCTATTCTCCTCTTTGGACCTTTCTTTTAACTGAACCTCATTTCCTTCATTGACCTGAGTTCCCCATGATCTTGTGTATTTTCCTTCATGAAATTATTTTCTCTCCACTGGGAAATACCAGATCTGCACATGGACCTATTTTTCCCATGGACTTACTCTTACCCATTGGACACATGTTACTCCTTCGGTCCATTTCTCCAGAGACATTGACCATTGGCCTATTATCCCACATAGACCTATTCTTACTATGAACCCATTCATTCCAAGGACTTAATTCTCATTCACTTTTCTCCCATTACCCTCCCACCCACCTACACACCCTGCACACCCATCAATTTCACACCACCCACTCACCCACTTGCCCATCCACCCATTCCATCTACCTCAGCCAACCACCCATCCATCCACCCATTCCATCTATCACAGCGACCCACCCATCCACTTTACCTGTTCCACTCATCATGTCCTCCACCCTACCCACTCCACCTACCTATTATGCCCACTCCACACCTGCCCACTCACCTAACCATCAGCCCACCACCTCCATCGCCCACCAACCTAAACACCTAACCACCAGGCTCAGTCAGGATGATTTATAAGTTTACACACACACACACACACACACACACACACACACACACACACACACACACACACACACACACACACACACACACAGATGCTAACACAATATACCGTTAAATTTGTAGGTCATGTTCAAGCAACGTGAAAATCATTATATTGTAGGCAATGTCTTTTATAACCATTCGAGGTATGTTGCTGTTTACCATGGCATCATCATCATCATCATCATCATCATCCGGACCTCCTTCCCCACCCAAGGGCAGGGCGAGGAGTAGCAACAGCCTAAGTTTGCCCAATTCAATGAGCCACGTTTCCATTCACTCATCATTCAAGCACACGGAATCCTGGCTTCATGAGATAGGCCAAACAAAATTTCACCACGTTCTGTAGCTTCACATATACCTATCAGGTAGAGTCAATCCAAACTCTGTCACGTTAAAAAGGGGTCCCAAATCTCTGGTCATGAGCTTCTCCTCACAAAATTCCACACATGATATATTTGTATTGCCATGCCAAACAAAGCAGATATTTGATTCAATCACAGTTATTCCCCTGAAACAATCTTGTGTAGTCTGGTTTCCTTTAAAAGTCTGGTTTTCTCAAACCTTTGATTTATCTCATCATTCTGAATTACAGCTCCCTATAATCACATCAGACCATAAGATGTAAAGTAACAAGAGAGGAAACAGGAGCGGAAGAGCCACTGATTATTACTGCCGTTAGTGACAACAATAGCAGCACTACTTTACCGATGGCCGCTGCAGCGGGAGCCGCGCTACAGGACATTAGTAGCACACCCTTTTTCTATGTAAGAAGAAGTAGGAACCAAAGGCTGCAAACCAGCAAGAAATTTCCATAAAAAAAAGATAGTCAATTTCAAGACTTGTTCATATTGAAATGCCAGGACACCTTGTGTTGAAAAGACTGGAGGTCATAGACAGAAGGAATTTCAGACAGAAGAGATTTCCAGAGTTCACCTCTTCCATACATGAGTATCAGCTAACTCTTGAATTAGGGAGTTGGGCAGAAAAGAGCAGAGAGTTTGCTGCCTGACGGGTGCTACCGCCTGCTGCAGTGGAGGAGAGATGCAAGCAGACAGTTCAGAAGAGCCGTGACCATTGAAGTAGCGATAGAACAGATATAAAGATGAAACAATGCGGTGGTGAGACAGGGGTTGAAGGGAATCATTAAGAGGAGGAGAGTTAATGAGACGAGAAGCCTTTGACTCCACCTGTTAACAAGAACTGTGTGTGGTGAGGATTCTCCCCCCCCCCCACAGATAGTTGTACTCGACACAGGGGCAAATAAATCCCTTGTATAAAGTCAACAGCTGTGCTACAACTTCTTATTGTGTGTGGGCATCTGGTGTAATGTGTCTAGTTTGATCACCCAGTTACAAGAAGTATCTGAAGAAAGTAGAGAAAGTACAATGAAGAATAACAAAAATGGTGCCCCGATAAAGGAACAAACAATACGGAGTACGTTTAGAATTGTTATGGCTATTTAACGGGAACCGTTTACAGGAGTTCAAGCTATTTAACTTATCAGAGAGTGGATTAAGAGGAATCTAATTCAAGTATTTAACATTTCTGAAGGATATGGCAGTAGGATTGTTGATAAATACTTAACAATAGGTCTTGAAATTGTACGAAAGGCAATGATTATAAAATTATCGGCAAGCGTTTCGACTCAAACGAAGCAAAACTCTTATTTTACCTTCAACAGGATTTCAGACTTATGGAGCAAAACTGCGTGGGAATGTGGTACATTGCAGCACTGTAATAGCATTTCGAAGCCGCTTGGATAGGTATTAGTCTTTCAGTTCCTCTCCAAGCAATTTCCTTCTCCCCCTCCGCCTCTCCCTCTTCCAGTTTCTTACCGCCTTTCCCCCTCTTCCTCAATCTTTCACCCTCTCCCCCTCTTCTTCTTTCTTTTTCCCTCTCCTCAGCTGGCTCTCCCTTTTGCTTCCTTGCTGAAAGCTTTTGGTGTGAATGTGCCCATATAGTATCCAGAGCACTAAGTGACCTCCACACTCCCACCGACACAAATGACTTGGCCGTCTGTGTGAGAGAGAGGCAATGGCAGAACAGAGAAAAGAAAAAGTGAAAAAAATGGATGACAGAACCTTGATGGAATAAGAGGTGTGAGGGAAGTGGGGAGAGAGCAGAGGAAGGCGTGGAGGAAAAAAGTAACAGGAATCAAAAATAAAGAGAGGGCACAGTGCACGAAAAGATTGGGAAAAAGATTCATTACTGAAGGGATGAACATATATGAGAACAAATAAAACGCAACTAAAGGAGCACACGAAATATTAAAACAAAATGACACTCATCCCAGTATTCAACACCTCATGTAACCCACACTGCACAACTGGAATCGACCAATATTTTGTCTCTCATCTATTTGTACTTCTTGGCCAGACCTCTTCTCTTGCAACTAACCCTCATATTTACAAAAGTTTTACTGGCTAATGTAGTACTTAACCCCTTTCTGTGTCTCCTTTAGCCTTTATAATACTGTCTGACTGTTATAAGAATACAGATAACGAGGTGCCATTAATTTATCAGTGCTGTCGAGATTTAAAGAAATATGGGGAACAAGTGTAGAAGGGAAATTTAAAGCATTAGTGAACTTCAGATCGAAAGGAAATTTACAGAAAGGGATGATGGAAGAGAAATACTGGAGTGGCATCAGAGGAATTATTGACAATAAATATCAGTCACAAAATCACCTGGAGTTTTTCATTCATTCATTGCCAGACGCCATGTATCCCAGACGGGGTGACCAATGGCTTAGAGTTAATTGTTTTACAGGGAGGGGCACTAATCCTCCACCAACCCCACTTGACACGTAGGGATGCCAACAGCATCTGGTGTTCCCAGGCGGTCACCCATCCAAGTACTAACCAGACCCTACAATAAATTACTTGTGATCTAGTGACTACGAGAGGGTTTATGGGGTCAGTATTAACATTCAGTCTTCAGGCTCAGATAAATGCAACCATGAAACGATTTCTATAATAAAATAATTGAGAAGAAAAGAGAATGCGAGGGTGAATAAGTCTCAACAATTGCCATAAATCTCCAAGTAAAGAAGAAAAAGAAGACGACAATGAAGAAGAAGAAAGTAGTATGGGAAAGTTTGAGCAAAGAATCTGTACTGGAAGTTTAAATGAAGTGTCTGGACTGGGGTCAGTATCCAGCACGATGACCATTAAGGCAGACACTATTTTTCTTTTTTTCTTTTTTTTCTTGCCAAATAAAATTCTTCCCCCCTCACTACATGACGCAACTATTGAAACTATATCGAGGTCTTCAGTGTTAGTGCTGCACAGACAGGGACATAGGGAGTGAATAAAGGAGAAGGGGCCAAATCGATCTACGTGAGGGCTCTTTATTACATGCATAAAGTATTGACAAAGAACAAACTGAAATCGTACCAAGCTGAGGAAGTTATTTTAATCGAATTATTTTTTACCTCAAAGTACTGGGTCACTCTCACACCTTGAAAAGTAACTCTTGGTTACCTGGATGTTTTTGGGTCTTAGTTACGAGAAAGGAATAAGTCTCAACAACCACAGGTTACTTCGATCCTCTAGTATGACCACATCTGTCCATCGTCTGAGCTGAAAGAGGTTAGGGATTTTGGTCAGGTTAGAACAAACGCGCTGTAGCTAAGCAGACAGGATGTGTATTGACAGAAACATAATTATTGTCAGTAATCCAATAAAATAACCTTGAATATGAGAGAGAGAGAGAGAGAGAGAGAGAGAGAGAGAGCAGTTATGAATTAAGAGTAGGGAAGAAGCTCAAAAAAAAAAAAAAAAAATTTGGATGGAATGTCAGCGTCACTATATATGAAGGATCTTAACCAACTGGCAGAGGAAGCGGGTCACCATAGCAATATTATGCGAAACAGTTTGGCATTTTTTATTTCATCACAGTGATATTGACTCGTGTGATTATAAAACCCGAGGCAGCTATATGAAGGAAGACAAACACTGAAGCAAAACCACCTGATACACAAGATTAGCTTAGTTATATTAAATCTAGTTTGGAGGTGAAGTTGACGACAGTTGTATGAGTGAAGAATAAGGTATAGCCTGTCCATGTAATACACACACTGAGCTCAAAACAATAACAATAGATTGACTCTGCACATCAGTGGCACCCGTATGAATTAAACAACTGATTAAACAAGCCATGTGATAAACAACTGCACCTCAAAAATGTTCGTACATATGACTCCAGGAAATGTGTAATCCAAAAGTAAGGCGACTCGAGCAAAGAACCCGGAACTGGGAAGAAAAATGGTTCGTGGTGAGGTTGAGGACCCTTGAGAGGCAGGCGTGGGCAGAAGAGCCAACAGTGGGGTTAACAAACTCTTCTTGCCATAAAAGATTTTACTATCTCGCAGTGAAGACGCTGGAAGCAGTGTCCATTAACTCTCTTACTACGTTGCCCACCATGTTTTATTACTATTATTTTTTTAATTACATTTATTGTTATTATTATTATTATTTTTATTATCATTATCATTATTATTTTATATTATTATTATTATTATTATTATTATTATTATTATTATTATTATCATTATATTATTATTATTAACATCATCATTATTATTATTTCCTATCTTCAGACGATTTTATTCAACTTGGAGAGAGAGAGAGAGAGAGAGAGAGAGAGAATCTTCCTTGTAGTGGAGGAGGTAAAATAAAAATGACATGAAGAGACTGGGGTCCCCTACAGCCCCTCATATACACAAAAACCAGCGGTTGGGTCACTGCTCTCCTTTTTTCCTATGACTTCACAGATAAAATTTTCATCTTTATATTCTAACCAATATAGGCAAAGACTGGAAACCTTCAGAACCGTTCCACATAATCTAAACTCAACCAATAGAGAGCCAAGGAAATCCTCAATGATTTCGAAATGCCTGGAGAAATTATTTCCAGGGATGAAGGTTGAAGACAGAGTTGGTTGACCGTCTAGAATGGGACTGAGAATACTAGCTACTGTAGTTCCTTGATTAGACAAGTGTACAGATAAGGTCTTGCATGTTTGTTATAGAGGAAAAAAGTACGTGGGTAAAATTCAGATGAAAGGTTGATTGTTGTTTTAGTACAGGGTGTGTTACAGGGTGTTGGGGTGATGAGAAGGAGACGGAAAAGAGTGCATGAGGGTGGGAGACGACGTGATTATTACCCCTATGTACTTGTTCGGAAGAGTTTTGTGTGGTGACCCTACCCCACCACACACACACACACACACACACACACACACACACACACACACACACACACACACACACACACACACACACGTCTCTGTAATAATTTCTTGATTGTTAACACCGCATAGTGTGTCCATATTATAATAACTAAATAATGACAGATGGTACAGTAAAGTGTTATATGCAAAATAGCCGCTGAGGAAGAGGCCCTAAGTTTTCTCCGACCACGCGAATATGGCCGAAGGAGTCCAAAGGAAATGATCACCAAGGGAGCGGCCTGACAAAACCCATGACTGATAGGACTCATTTTTGCCAGCTTTTGCGTGCATAGTACACGCTGGGACGTTTTCGCGTTATCCATGGAAGTTAAGTCAGTCTTGTCACTCATGGTTCTGTAACCTTCAGCTGAGAAAATTCGTCGGGTATTGGCCAGAAAATATTAAAATGTACCCTATCATGAAAAGAAATAATGGGAAGTAGTAGTTACACTCTTATGTTCCTATAATCTTCCTCAAAGCCGTCTATTGTTAGGCAAAATATACACGTAAAGTGGATACCACCAAGGAAGAATGAGAGAATATAAGTATGCTACCAGAGATATATACTGTATGTAGGTGTAAAAAGCATTATAACTCTCATTGGAGAAGTGCTAGACAGCCTCTTAAGCCTATAGTTTTGTGGGTCGTACTTGAGGTGGCATAGAAAGCTTCGAAGCACATCTCTCCCTCTGCGATTTATTTTTTGCACGCCATCCTAATTTTCTCTCGCAATTTATGCACATGGGTTTATAACTGATATACTTTGCATTGATAACATGGTGTGTGATTTTGTACAATACAGTCCAGCGTCTCATATGACTGTGCTTTTCAGGAATATTATCATGTTTCGTTTTTGCACTTCTGTACTTCTGTCAGTGAAAACTTGTAGCCTACTTGTGAGGCAATCAGTTTTCGTGATGTAGCCACACCTACAGTTATCTAATCTGAGCGAGGTTTGGTCTTCATTTCAGTAGTGGTGTCCTAATGGGTTAAGTGTCTGATGGTTGGGACAGCTGTTACATTCTATTTCGACCAACACCACAGGATTATATTCAGCTGAGAGTGAGTCCTAAGAGAATCAGTGCTAATATTATCAAAGTAACCCGATCATCATTGCGATGTCGCCTATTTGCATCAAGACTAACAGCAAACTAGTCTTTTAAGCTGAGAGTGAGTCCTATCATTCTTTTCAGCTGAGTGAGTCCTGTACTTCTTTTAACCTGAGTGAGTCCTATCATTCTCTTAAACTGAGAGGGAGACCTATAATTCTTTTAAGATGAGATTGACTCCTATCACTCTTTTCAGTTGAGAGTGAGCCCTATCATTCTTTTAAGCTGAGAGTGAGTCCTATCATTCTTTTAAGCTGAGAGTGAGTCCTATCATTCTTTTAAGCTGAGAGTGAGTCCTATCATTCTTTTAAGCTGAGAGGGAGTCCTATCATTCTTTTAAGCTGAGAGTGAGTCCTATTATTCTTTTAAGCAGAGAGTCCTATCATTCTTAATAGCTGAGAGTGAGTCCTATCATTCTTTTAAGTTGAGAGTGAGTCCTATTATTCTTTTAAGCAGCGAGTCCTATCATTCTTAATAGCTGAGAGTGAGTCCTATCATTCTTTTAAGTTGAGAGTGAGTCCTGCCATCCTTTTAAGCTGAGAGGGAGTCCTATCATTCTTTTAAACTGAGAGGGAGTCTCATCATTCTTTTCAGCTGAGAGTGAGTCCTATTATCCTTTCACCTTAATATGATGGAAATTTGTGTTCTTTTCCATCTTATTTCATGTACCTGAGTGGCAGAATAAGTGCTATAGCTCTACATCCTTTCCATCACACTTCTTGGAGAACAGCACCACATTCCAATGCTCATCTGTTGCTACAATTAGACATTCAAGTTGGGGAAGTGTCAATTCTAGGCCAAGTTAAAGCGAAAAGTGTATAGGAGTTTGAGTGTGCTAGTAAACATTATCCTTTTCATTGTCAGGGCAAATCTACTATTCTGTTCCGGCTAACACCATATGATTGCGTTAGGCTGAAGTCAGTCGTAGGAGCCGTAGACTATTGAACTGCGCCCACAAAACATAATTTCAATGTGTTTTTCAAGTTTCATCAACACTGTTGCTCGTCCAATTGCAGGAATTCTTCTGGGAATGTGAGAGTCCAATATAGGAGGTGAAATCGGAGGGAGCTGGCTTCCTGAGAGATGTTTCCATTTCGGATACCTGCCACCCCTGTCAAATATTGGCACAGCTGGTGAAAGATGTGTGTGTGTGTGTGTGTGTGTGTGTGTGTGTGTGTGTGTGTGTGTGTGTGTGTGTGTGTGTGTGTGTGTGTGTGTGTGTGTGTGTGTGTGTGTGTGTGTGTGTGTGTGTGTGAAGAGGCTTTGTGGACTTGATGAGAGACAGACAGACAGACAGTCAGACACAGACGGTGAGAAAGGAGGAGGATGTGGAGGTGAAGGAGGAATGAAGAGGAAGAGCAGGAAGACGGGAGGGAGGAAGAGAAATTTCATGTTTAAGAGGAATGAGGCGAAAAGGAAGTGGAAGAACAGAGCGAAGAATAGGAACAGTATATGGGAGACGAGAACGAGACGACGAGAAAGAGGGTGATGAGGAAGTGGAAGAGAAACGGAAGGAAGAACAAGAACAGTAGTTTGAAGAGGAGGAGGAAGAGGAAGAGGAAAGGGAAGTTGAGAAAGGAGGGAATAGAAAAGAATAAGTAGAAGACGGAGAAAAGAAACTGGGAACGGAAAAACTTTTTTAATACTGAGTTATCGATTCAACTCCGTGGGAGTCATTAAGGCGGACAATCAATATTTGTCAGTGTCCCAACATTCTTCTTCTAACAGGTGACCTACAACTGGTGTCTGGTTGTTCAGTATTGCGTGTTGAAGGCGGATAACGGGAACACAAACCGTGCCAAAACAATTTAATGTGTCTGGGAATCGAACAAGGAAACAGTTGTGTAACGCCAAAACAATCTACAGTAAGCTGTCTGGGAATCGAACAAGGAAATAGTTGTGTAGCGCCAAAACAATCTAATCTGTCTGGGAATCGAACAAGGAATTAGTTGCTTAGTGGCACTGAGATATGAAACAAAAATTTCGTATTTCACATATGCCCGGATCAGCTCACTCACCTATGTCTGAATCTCCAACCATTTGCCCTCCATTCATTACTGTAACTACGCCATCGAAGCATGATCTTTTTGACCCTGTTATAGATAAGCTCCCTTACTCCACGTCTTTCGGGAATCGCATTGTTTCTTACCCATCCACTCACCGTTCTCCGCACAAATACTTTACCATAAGTATGTCTATAATTTACAGTGCATTATGTTAGCTGATAAACAAGCATGTTCGTCGTGTGCATGACCCTCGTTGCGCCTGAAACCGTCAAAAGGAAGGGGATAAAGAAATGCGCCTTGCAGAGCAATGGAATCCGTGTGCATTCGGTGGGCAGAATAATGTATCCTCTATAAGATTCGCTATTTGGCTGCCAGTAATGTTTAATTCAAAACATCCTTCTAGACCGAAAGTGTTAGAGGGGAAAGAATTGGGCACGAGGGACAAAGCAATAGGTGAAATGCGCTGTAACTGAGGTCGGTGGCTGGGAAAGGATCATGAAAGTAACCCTGTGAAAATGAGTGCTGCACCATACATAATATGGGTGCAGTGAAAATATTTTTGAGGATTTTCACCATCAAGATTTTTTTTTTTATATGCTCAACTCTGGGCATAGGCTTCACAGCCTGCTCCCAAGGCCTAGTAGTCCTCCTACATATCATACACCTCTGTATGTCACCACTTCGGCGCTAACACCCACCATCCATAATGAATACATGCTAGGGCTGTCTCATACAGGACTGGTGTATTGGTATTGGCGGGGGTATTTTTAAGACATGTCGGCGGGTCTTCTGGTAGATCGGAAAAGTCTGCTTTACATGAAATTCAAATCCTTATACTGTTCCCTGTCCCAGCGGGGATTTGAACCTGGATCCGGTAGGTCCCCAGGCCACCTCTCTATCGATTGAGCCACCGCGGGCTTTGCTCCCATTTACAAGCTCAAGCTACGTATATAAACATAAAAGTAATATAGATTTCCACATGAGAAATTATGATATCATGAACTAAAAAAATGAAGAAAGGGTGTGTGATTTACTTTAAAAACAACTAAAGAAATAGTAATGAATTGTTCTTACTCCTTACTTGCCGTCCAGCGTCCGCCTACAGAACTGTGAAGAACATACTTGGTGAAGCTTTGTGAGGGGTACAACCACCGGTTAGTAAAAAGGCAGTGTTTATTTATTTATCTTGTTATTACTTATTTATATATTTAACGTCCTATAATGCCTCTTCTTTTGAACCAAGAATCAAACTCACACAAGAAGGGACTGAAACACGCGTGCTAATTTTACTTACCGTTTGTGGATTATGTACTACCTGCCTGTATCAAATATCAAAGATTTCTTCTTGTCCGAAAGGCCTGCAATAAATAGTTCCACAACTATGAAGCGAAGCTAAAATAATAATAATAATATTAATAAAATAATAATAAAAAATAAAATTAGTGGCACTGAGATATGAAACAAAAATTTCGTATTTCACATATACCCGTGGTTAGGCTGTGAATGGACCCTTGATTCTCGGAGTTTGGTTGAGGTGTGAATGGGGGTCTGGACCTTTTCACTGAACATAATGTTCATAGCTCTCCCTCTTCCGTGCTTCCATTCCTTGTTTTCTGGATCCTACCTCACCATATCGTAGGTGGCAGAGGTCATGATGATGATGATGATAAATTTAACACATGACATCTAATCTAATCATAACAAAATATCCCCAGTAACCCCAAACAGAAACAGATTCTTATACACTAAGATTTCAAACATACGATATTAGTGTTCCTGATCTTTAAACATTAATTTTGAACCTATCTGTGTGGTACTTTTGAGAAAGAAATTAAGGTCTGTATTCTCGTCGGTTAAGAAAGCTCCCTAACATACATACCTAAGTGGCTTATTCTCTTTATTACATTTAGCTGTCTTCTGTGTTACTTAAATCATTCTAATATTTCCATACTCTGTATTAATAAAGTACAAAACGATATTAACCAGCCGTATCTAAAAACAAATCGATAAGGATGAAGTGTCAGGGAGCTTCCTTAGCCAACGAGAATACGGACCTAAGTCTTTCAGCAGTAAAAGCTTTCTGAGCAGCCATGTTTTGTATGTTTCATTAATCTAGTTGTGGTTGACTGTGGGCCATCAGGAATAGGTCAAAGAGCATGAGGTGTTTGGATCTGACCATGTGCAGTACTTTTGTGCCTGTATATGCCTCAGTCAGTGAAGGCATGATGAATTAGTCAAGGTAGTGGAAGAGCGTTTGCTGCCCCCTGCTTCAAAAAGGGCACTTCTTTCAAACAGGGGAATCGGGCAGATGCTCAGGCATCGGTTGGGGTTTATCCGTGCACGTGCATTGCTGAGTTAAGGGTTTTAATGATGGAGAAATTAGGAGGGATAGGTGGACGGGCAGCAGCAATGATAAAATGTGTATAATGAACAGCAGGAGTTGCATGTGTACAGAGGGCAAAGGTTGGCAGGGATGTATATGACAAGGTCAGCGTGAATAACGGCGAGATCTCTGATAGCGGGCTAGACAGGATAACACGGTGTTGAACGAATTCTTTGCAGCCAGAGTGATACGCTGTGGACTTGAGTGCGGCCGGACCTGGGTCGAGGTCAGTAGCCTAGCATCAAAGAGAACTTCTAGTCAGGAGGGACGGACGGAGAGGGGTACTGAAATGCGGTCAGGCACTGTGGCAAATAGTCATTGAGCATATGAGTGCGATCAGTAACAGGCCATAGACTGAAATCAGTGGGTATTTCGACTACTTCTGTAGACAGGGGCTACAGAAATGTAGCTCTATTTTACATGACTCCAAGAGGCTGAAGCTGTTTGGAAAAAGATGGAGGGCATGCAGCCAAGGAAAAAGACAATACACAACAGAAAAATGTACAAGCAAGGGGGATGATGACTTCCTGTGACCACTATTGAGGCCATTGAAGATGTCATGAAAAATATGACTCTGTTACCCCTATCATTTTTCGTTTTCTGCAAAGTCGCTTATACAGAAAACTAGAATTTAAGGGAAAACACGTGTATATGTATTACTCAACAGCTCCCAGATACCCCTATCCGCCCCCTCTCACTACACCTTGATACCAGTCAGCTAAGTCTGTCCTTACACTTCTTGTCAACACGACCTAATATGATTTTTGGGTCACAGTGCTTGCAGAACAGCACTCACCATTACTGTCAGTCTGCTACATGACGAGCATTAATTTTTAGGCGGATAATCATCTTTTGCCCTGTCCTAACTTTTCCCAAAACCATTACAGACAACAGTGAAATTTATACTCAGGTACAAGAAGGCTTTACTGCCCAGCCTAATGCTGCCCTTACTGTTAGTCGCGTTTTCTTTTCCTTTCTTTCTTGTATTATTATTTTTCTTTTTTAATTGTGACAGGCACTAATACCCTTCAGAATTAACCGATTCTGATCAAACTTGGACACAATGACCAGCCTATGACCTAGTTGTGTCCGCAAGGCTTTGGTTGCTAGACAAGTACTCATTGCTCAGCAACGGCCGAAAACCCACTTTTTCGTAGTTTTCACGTTTTCAGCTGTAGAAGCATTACTAATGGACGTAGAAAGCTCTGACTTCTTTAGGCATAATTTTGAGATTATTCCATTTCGGAAGTGTGCCATCCATTATTCCCTCTCCTCTAGTTTTTGAGTGGCAACCTTGCGCATATTGGCCTCAGCATTTCTAGCGACCAATACCGGTTTTCAAAAATGCCCCCCTAGTTCCCCAGTGGCTTAATGGAACTAAATGAAAGTTTCCATGCTTATAGACACTGACTAGTACTACCGCTTTCTACTATACACCAGTGTGCTACATTGGGCACGTCAGGGGTCAAAGGTCATCAAATGCAAAGACAGTGAAAATTGCTAGAATCACAATAGTGCTCGCGCATAATGCTAAGGCTCCGAAGATAAGTAAGCCAGGGCCATAATTCTTGAGAGGAATGTTGACTGGAATAACTCCATACAAAAATTACATTTACTCTCGAAACTCACTTCCAGTCACTGGCAGCTCCACCTAGAAGTTGTACCTCTGGTGGGCAATTTCGCTAATTTCAAGTTACCTAGCTCCACAGTGGGTGGATGGAATCGAATGAAACTTTGCATGCTTATAGACGTAAGTATGTACTACAAGCATGCATATGATGCTTCTTCTCAGATACATCCTGTACTACTTTTTCTTTTTATGCGAGGAAGAAGGAACCAAAGGCTGAGCCTGCAAAGTGTTCCTTCTAAGGAAAAAAAGAAACACGATACAAAAGAGCTCAATTCAAGATCCGTTAATATCCAGATGCCTGGACATGTTATGAGTCCATATTATAATTACAAATCATAATAGATAGATAGATAAATAGATGGATGGACGGAGCTCCAGGCAAGCCTGGGAAAGGGAAATGATCTTGCAAGTTAACTGAGGAAATGTTGACAATACACAGGAAGTAGCAAGTCAGGGGATGATATAGGTAGTGTGTCAGCGAGATAGCATACGAACAAAGCCTAATGACCATACACACACATACACACATACACACAGGTTTCTAGAACTTTCCAACCACAGTGTAACACACGTGACACGACCCCTGCTTCACCAGAATTTAGGAAGTAGAGCTCAGAAGGAGGTTAGCATTAGAACCGACAGGTAGTGGAGAGAGGAACAGGAAAAGGGGCCCAACTAGACTTACTTATTATATTGTCTCTGTAAGACATACCCTGCTCAACTTAGATTTTCTCTGAAGATAATAAATTAAGATCAGCTCACTGTATTCATCTTTAATTCCTACTACAAGAAATCGAGAGTGACATTTGGTTGGCAGCGAACGTATACGAACCTCATCTACGAATCAACAGTGAATTCCTACAAAATATCAAGATTGAACAAAATAATACCTCTCACAACCAACAGCTCACAACCAGCTCCTGACAGTATTCTCTTCAACCCCCACCTCCGTCTCCCCGATCATCACGCTGATGTAGAGGTGAAGAGGTCACAGGACGCCTTGCAAGTAGTTTAACAATATATTGATACAAACAATCTTGCAATTTCTACGACGAACCAATGAACTACAACAATCTACGATCAACTACAAGTAACAACTCTACGAGTCGTCTGTATAATCTACATGCACCTACAAGTAGCGACAGTCTTCATCCCACAACGAGTAAATCACAAGAAAAAAGGACCACGAATACCTTGAGAAAGAAAAACAAAACAAACAAACGAAGAATGAGACATGACTCACAACTCACAACCACCAGACCTCACCCTCCTCTGCTACATCCACCCAACCTCCACCGCTGACGCAAGAGTGAAGAGGTCAAGACGACGAAGCAAATACCAAGTCCATATTCACAACTCATCTTACTCACTCATCTTCACTCAAGTTACTCATCGCTACTCATTTACTCACCACAGCTACCAGTGTGGGAAGTCGACGTCACCATACGTGTGCTGAGACGACGCCAAGCCGTGTGTCTGACACCCCACAACATGTCAATCAACCCGTGAAGAACAACGCTATCACCACGTGCAACACCACACACCATTTCCACCACGGTAAAAATTAGTGAGCTACATAGTTACTTCATTTATACAATACACAGTGATAGACAAAAAACTTCTGCACAAACATATAAAACGTGCTGTATAGTTACAACTTAAATACATATACCTACTTCAATTATCTTCATAATTCAATCATTAAATACTTGCACCAACAATAAATATTCTACACTGTATATATTCATTCATTTATTATAGCATTTATTTACTACCAACGAGTGTTACCATTTATACCTACATAAAATACGTGTTGCATACATACAGCTATACATTATTACATCTACAAAGTAATAAAGAAAATATACCATCACAGTTACTCAGTGAGCGATTAAAAGAACTGTATTAAACATTTATTAATTAAAGCTACCTTGTGGAAACAGATAAATTAAGTTACAAGGAAAACCAGAAAAAAAAATGGCCAACACAAATGACGTTAGCAAGAATGAACATCTTCAACACAATCGTGAAGACAATGATTTCCACACAGTGCTGACACATATATTACCCACGATAGGTACAAGTGAAGAACAAGTCAGTGTATATAGTTAATACTGTAAATAGTGTCTATATTTTTTTTATGTATAATAAAATATGGGACTATATAATATCATTTTTAGTAATATCTATGCAAGATAAACTAAACCTTAAAGAAGGGTCCTAAGGGAATTAGCCAGCAAATTATGTAACCATGAACAACACAGAAAAAGATTAGATTAACAAAGAAAAACAAACTATAGAAAATCAATACATACAAAAAAAAAGAAAGAAAGAAAAAGTAATAGAGTAAGATCACATAACAAACAAATGAAAATAAGCAAAAGTATTACTACAAATGCCAAAATACCACATAAACTCCTTCTATAAGTGAAATAAAAAGCAAATTGTTGTCTCCACGAGCCAGTGGCACGGCACATCATCACATTAACTCCTTCTCTAAATGAAACAAAAAGCAAATTGTTGTCTCCACAAGCAAGTGGCATGGCACATCATATCATCGACTGCAGCATGACCGGATTCAATGTCAGGACTGCAATTATTACAATTATGTAACTACAAACGATATGTAACAATTATGTAACGACAAACGATTGCATTATGTTACACTTGCTACAATTATGTAACTACAAACAATATGTAACAATTATGTAACGACAAACGATTGCATTATGTTGCACTTGCCACAATTATATAACTACAAACGATATGTAACAATTATGTAACGACGAACGATTGCATTATGTTACACTTGCTACAATTATGTAACTACAAACAATATGTAACAATTATGTAACAGTTGCATTAACAAGATGTAACTTTTATGTAACGTTAACTACAATTATGTAACTACAAACAATATGTAACAATTATGTAACAGTTGCATTAACAAGATGTAACTTTTATGTAACTTTAACTACAATTATAAGGCCAACACAATTATGTAACAGTTGCAGTAACAAAATGTAACTACGATTATAAGCCCAACACAATTATGCATTACCACAATATTATGTAACAATTCATAAAATGTTACAATTATGTATTACTACAATGTTACTACAATGTAACAATTACAACATAGTTATGTAACAATTCACAATGTTACAATTATGTATTACCACAATGTTACTACAATATTATGTAGTCATACAATTATACCACAATTCTGTATTACCAGAATCATTTACAAGTTAGGTGAAATATTAGACATTACCAAAGGGATAACTCAATATGTAATGTAATAACCTAGCAGTATTACCATTGCACAATTATATGCGTATGTCTATTATACATAAACATCTTACAAAATGTCATACAACAACCACTGCATTTATTCAAATATGTATACAACTTGTTTAAAATGTAATGTTACTAGATCATTGTAATTTACTATGAATATTATATGTATACAATATTATAATCAATATTATGTACTAATAGATTAGCATATGTCAATGATGATTGCTGTCAGAGGACCTTCAGAAGCGTGGACGAGCAATATTATGAGTCCATATTATAATTACCAATAATAGATAGATCGATAAATAGATGGATGGACGGAGCTCCAGGCAAGCCTGGGAAAGGAAAATGATCTTGCAAGTTAACTGAGGAAATGTTGACAATACACAGGAAGTAGTAAGTCAGGGGATGATATAGGTAGTGTGTCAGCGAAATAGCATACGAACAAAGCCTAGTGACCATTCACACACATACACACATACTCACACACAGGTTTCTAGAACTTTCCAACCACAGTGTAACACACGTGACACGACCCCTGCTTCACCAGAATTTAGGAAGCAGAGCTGAGAAGGAGACAGGCCATAGAACCGGCAGGTAGTAAGGAGAACGAGCCTAGCAACATGGGCGAGAGAGAGAGAGAGAGAGACAGGGAGGTAGCAGGCGGGACTCTGCTTATACTTCACTCGTGTGTGAGACTTTGTTAATATTTCCAAGACAAATGAAAATAGTCCCATACTCATCTTTACCTCTCCTGTCATTGCATGACAAATGGGAACGAAGATTATCTACTTACAAACTACTCAAGTATAACAACCGCTCGTCCACAAGTCTAATATATATATATAACTGATCTACAAAACATCACTACAAAGAAGTTACAAAGTCTTTTATGACAGACACACTGCCTTTGAAAGACTGGAGATCATAGGAAGTAGGAAATACAGACAGAGGGAGACAGTTCCAGAGCTGACCTGTTGCATAAATGAAGGACTGGGATAACGGTTAACTCTTGCATTAGAGAGTTGGACAGAAAAGGGATGAGAGTTTGTTGCTAGGCGGGTGCTACGCGCCCCCCATAGAGGTCGAGGGATGCAAGCAGACAGTTCAGAGGAGCAGTGACCATTGAAGTAGCGATAGAAAAGAGATAAAGATGCAACAGTGCGGCGAAGAGACAGAGGTTGAAGGGAGCCAGTAAGAGGAGGAGAGTTGATGAGACGAATAGCCTTTGACTCCACCCTATAGAGAAGAGCTGTACAGTACGTGGGAAGCCTCCCCACACATGAGAGTTGTACTCTAAACGGGGGCGAATAAAACTACTACTACTACAACTACTACTATTACTACTACTACTACTACTACTACTACTACTACAATTACTACTACTATACTACTACTACTACTACTATACTACTACTACTACTACTATACTACTACTACTACTACTACAACTACTACTACTACCCTACAACAACAACAACAACTACTACTACTACTGCACTACTACTACTACACTACTACTACTACACAACTGCTACACTACTATTACAACTACTGTTACTTCTGCTACTACCACTACTACTACTACCACCACTACCACTACTACTACAAATAATAATAATAATAATAATATATAACTAGACGACCGTAACTGTCAGTCAGTTACTAATCTCCTCTATGAGAATATTGTTGGTCTGTTCGTTTCGTTTATAGATTCCCTGCACCTATAGTGCAGGCCGGGCCATACATTAGCCCGGTCAGTGGGGTATGGGCTGGTTAAATAACAGTAAATGGGGAGGACAGGACCTGGGGATTGCCCAGCACACACGTTCTGTCTCCTGGCTGGCTTTGTGGTGTGTGATATTGCTGGACTTGCGTATTTTGTATTAACACAAAAACCGTGGGTCAAACTGCCACCATAAAGTATCTAGACTACCCAGGACCAGACAACACTTCTAGGGCCAAGAAGAGCCTCGTTTATGTTAGTTTTTTTCTTATGTGGAAGAGAAACTGAAATTTGGGGTCCGAAATATCGTAAGGTCACGCATGAATGACCTTCAAATTTTTTCCATATAAATGCTTGGTAAATAACGCTATCCAGGGACTTCCATGTTTATGTATCTACAATAGTTATTGAATAAAGTGCTATTGAAAATTCATGATTTTTGGTTATTTTTGGACCTGTGACCTTGAAAATTAGGTCAAGGTCACTGAAACTGTGTCAGTGCAATAGAGTCAAGGTGATGTACATTCTTAATGAGTATGACGCAAATCGGAGATGAACAATGATTATGATAATAATGATGATGATGATAATAATAATAATAATAATAATAATAATAATAATAATAATAACAATAACAATAATAACATTAAGAAGAAGAAGAATGACAAACAAATATTTCTACTCATGGCAATAGATGAATAATAATAATAATAATAATAATAATAATAATAATAATAATAATAATAAATACTATGCGAGGGAAGGAAAATTTGTGGAAAAGATTGACCGAGTAGTTAGCTGTGAATGAGAAGGAAGCCTGATATTAATCTACATTTCGTGTGTGAAGAAAGAATGGACAGGGAGAAAGCAAGTTGGAAGAAGTACGTGTGTGTAAGATGTGAAGAGAGAGAGAGAGAGAGAGAGAGAGAGAGAGAGAGACAGATAGACAGACAGACAGACAGACAGACACAGACAGACAGACACAGACAGACAGACAAACACAGAGTGAGACGGAGACAGAGACATGGACAGAGACAGACATACATACAGACAGACAGACAGAGTGAGACGGAGACAGAGACAAGGACATACATACATACAGACAGACAGACAGGCAGATGGACAGAGGGAGGGGAAGGGAGGTGTGAGTGAATACGTGAGTGTCGATGACAGGTGTGTGCGTCTGGTAAAAGGTGCTATAAAGGTAAGAGAAGGGACAGTGAAGGAAAGGGGGTTTATGCAAATCCTTCCTCATTTCATTTTTCATATTAACATTACAAGTCAACAAAGTCAGTGATCATTCAGAAATAAATATTTGCACGATCATCCATTAGTCGAGTCTCAAAAGGAAAGGGGAATTCGTTCAAACCCCTTCAACTCCGTCTACTTCCATGCCTGATTTTTATTCTGCAAATTATTTTTGTGAATAATGTTATATTTTTACTTTAGTTTTACCTTGTGCACACCATACTTTAGCCTATTAGCTTCTTGGTAAGACTTCTGATCACAGTTGATCCAATGCTTTCATTTTTCACAATCCTGAACCAGGTCCGACCTACTCACCCATATAAATAATCTACAGTACATTTTCATCACTCTAAATAATAATTATAATGTTACGCGTACTGTAGCTACATTTCATTTGGATGTAATATGCACGCACATACTTAATATACCAACCACTTCATCTTGTAGCCAGGCACCATGTCGCTATGCTAGGACGTGATCAAAGCTGGGCCACCTGACGTTTATGAAAAATCAGGTAAATCCGTTATCAAACCGAACCCATATGATGACACGTAATCCAGAGTCTTTTGTATTTTTGTTCAGCCCCATTCAACTCTGCAAGCGACATTTCAGTTTTAACCAGTCCTACCCGGTACAACCGTCTTCCTATATGTTGGAGAAACACACATAGCACCTGTTTACATTTGTGGAAATTTTCTAACGCTTAAGCCAGGAATCGAACCCGAGACTCCTAGATAGGAGCCAGGCACCTTATTGATATACCATAATGTGATGAAAGTCACCTGAATTCTATGAAGAATCAGGTGAATCCGTTATAGGAGGACATTTTTCAACCCCATTTGAAGACATACAGTATTTCAAAGTCATCTGGATTTCTGCTTAGCCCCAGGCAACTCGGCAGGTGATATAGCAGTTCTGATCCATCCCATCCAAGGTAAAGACAACAGTGCTAGGTACGCCGCGGTGGCCTTGCGTGCAGTGAAGATGAGTTTTAATAAGCTGTGAATTTATCAGGAGAGTGAAAATTCATAAATATGTCACCTCGAAGAGTATGTATGTCATGCACGGGTCTGAGACAGTGAAGGTGACACTGACTATTGCATATTATGCACAATGCAATGACAGAGGTGAGGGGAAAAAATACAGGTTCTGGTGCTAGCTGAGTACAGCGAAATGACAGAGTGTTTGTGATGGTCGAAATGAATGGGAGAATTAGCACTGGCTGTATGAAAGATTTATTGCGTCGATTTAGAGTACAAGGGGAGATCGGTAATGGAAGGCGACTGGAGGACATGTGTTAGGGGGGGAGGTCATGAATTAGTAATTCATATTTCAAACACAAAGATGCACACAAATATACGAGATACGGAGACTTGAGAAAATACTGAAAGGAACTTTACTGACTCCGTTCTTGAAGAGATTCTTAAGAATGTTGTTCATACGATGACGATGACGGGAGTAGGGTGATACAGAGTTTTATATGTAATGTGGTATGGAAAGTAAAACTGAAAAAAGAATGGTAAATAAAGAGAAGAAGCGCAGTCTCTGTGGAAGACGAAGAGGATAACCGGAGAAACAAGGAAGTGGTAAATGAATCTCATGTTAAGGTAGTGAAGGAGTTAAGTCGGTGAACTGGGGGCGACTGTATCTGGACAACTTGTTTAATGCATATAAATAGTGGTTGGTTAGGAGTGCAAATTCTGTGTATGGTGTCGTAAGGTTAGCAACTAGTAAGAAACGTATAGTTTGGTGGGATGAAGAGGTTGAAAGAACAGTAAATAAAGAGAAAATGCTGGCTAAGGTGGATGCAATAAAGTGATTCAACTGAAAGATGGGAATGCACGAAGAGTGAGAATCATGTGAAGGGACTAGTAAAGACATTTTTAAAAATTATATAAATATTGATCTTAAAAAAAAAAAAAGTAGAAACTAATTTCGAGGCAGGAAACCATTTTGGAAAGAGTTACAAAAATGTAGAAATGAGAGTGGAAAAAAAGTATGAATATGTGAAGGATTAAAGTGGAAATTGTGGTCACTACCAAGAGAAAGTGAAGTAAGGAACAGAGGAAAGGGATATTATGAAAAACTGATGTATGGGAATGATGAGAGCAGAGGGGTAGCTAGCAAGACTAGTATGGCGGTGTGCAGAGAAGAAAATATGTAGTGCAAGGTAAGGTGGCACTGGCAATAATGAAGAATATTGTAATGCAAGTAAAGAACGGAGGAGATGTATGCAGAGTTAAGTGCACTGGGGAAAGTCTGGATTATTGGAGCTGTACCAGTAGACTGCAAGAAGGCTGTGATTATGAAACTGTACAACTAGACGACCGAAGTGGGTGCAAAAATTAACATGAGTCACCGCAAGTCTATTGAGTGATGTAAGAAAGGTGCATAAGTAAAAGAGAAATTAAGCAATATATCGGGAGCCTGGTGAATGACGAATACTATGACTTCCAGAGTTTTAGGGAATTTATAAACCTAATATCTGAGATCAGACAGACAGTGGTGAGAAATTGTTAAAATACTAAGTTATTAATTGCCTATGCTGACCTGGAAGAGTTATATGGGAAAGAACATACCGAGGAGTTATGGATGGGGTTATGAAAGAGGAAAATCTAAAGTAATGAAGAGAGGGATGAGCAGCGAGTGGTGAATGTGGCGTATTTCAGGTGTGATGTCCGCAGATCATGCTGTGCTTTTGGCTAATAGTAAACAGAAACTTTGCAAGCAGTAAATTCGAAAGCAAGAATTTATTAAATGATATGCACAAAAGATACATCTATTGTATTTCATACAAGCAAGCACATACATACAAGCACATACATACAAGCACATACATACAAGCAAGCACATACATTTTCTGTCTGTCTGTCTGTCTGTCTGTCTCTCTCTCTCTCTCTCTCTCTCTCTGCTATACACCCAACATCCAGTACCAAATAATAGAGCTTCTCATATTTAGCATAAACTGTCTACTCATTTATTTTCTTAGCTATGGCTGCACTTAACGCTATATTCAGAGTTACACAGAAGGCTTCCTAACACGTCTTCCATAGCGACTTACCCTGCATATTTACACCTTAACCCTCTATTAAGCGTAATTCATGTCATACTATTCTCGACACATTTTGCATAAGTAACAAGGAAATCAATATTAAGGTGACCTAGGTAAAATAAACAGGTAAGACAGGAGTGATACGAAGCCTGAACAAGAAACTCAATATCATATTCTAAGTAATTGTGCTGATGTCGTAGCACCACATCTGCAGTGACTTATATTGCACATTACACCTCGCTATCCTCCTGTGTGTTACTGATACAAACTACTTCGATATAGGAAGCGATATTAATAACGTACAAGAGAATTTGCTGATATAATGTGCAAAACAATGTAGAAAGAGGTATTAAGAAGCCTGCTATGCCCCCTACAACACGGAGCTTTGGCATCTATTCAAACTACCACCAGACGGTTTGTTCACTTGGGAGACACTGTTGCAGTCAAAGCGTTTGAAACTGTCTTGATTACCCCTCTCATGGTCAAATAAACTCTAGCATTGCATTTCAACTAACTCCAGGCTATTTGATTAAGCTCAGAGTAGGTCACAGGAGTCAGAGTATCAGTAAGGACCACAGTACTTATTATGTGGTAATGTCCCTTGTTATAATGACGTCACATATACTGGATGGGGGAGTGCGCCAAAATGCTCGGCAAACCCAGCTCTAGAGAATATGGACTAAAACATCCTCGTTATATACTCATAAAAGCAAAAGGGCGAACTACTCGCTAAGCTCAGCTAAATTTCGTTGGAGTAGCGATACTGGGCAGCAAAAAAGACCAATTTGGTCTTTCTGTCTTTCTCTCTTTCATCATCAGTCATATCCTCACAACGTAAACGGGTACATGAGTGTCTAATGGACCAAAACGCTTCATAACAATCGGGGATGTGCATTTCCATACATAAGACAGAGTTCGATCTACAGTATGCAAGTTACAATCCAAAGCATTCTCTTGCACTCGATATCTTCTCAGATACTTCAATTCTACGGTTTCTTGTTACCCCATTCCACGCGAGCACTGGACGTATACTGTGTACTAATCAAGACAGCGATTACCATACAGTTAAAAGTCGCATCATAGTATAAATAATCCGCATTTGGTAACTAGCTTTCACCATAGAAATATATATATAGTTTTTATATCCATATCATTCTCTCCTTTGATGGGGATGAGCGTAATATAATCTTCTGTCATTATGGTTTCTCGCATAGTACCGTATTTTTCTTCCAATTCCGTAGTATGATTTGTTTCCATTGGTTCTTTGCAATGCTATTCATTTGCCATTTTGTGCTCTTATCATGGGCGCTCCCAGCTGCCCAAGTATTTCGGGAGAAAATGTGAAGGGGAGGCACAACTGAAGCCTGTTCGTCAGAGCACTTATTGTAAAAATATCGGTAAAATAATGCTAAAGAGGCAACATCTCTACGTACTGATAATGGAGGAAGGTCCTGCTTAATGGCAGGATTATTGCTTAATCTAATGGCTTTATATTAAATTTTGTCCAACTGCCTCAATGCAACCGCTCCACATCCACTCCACAGTGGCGAACAGTATTCGATCTGAGAACTCACATGACTTTTGTATTTTGTGGCCATCTGCTCGTCTGTGAAGAACTCACGAACTCTGTACATAAGTCCCAATTTTTTAGAAGCATTTTTAGCAAGGGATTTAACATAAGCTGTCCAGCTTAGGTTGGGGTTTAGAGTAACACCAAGGATATCAATTGTAGTGGATATGGGAATACTGACATCATTTAAAATTATGTGAGAGTCTGAGGGATTCTTTTTGTTGGAGAAATTAATGTATTTAGTTTTCTGAGCATTAAATGAGACCAGATTTGTTTGTCCCCATTGATATATATATATATATATATATATATATATATATATATATATATATATATATATATATAGATAGATAGATAGATAGATAGATAGATAGATAGATAGATTATGGTACACATGATCATACGCTCGCCCGCACACACAGTCATTAAAATAAAACGCACACATGGTCATACACACAAGCATGCATACACGGAGGAATTAATAGAGATTCAGGCATTAATGACAGGATGAGGAGATAAGATTGGATCTCTCTCTCTCTCTCTCTCTCTCTCTCTCTCATATCATCATCATCATCCAGACCTCCTTTCCCACCCTAGGGCAGGGTGAGGAGTAGCAACCCAAATTTGCCCAATCCAATGGGCCACGCCTCCATTCACTTACCATTCAAGCCCTCGAAATCCTGGCTCCATCTGATACGCCAGAAACATTCACCACATACTGTAGCTTCACATAAACGTATCCGATTGAGTCAATCCGGACGCTGTCACGTTAAAAAAGGGGTGCCAAATCCCTGTTCATGCGCTTCTCACAATATTTATCCAGCCAGCTCGATCTCTTGTCAGTCCCCTAGCCTCACCAACTTCCAAACCGCTCTTCCTCACACACTCATCCACCATATCCCTCCACCTTCTCCTTGGCCTAACTCGCCTCCTCCCCCCTTCAAGTTCTCTCAGATATACCTTTTTCATCATTCTATAGTTATCCATTCTTTCCACATGACCATACCAACTCAGTACACTCTTCGATTCTGGTGTCCACAAACTTCCCCACTCCACATTTTTCATGAATCACATTATTTCGTATCCTATCCACTCTCTGTATTTCACATACATTCCTCAGCAGTCCTATCTCTACTGTTCTCACTCTTGACTTTTCATTTTCATGCCACACCAGAGTCTCACATTCATATGTTAAAGTTGGCACTAACACTCCTTTATGTAAGCCTCGTGCAGCTGCAGCACTCAAGCCTCTGTTTCTTATCAAGGCCTTCATTGCACCCGCTACTTTTCTTCCTTGTGTCACGCTATTTTCCATTCTTTTGCACATGTTCCTCTCTTTTCTATCATTGTACCCAGGTAATTAAACTCTATCACCAATTCCAGTCTCTCTCCATTCACTGTAACATCACATTGGGAGTCACCTTCTCTCTCAGTAACCGTCACTTTACTCTTTTCTACATTTACTCTCAAGGTACAACAAACACAGACATCAGCAAAACTCTGCACAAGTCTACCAAGTTCATGTCCGGTATTTGCAAGTAGCACTGCATCATCAGCATACAATAATTTGGGATATTCCATCCATCACCATTCATTACCAACGCCATCCCTCTCTCCATTACTCGTGTTTTTACTTCTCTCATCACCCCATCCATATATATATTGAACAACCATGGGGACATCACACAACTTTGCTGCACGCCCACACCGATCGTGAACCATTCACATAGATGCCCATTTACCCTTCTACATGCTTCACTACCATCATAAAAACTCCTGACGGCCTAGAAACTTACCATCTACACCGTACATGCTCAAAACCTTCAACAATCCTCCTCTATTACGATAAATAATAAATCTGGCCGTCCATCTTATAAATTGTTGTCTCTTTATAGCTATCCTCTCTCTCTCTCTCTCTCTCTCTCTCTCTCTCTCTCTCTCTCTCTCTCTCATATATTACTCCCTTCGAGATCTGCCCACCATAGTCCAGTATATATATAAGGGTAGGTGATCAGGCTGCCTTCCTTGGTGACATTACTTGGTCGAAAATCATCCAGTCAGCTCTTAGAAATGGACCCTATGCAAGACCATCACTCCAGTTGGGTCATGCTAACCACTATACCACCAAAGACTTGCTCTGAACAAACATCATATTTGCCTAACACTAACTTTCCGCAATGAGACAATTCCTAGCAGCCTGGTGGTGTAATGGTTGGAATGCCCAGGTCGGGTTTCATATAGATGACTAGGGGCTCTTCGACCTTATAATGCTATCAGTGGAAGTAGCCTAGTCATCTACCCTTACAATTGGACTACATTAGCCTAGCCCCGGGACCCCACACCTTGAAGGAGATATTACAGTAACAATTGTTGCCCTTACACTGAGTTGATTCCTTTAACACAGGGAAGTTTTCGTGTATTCATGCCATCACCAGATGATTTTATTCAGCTTGGGGGAGACCTTTTGTGATGAAGGGATCAGTAAAGATTTTCCTTTTTTTTGTAGAAACGTTTAAGTATTATTTTTAGACTAACACCAGAGGATTTTCTTAAACTGAGATACTGTAGCAGTGAAGAGGTATAAATCTATCCGTACTACTCTCTCTCTCTCTCTCTCTCTCTCTCTCTCTCTCTCTCTCTCTCATTTAAGGTACGTTCATTCAAAAACTGTTGCTCTGTAATGCACCGTTTCGTCTAATTTGAGAGCACAAACAGATAAACAGAATGGGAATTTTAGTATATAGATTCCACGTAGCTCAATGGCACTTCTTCGTGACTAGCATCATATTCCATTCCTGATGCTTTTACGACGCAGCATTCCAGGAGGCCAGTGGCATTTTTAAGCCAAGTTAAAGTGAAATGATCATAGACATTATATTAAGGCTAACAGCAGATGATTTTGTTTTAAGAACTGAGAAAAATCGAAGCAGCATAGACTACCAAACACCTTTTCCTAGGCGATTTATTCTACTTATTACACTTAACTGACCTTCCCTGTGATATATAAATCCTTCGAACATCATTGTATTCTGCATTAACAACGTTCAGAAGGATATGAACCAACGATATCCAAAATAAATCACTAAAGAAGAGGTGCTAGGGAGCCTCCTTACCCTAAGAGAATACAGGCCTTAACTATGTTCCTACTATATTGCTTTATTTTTCTTATTTATTTTTGTTAATCCTGTCCTCCTTCTATTCCTTCTTCCTTTCCTTTCTTTTTCCTCCTTTTCTTCCTTCCTTCCGCCATTTCTTCCTCTCCCCCTCGCATTCTCATTTTCCCTTCTTGTTTCAGTTCGTCTTTCTTTCTCGCCTTCCCCCTCTTCTCATCTTCCATTCTTACCGTCTTCCTTCCTTCCTATATCCCATTACTTCCTTCCCTCGTTCCTGCTTACATTTTTTCTTCACTCTTTCCTTCCTTCCTTCCCTCCCTCCCTCCTTCCCTCTTCCTTCCTTCCTCCCTTTCTTGCTTTTTCTTGCCTCCACTTCATCCTGGTCTCTCTCATACCTAATCTCTTGTTTTGTTACTTTCTCTGTCATTCATTGTCAGACTTTTCCTATTAACTGCGTTTTAAATTTTTTCCTTACATGTTCTTCCTATTACGTTCTCCTTTCCTCCTTTCCCTTCTCCCTGACTTTCTCTTCTTTTCTCCTTCCCTCTCTCCTTGCCTGCTTCAGTCCCTTCTTCCTTACCTCTTCTCCTCCTTCTCAACCTTCCTCCCACTCTCACCATCTCTTGCGTTATTATTTCAATCCTTTCTCCTCTCACTCCTCTCTCCGTCTAACCCGTTCCCTCGATAAGCATGATATGCATATATAAACACACCTCAGTCCCCTGTCTTCAGTCGCCCTCCAGCAGTCATAGGGGGTGTAACGCTTCTCAGTTCGGCTCTGCTGCATCAGTCTGTCATTTCTGCTGTCTCTGTAACTTCTCGTCTTTTTCCTTATATAAGATTTCCATCTTAATTATATTCCTACTTCTTTCCTACTGATCTTATGTTACTTTAGTTTTGCATTATTTTAAGCTAGTTATCCATATAGTGTTTTCTCGTAATTCTCGTTTTCTTATTTTGAGATGATTAAAAAATCTTTGTGTTTATTTTTGTTTGTGTTTGTTGGTATTTGCTTCTCTTCCTCTTCACATCGGTCTCGCCTCTCCTTTTCTTCCTCAATCAACTCCTCTTCCTCCTCTTATTCGTCCTCTTCCTCCTCCTCCTCCTCCTCCTCTTCTTCTTCTTCATCTCCCCCTTTTTTCCCCACCTTCACCAACAAATCGGAGGTGAGGAGAGAGATTAATTCCTCTTTTCCCCCTCCTCTGCTTCCTCCTTCTGTTGTTGCTCCTCTTGATTTATCCTCCTCCTCTTCCCCCTACAACATCACTCTCTTCATTTACCGACATCTCGCCTCTCATCGCTACGCCAGGTGAGAGAGAGAGAGAGAGAGAGAGAGAGAGAGAGAGAGAGAGAGAGAGGGAGGGAGGAGGGAAGCAACCCATTAGGGAAATAAAATCCTATTTGTATAATTATTGTTTCTGCTTCCAGATGCATTTATATATCTTAAAGGGTTATTTGAACTGCAGGGGCTAAATAACGCCTCATTGGCTCCTTCACTACCTGGGTGTTCTTAGCTGAATGAAAAGCATCTGGTAGCAGCATAGTCTATCTGAAATATATATGCGTCCTCGGGTTGATGAGGCTAACCCAATACCATAACAGCAGGTGTGGATACATGCAGTGTCGATGGTGAGTGCCAGCGCCGAAATGATTTAGTGGGAATATGTGTGGTTTGGTCACAGGAATAGGTTGTCGTGTGTATGCCCAGAAAGAGAGAGACAGAGAGAGAGACTAAGCGACAGGTGTACTGCACAGACCACAGGGATCAGCCGCTTGTTATTGTGCCTTACCTGGACTCCGGGACAGGATATGTTTGCCTTGCCAATGTCCAAAAAATAGATGGGGAGAAATTTGAATGAGATTTTGAAGAGATCTGAATGACATATTTCTGAGAGGCAGAGAGACAGACAGACACATTTAAACTTTGCACAGGGAGAAAGAGAGACATACAGATAAAACTTGCACAGACAGACAGACAGAGGAAAATAAAACTTGTGCAGGCTGAAGTAGTAGCGGTATTCCAATTGTACTTCCTCCAGACTGCATGGTAGTAAATACAGTAGTACTCGTTTATCACACTAGCCACATCAATACGAGGACATTTCTGCTATCACCACACTATTACTCGTATTCCAAGTGGCTTTGAGGTTTTCGTAACACCTTTTCCATGGCGATTAATTCTCGCATATTACACCCCGTTACGTTCTTGCACGTTAATGTTGTAAATTATGTCACATCAAAATAACATAATAACGTCAAATGACAATATTCTGGTGTCATATGCTAAATAAATCGCCAACAAAGAGGAGCTAGGAACCATCATACGCCACTGAGAATACCACCCATATTCAGTATAGGAAAGACA
This sequence comes from Coenobita brevimanus, assembly GCF_032717465.1. Lineage (NCBI taxonomy): Eukaryota > Metazoa > Arthropoda > Malacostraca > Decapoda > Coenobitidae > Coenobita > Coenobita brevimanus. Next base: position 6,261,313 of record NC_136988.1, on the reverse strand, counting down.
CCCTTGGAGGATTACATAACACTCGCCCATAATAGATAGACAAATGAGGCAAGAAAATAGTCGTTCGCATCACCCTAATAATCTCAGGGATTTGGAGTGCAATCTATAGGGTATAATAATTCAGTGTCTGTGTCCCCTAAGCCTGATATTGACTCACAGGAAGGCCACAGCAGCATACGAACAGAGCGCGAGAGTTGGGGGAAGAAGTGAAATATTGCAAAGTTTCGAGAACCATAATAATTCACCGGTACCAAATTAACTATAATCTCTTCATTTTACCTTGGCCTAATACTGCCATTTCTCCACCTTGAATGCTGTAACAAGAGATGAACAGTAGGGTATGATGCTAGTCACGAAGAAGTTCCATGGAAATGATATAAGGCAGTGGCACTGTATTTTTCTTCCACTGAGCTACGTGAAATAAAATGCAAAAGAACAAAAATCTTGGCCAAGTTAAAGCGAATGAACTATAGGATTGTAGGTTTGAGGAGAGACCACAGCCTATCCCAACCCCCAATCCCGACCTGGCAAGAAAATGTCAACAGTTTCAGGATAAGGTAAAGGAATTTGAGACAGGTATGTTTACAGACATATATTTCAGGCATGTTTTGGCCATGTGAAGAGGTTGGAGAGCGAGAGACTAACGAGAAGAGTTTATGTTAATGAGGTGGAAGGGAGAGAGGAAGGGGGAGACCGGGGCTGATGTGGACGGATGGAGTGGAAAGGTTTATAAGAGAGGGAGGTGTGAGCTGCTGGGAGGGCAGCGAAATGACAGGGTACAGGGCGACATGGAGGTGATTTGTTCGTGGCCACCCCTTACGGAATTAAGGCGTCTGGCTATACATAGATAAATGTTTACAGACTCAGTTACGTACCACAGAAACTGAACTTTAGGGTTGAGGGAGGACACTCATCTACAATCCAGGACCCTAAGGTAAAAGCCACAGATTTCCAAGACAAATAGGAGTGTTAGTAAGTTTTCTTTATGATACACCCTTACAAAAAATCCTCCAGCAAACCCCATGACTCAAAAGTGATGGTAACACGCGGGACATAAGGCCAGCGTATTGTTATGTTGTGTAGATTTCCTTCTCATTATTTCAGACACGACCAGGGAAAGGGAAAGGTGGGAGGAAGATAGAGGAAAGCAAGGGGAGGAGGGGTCTAAAAATAAAAGTGGAGGGAGGAGGGGTGAGACCTGGTCAGAGAGAGGGAAGGAGAGAAGAAATCAGGGAGAAATGAGGAAGAAAAGTAGGGAAAAGAAAGAAAGAGGAGGAAAGGGATGGGAATGAAAGAGAACGGAGGAGAAAAGTAACCAGAGAGGAAGGGAGAAGCGTAGAAGGGGGGGGAGGAAGAGGGGATGGAAAAAGAGGCAGGGAGAAAAAAATACAGAGAGAGAAGAAAGGGGAGGGGAAGAAAGAAAAGGGAGGGGAGAAGAGAAAGGGAGCGAGGAAGCATCCCAGGAGTGGAGGTAAAAGAAAGAGATGGAAAGGGGAGGAGAAAGATGGGGAAAGGAGAAAGTGAGAGGGAGGGGGCAATCTAAAGGGAAGGGGAGGATAGAGAATGAACAAGAGAAAGAAGGAAAGGGAAAGAAAATGAAGGGAGGAGGGACGTGTGGGTGAGAGGGAAAGAAAAGGGAAGAGGGAAAGAATGAAGGGGAGGAGGAAGGGTCGTTGAGAGAGCAGGAGAAAAGACGTGGAGAAAGGAAATAGAAGGAAGGAGTCTGAGAGAGGCAAGGAAGGGAATATAAGGGAGGGGGAGTGGGAAGGTAATGGAGGGAGAGAGGGGGGGAAAGGGAAGAGACAAACCATTAATCAGCCTTATTGGAAGACTTGCGGAATTATTTAGGCAGGCCGGAAATGCCCCTGTGTGACCCGTCATTACTGGGGCTTCTATAGTACTGTCACCTTCACCTGGCGCAGATATTTTTTTTTCTTTTTGTCTCTTGCTGTTTATTTCTCGTACAAATGACAGAGTAGCATAATAAAAATAATACGTCTCTACATCCTTTCCATGACAAGCCTTTCCTGACTGGTGCCATATTCTACTTTTAATCTGTTGCAACAGCTCAGCATTCAGTATGGGGAGATGTCAGTTTTAAGCCTTGTTAAAGTGAAAGGAGTATAATATCCAATGAGATACATTCCTACCTCATAACAAAGGCTCATCGAATATCATGCAAACACGACTTATTATTCAAGCTGTTGGAGGAAGCCAGTTCCGTCAGGTTAAAGCAAATTGACTATTGTGACAAAGGAAACTCACTCATACCACTTTGGTAAAAGTTGCTGGAGTGACCCATTTCCGTCAGGTGACAAGAAATCCACCATAATCCATAGCCGAGGGAACGCTTCACGTTTAGGCCGATGTTAAAGAACTTCCTGTTATAATGGAACGTACGTCGGACGATTCTTTTCAGCAGAGACAAATCCAAAGCAGTCAAATCGTTAACTCCACCAAGGAGGGTATATATATTTTGGTTAGGCTGGTTTGTCTGCCTGTCTGACTGTTAGCAACATAAAGAAAAAACTGCAGGATGCAACTGCATCATCTAAGGACCATCAAAGAAACAATTAAACTTGGGTGAATAACGTCAAACGTCAAGATGAAAAGAGGGGATGGTGCTGCCTTGGTGGAGGTATGCACTCTGTGAGTGTACTTGTTAACCCTTAGACTAAGATAGGCCACGCCTGAAAAGAAAATCATCTAGCGGCAGCAAGGATACCGTACAGCAATTACACCTGTTACACCAACTTGGCTAAGATTTTCGTCCTTTTACATCTTATTTCCCCCAGCCCAGTGGCAGAATATGACAGTGCTACCGCTACACACTTTGTATAGGGCTATTCCGTGACTGACATATTCTGGTGTTACGATATTGGTACAACTCGGTATTCAAGATTGTGAGATGGCAATTCCAGGTCAAGTTAAATTAAAATGAATGCAGTTCTGAAATTTTTCAACAGGGTTACTCGAGACTTAAAAACCCAAAGGCCGGTATTCTCGCTGGACAAGGAATCTCACTGATACCATCCCCTAGGCGATATATTTTGTTTAGTAACCCTTATTGTCCTCTATGTTATTTAAATTCTTCCAGTATTACCATAATTTGCATAAATAACGTACAAAAGGATATTAACCAGAAGTATCCAAAAATAAAGCGCTAAGGAAGAGGAGTTAGGAAGCCTCCGTAACTCCTGAGCTGAATATATTTGTCTCGTGGTTGAGATAAGTCAGTTCTATGCTTGTAGGAGAACAGGTTGGCGGGAACAGGAATACGATACAATGGTTAAAATTTGAACGTTTTCAAAGAGTTAGCGAAAATTGTTTAACATACTACGAGAGATGGTGTTGGAGAGGGCCGCCTTCACGTGGTGGCACCAATATGCTACCATTAAAACTCTCATGGTCAGTGCAGATCTAGTATAACACAGGCGCATTCCCTGGCCGCTCTCTCTCTCTCTCTCTCTCTCAGGAACACAAAAAACGCCAAAACATTTCAGAGACTATCAGCCCAGATTAAACTGGGAAAGTCAGTTTGCTGTTTTATCCCCAGTAGCTGCATGTGAGGAATTTCATTAACAACGTTTGGAAGGGTTAAGGGTATTGTTACGTAAATACATATATATGTACAGCCGACAGCAGAAGTTCGTCCCTCTTGGCGTGCGTGATACGAGCCTGTTGATCTGGTAACACTGTATGAGATACAATTGACAGGTACGCTTTAAATGGCTAATATTAAAGAAATGTGTTCGGAGATAAGAACATATTCCCTAATGATAATATTAATTTGTAGCAGGTGGGATAATGTTATTGTGAAATGTTTGACACTGGTGTATGAAGATTCTTCGTTACGGACACAGACGCATAGGATTATTTGGACTGGACTGATGTTGCCAGCAAGTATTATATGAAATATTATAGAACGATTGCAGTCCTAAAGGTGAGGTTGCAAGAAAACACTAATTACGATGTCAGTTACACACTAAACAAACACAGAAACTGACAGTTCGTGTTTCGCCAGTATGCGGTTTAGTTTTACAAGTTAAATCACTTCCTTTTCCGACCTCTGTCCCCACCCGTCTCTTCTTTTCCTAGTCATGCTCTGCCATCATCCACGTTTTATCGTTAATGCTGAATACCGTATGTCTGTAGATAAACTGTGGGAAACAATATAAAAGTGTCAAATGAGCTTCATTTCCTCCTCCATCGCTTGAAATGTTATCCATGACTTGAATATAAATGTTAGTAACATGAATAAATCGTCACTGTGGTGGTTAGGAGACATTACTCGTCACATTATATAACATTTATATAACCATCGTTAATACAGTGCTCCAAATACACTCCCTCTCCACCCCCTCGCCGTCTCCTCCCCTCTCCCCTCCACTGTCTCCATCACTTCTCCCCCCTCCCTTCCCCCCCTCTACCAGTACCCCTTGTTTCTCTCCCTCAACACCCCCAACCCTTCCCAACGATTTCATTTAACTGACTCTGCTTCTGTTTACCTCCCTAACTAGATCGGTTCTTCATAATTTGAATACAGTTATTACCATTTACAGGACTTTGAGTCTTAATTGTAATGACATTATAAACACAATACTCGTGCATGTTATATTGCCAACTGTATTACACACAAGTAACCAAATTACTTACATAACAATATGTCCATCGTAACTATCAGTGTTCAATACCATCCCCCCTTGTGGATTCCTTCCCTCCTCGCCTCCTTCCCGCTTTCTGTATCCCTCACTCCTCCCTTCACGTTATAACATATTTATCTGTGTCCCAGCTTGTAATATATGTAATCCCTTCCCTCACCCAAAGTATTCCTGCTTCCATAATCCCCTTCCCCCCCACACATTGTGTTCCGCACTAAAGTGAGACCTATGAGATACGTCTACTTATATATAATTTAAAACAATATGCCATCGACATACTTTGATCTGAACTCCCTCAACGCATGATCTTACAAGGTCAGAGAATGCAGTCAGCAAGATTATCCCTATCATTCCATTCCCATAGCTGCATTGCATGGTTAGAACAAAAGGTAACGGCATGGCTATCCGTCAGCGCCCTGAACATCTGTTCTGCAACTGCCGATATTATCGATACAGGAGTGACAAGGACTCGGATGGATAGGAAGCGAACCTTTACCATAATTAACCCTTACACCGCGACAATCTCATACTTCCACTTACATCTGCCTGCGCTCCGGGCTCATGACAAGCATATTCCGATAAGGGCTTAATCTACTCATCCAGAGGGGTATAATCCCCCTTCATCGTATATTACGATGATTATGGTAGCCAAATGTATGAGGATACAGCTTTTGTGACTATCATCTATTTTGCTATATTTAATCGTAACTGAAGATCTACAAATTATCACCAAGAATACTGACAGTACTTTTAAGAAAATATTTTCTGGATGCGTGTAGATCATACAACATCTATCTATCTATCTATCTATAGCCCGACGCCCTAATCCCGAAAGGGTTGTCGCAGACAAAACGCCTCCAAGTCGCTCTGTCACCCACCATTTGACTCCCCTCCCCCCAACTCAACCCCCCCTCCCCCATATATTCCTCTCAACTCCATCCCTCCACCTCATCCTCGGTCTACCCCTCCCTCTCCCTTCTTCCACCTCACCTACATACACCCTCTTAGTCAGTCTTTCATTCTCCATTCTCTCCACATGTCCAAACCACCTCAGTCATACAACATACGCAATGATTATTTTTCATTTTATACTTTCTTTGGTGAAAAGAAGGACGTTTGTGCTTCATATTTTATGTATGTTGGGATTTATAAAATAAGTGTAAGCAAGATATTAATGGCTAGAGGAGGAGAAATAAAATGATCATTAAACTGAGGCACTGACTGCCGTCCTTTGAACAGTTAATGCCTCTTGACCGCCATTGTCACGGTCATTATAATATTAAACATTATTAAAGGATACTATACAAAAACATGACCCAAACATCGTTATGTTGTTCGATTCCCGAGACAAAAATAAAAAAGGTAGAGAAAAAGACATTTGAAATGACAAGGGAGAGAAGTTGGGCAGGGTCAATACAATAACACGGTGGGGAGGGATTCGGAGTGTTGCAGGCTATAAACAAAGGTTACTGGAAATGGGGGCGGAGGGAGGGGGGAGAAGTGATGGAAACAGTGGAAGGGGGAGGGGAGGAGACGGCGAGGGGGTGGAGAGGGAGTGTATTTTGGGCACTGTAAGAACGATAGTTAGGTAAGTGTTACATAAATGATGACGAGAAATGTCTCCTAACCACCACAGTGACTATTTATTCATGTTACTAACATTTATATTCAAGTCATTGATAACACTTCAAGCGATGGAGGAAAAGAAGCTCATTGACACTTTTATATTATTTCCCATAGTTTACCTACAGACATACGATTTTCAACATTAACGATAAAACGTGGATGATGGCAGAGCATGACTTGGAAGAAGAGAGACCGGTGGGGAGAGAGGTCGGAAAGGGAAGTGACTTAACTTATAAAAAATCGCATACCGGCGAAACACGAACTGGCAGTTTCTGTGTTTGTTTAGTGTGTAACTGACATCGTAATTAGTGTTTTCTTGCAACCTCACCTTTAAGACTGCAATCGTTCTATAATATTTCATATAATACTTGCTGGCAACATCAGTCCAGTCCAAGTAATCCTAGGCGTCTGTGTCCGTAACGAAGAATCTTCATACACCAATGTCAAACATTTCACAATAACTTTATTATCTCACCTGCTGCAAATTAATATTATCATTAGAGAATGTGTTCTTATCTCCGAACACATTTCTTTAATATTAGCCATTTAAAGCGTACCTGTCAACTCTATCTCATGCAGTGTTACCATATCAACAGGCTCGTATCACGCACGCTAAGAGGGACGAACTTCTGCTGTCGGCTGTACATACACGCAAACAACGTCAATAGTAAACCTATTTCCAGCAAACGCAAAATAATTTTATTGAGTCAAATAACTCCGAGAATATTAGTACCATTACCATCAACATTCTACTGACTGGCATGACTCGATCATTCCCTGCCAGCAACCACACACCGATATGGAGTGTGTCGTAAATTCTAACAATACTCTATTAATGAAAAAAAATTCTTCCCGGTATACTAATGGTGGAGGTGGCAAGACCGAAAGCCAAATGTCAGGCGATCAATTCAGGATTTGTTTATGTAGAAGTAACAACACATGGTTCTAATGTGAGATTCTTCAACACGTTTACCATCGATTTCTAGTGTACTCGTAACCTACCAGAGTATATATATATATATATATATATATATATATATATATATATATATATATATATATATATATATATATATATATATATATATATATAGTATATATATAGATAGATAGATAGATATAGATATGGATAGATAGATAGAGAGATAGAGAGATAGATAGATAGACAGATAGATAATCTAGTTGTTTTAGGCATTTGTTTCGTCATTTCGGCACGCAACCTAGAAGTCCTGAGTTCGAATCCCGGGTCGGTAACGAATAGATAGATAGATAGATAGATAGATAGATATTTGCTGTATAGATAGATAGATAGGTATATCATCCATCCATCCTCCAATCTTACGTTGCCTCATGAGGAGCGTAGGAACCCGAGGCTAGGCAAGTTGGCCCTGACATTTAAGATAAGAGTGACCAGCCTCACTCATCTGTGAGTGGCATTACGTGAGCAATAAACCCCAACCACCCCTTGATATAAACCTTCATTGGCTCAATCCGATTAGAGCTCCGTAATTACCTACTAAAGCACCAGGCTCCAAAATTTGGTTATGGTTACTACCCAGCACAGTAAATGGTTTCCTGGTGTGCAGGAATCCATTTGGTTTGTCACTGAGTATAGAGTCACCCACAGGCAGAAGGAAGAGGAAAATATGAAGGAAAGACAGAAGAGGGAGCGTAAAGTCAACCGTAGGCAGAAGGAAGTGGAAAGAATGAAGGAAAGAAAAACAGAAGAGGATGAAAGGAAGGAAGGATGAAGGAAATGACAGGGCAGACATCCGAGAGCAGCACTGCATCGAGTGAGTGGATGGTGAGCGCCCCCACCTACTGCATATATATATATATATATATATATATATATATATATATATATATATATATATATATATATATATATATATATATATATATATATATATATATATATATATATATATATATATATATATATATATATATATATATATATATATATATATATATATATATATATATATATATATATATATATATATATATATATATATATATATATATATTAGGATGGCCCTTACTTTGGCTGACAGTAAAATTTTTAAGAAATGTTATGTCTGACCCAATCAAAGAGTTCCTTTTTATGAAAAAACACTCTTTGTGAAGCTTGAGTAGTACAGGTTAATATTTAGAGGTGGTTCAAAGGTTTCAAAAGTCTGTCCTACATAGCACTGTACAGATGGCAAGTAGCCACTCCGTATCACGCATTCTTTAAAGAAAAAAAAATAATTGTCTATAATCTTGTTTTTATTTCATTTAAACCATTCTACAGTACAAACATATGCAAACAATTACGAAGGATATTCCTGTGAATCGTGGTGTTGTTGGCGTTTCATATCAGTTTTTTTTTTTTTTTTTTTTTTTTACAGTAGGGTTGATTTCTTCGCATCAGGATAGTCTGTCCGGTTCTGCTCGACAACTTAGAGGGCATACGGCAACTGCTCCTCGTTTCGTAAGTTTCCTGACCTCGTTGCTTCCTGCATTAGGGCGACAATTCTTTCGGCATGGTCATTGATCATTACAAGAGAGTTCACAATCGCCTGAACAACCTTGAAGTCATCCCTGTCATTCCATGTACCAGGGTCTTCGTCTAGGACTCCATCTGGTATGCCTAATGTCACAAATACCTTTCTACTTTGCTTTGAGACAAAATCAACAAGCGTTATTTGTTTCACATTCTCGAGGTCTAACATCGCTCGTTGTGGTGGGTCCTTCTCTCCTTCATTCTCTGTTGAAGCTTCCAGAATGGCCTGCTTTGTGGCCAGATCCACATCTGGATCAAAAGGCTAAGAAAGATCAGATCTTCTGACAGGTACCATAAATGCCCTGCCATTTTGTGCAATGTAGCTACCCCGATGTTTTGCTGAGGGTATCGATGAAGTTGATGAAGGAGATAGAGGTCATTCCTAGCTGCACTGGAAGTCAGAGGTGCTTGGAACCAGGCCTTGATACAAAACTTTGCTAGAAATAAGATGTTAAGATAGCGCAGTCCTATGCCTTCCCTTGCTGTCAGGTGAGACTGAGACCAAAAAAGCCAAACTCTGTGGCTGTAAATAGCTTTTGCTATCCACCGAGCATGGGGCATAGGTCCAGGAGCTCAGAATTTTGCCCAGCGAGGAGGTGTGCTTCCAAGGTAGATCAGCACCAGTTCGAGCACCTCGGGATAGTCGTCCCGGGGTTGGTGATTCCAAATACGTACATGCATACATATACAGTATATATATATATATATATATATATATATATATATATATATATATATATATATATATATATTTATATATATATACAGTATATATCTATCTATCTATATCTATATCTATCTATCTATCTATATATATATATATATATATATAAATATCTATCTATCTCTCTCTCTCTCTCTCTCTCTCTATATATATATATATATATATGTATATATATATATATATATATATATATATATATATATATATATATATATATACAGTAATCCCCATACTATCCAGACGCCTACTTTCTGGACGTCCCCACTTACCGGACATAATTGTCCCGGGATCCAATACTCCCAAAATGGTCCGAAAACCGCAAAAAAATGGAAAAAATCCGACTTTTTCCCGCCCATAATTTGAACTTATTGCTCACAGCACGGGACAGCTTTGTTTTGGTACGTCATTCCTCCGATATCTGCTAGAGCACCCCGGCATCCTCCCCACTTACCACCCATCTCTTGTCATGAGTGTACACTCGTTGTCATGGCTGCCCACATGCTCGCTTTTGTGGTGGTGCCTTACCTGCTGCAGGCTCTCCTGCTGCTCTCGTGCCTCTCCTTCGTGTGTGTGATGATGGCCCCGCCGCCTGAGAAGAGGAAGAGAGTGGTTTTGACTCTGGAGAAGAAGAGGGAGATATTGGAGAAAGTAGATGTGGGATGGTCTTCGTCACGCATCCTTCGTGAGTTCAACCTTGCCCGATCTACTTGTTTGATATCAAGAGATCCCAAGACAAACTCATGCAGTACACGGCTGACTTCTCGTCGAAAAGCAAACGCAACTTGGAGAGGAAGATGATATTTACTCCCAAGTTTGCTGAAGTCGACCGTTCCACTTTGATTTGGTATCGACAGCAACGTGCTACTGGTGTGATGGTATGTGGTACGGAGCTGAAGGCTGCTGCTGAAAAGTTTGCAAAGCTTCACGACGCCCTAGACTTCAAGGCATCCGAGTGTTGGCTCTTCATGTTCAAGTTACGACATGGCCTTACCAACCGTAAGTCTCATGGTGAAGCTTTGGACGCTAACGAGGATGGAGTAGAGGAGTTTCGGCACAAGGTGAAGGGCTTGATCGACAGGGAGGGCCTCACTCTCGGTCAAGTTTATGACGCTGATGAAACTGGTTTCTTCTATCGCTCTTTGCCTACGAACACTCTAGCTGAGGAGATGGAGAAGCATGAACCTGGCTGCAAGCTCTCCAAGCAAAGGATATCTGCTTTGTTTTGTGCTAATGCTAACGGCATGCACCAGCTTAAGCCCGTTATTGTTGGCCGTGCAAAGCAGCCTCGGTGTCTTCATGGAGTGATGGATGTCCTTCCTGTCATTTGGTACCATTCCTTGAAGGCATGGTTCACAGCCCACATCTTCAAAGACTGGTTCCACCGCCATTTCGTCAAGGAGGTCATACATTACCAGACGGAGAAACTGGGTATCCCACGTGACCAGGTAAAGGCCCTCCTTCTCCTCAACAATGCACCTGCCCACCCGTGCGACAAGGACTTGGTGGGTGAGAATGGCCGCATTAGGTGCATGTTTCTGCCACCTAATACTACTGCTCTCATCCAACCAATGGACCAAGGAGTGATCGTGGCAACGAAGCAGCTATACTGACGGAAGTTCCTGGATGAGATGATGGTTGTTCTTGAAGACGAGGATGAGCGCAGGGAGGGATGGGACACGCGAGGCCAGCGGACTTTGGAAAACCTTTGCCACTACAACATCAAGTCTGCTATTTACAAGTGGGCCAGTGCATGGAAGGAAGTCCCTGTCAAGACTATAGAAAATGGTTGGTCTCGTCTGCTTCTCGGAACAGATGTGGAACATGATTTCCTAGGTTTCGACGTGGATGACTTCCATGCACATCTACGTGCACATGGGGACAATGTTAATGTGGACGAAGTGCATGAGTGCATGAGGGCGATCCTGGGTATCAGACCCTGCCTGATATTAAGATCGCATCTTCAGTTGCAGGTGTCAGTATCTAGCTTGAAGATTCTGACGAGGATGGTGATGATGATGCGGACTCCTCTCAGCATGACACTACTCCAGCCATCCCCAAGCTGAGCGCACTCCAGGAACACCTAGAGTTCGTTCTGAACTACCTAGAACACCTGGACTGTGACAGGGAGATGGGGCCCTTGGGACTTGTGGAGGAAGTGCGTGCTTTCAGGCAGCACATCATTAATCGTCAGAATCGTCGTTCCTTGTGTCAATCAACGATTGACAGCTTTTTCAGGCCCGTGACCCAAGCTATGCCCAGCCCTGGCTCCACTCCGTTGCCTTCCCAAGACAGGCCCTCATGCTCCGAGCCACAGCCCAGCACATCAGCCACGTTGGAGGCACCGCTTGACGTGAGTTTGCGCCTATCTTCAGAGTCGTCTGCAGTGGGTACGCCATCACCACGACCCAGCGACGCACCCCTAGGTCACCTCCCTGTGCTACTCTCAGACTCTGACAGTGATTAAATGGCAAGAACTTCTCCACTAGACCACACGGGAATTTAGTGTTGTGCAGTGAAAGAAAAACAGTGCATACAGTATTATTAAGAAATTAGAAATCTGAGTGAAAAGACAAAGATTTTTTGGACTGTAAATTTTACGTAAAATAACCTGAGTGTGTTTTGTTTAGAAAATGGTTTTATGAGTGGAAAGACTTAAAGTGCAGAGTGCAACACTTATTTCATTAAGTTACAATGGAGCATAAGTAAGACAAGAGTGCACAGTGTAACGAGAATGGACTTCTGAGTGCGAATGACTAAGTTAAGTGCAAGACTTCATGAACAGTGTACTGCGTGTACTTCAGGAAATCCTTTTTACTGACAGAGTCTGAGAGGAGGTGGTTATTCATTGAGATGGCCAGGGACTTGCTGTAAGTACCCAGAATGTTTCATACTGTACTGTACTGTATTTTCCATACTGTACTTACCTCTAACACCTCATTTCACTTTTATGTCCCTTATTGGTGTGAATAGTGTCTTAGGTGCTATGCATGTGCAGTAGGGAAGTGTTTTTCTGAGTTAGGCTAGGTTAGGGTCCATAACTACCAGTCCAGGAGCCAGGGATTTGTAAGTACCCAGAATGTTTAATATTGTATAAACCTCCCTCAAAAACTTCATTTTATGGTTCTTTTGCATTTATTTCAGTCTTTTATGTCCCTTATTAGTGTGATTTGGGTCTTAAATAGGTGCTATGCATGTCCAGAGGGAGTTGTATAGGTGTTTTTCTGAGTTAGGGTCTATAAATACAAGTCCAGGAGGCTGGTGCCCACTATCCGGACAAGATCACTTTCTGGACATGCCTATGGCTCTATTACGTCGGATAGTGGAGGGATTACTATATATATATATATATATATATATATATATATATACTGGCGACTGACTGGTTGCTTGGAAAGCGCAGGCGAATAAGGAATATCAATACCAGGGCTTGTAGGAACATCTTTAATGGTAACGTTTTGCAATATCTCATTGCATCATCAGACCTAAAAGTAATAATTTATTTTAGTTATGGTAAAAATATTTATGTCTTTGATCAAACTTTGCATTGAAAATAGCTAAGAAATATTCTAAAGCAAATGGATATCCTACTTAAGTCATCAAAAAATAAAAACATTCATACACTAAAATGCACAAACCAGTGTAGTAAAAACAAGAACATTCAGGTAAAATTTCAAGATAAGAATACATTCAAACCTTTAAAAACACAGCAGTTGAACAGATGAACTTTTGTCACCGATAGCAGGTTTGTAGAGGTGTGTATAAAATGTCTCCATGATGGGGAGGTCAGAGCTGTACTGGCTTTTAGCAAGGACTGTGAAGGAGGTTCGCTTGACAGGGTGATCGTGTGTGTGTGAGTGTTGTCTGATGGCACTAAAGGGTGGTTTAGTGACTGGTTTGCCTGTTTGAGCTGATGTACCTAAGTGTTCATGTATGCGTGTTTTTAGATGTCTCTCTGTTTTTCCGATATATGACGCCTGGCAGCTATCACACGTACTGTATATCTGTAAACAACAGAGGACTGTAGATGTATGGGTACTTTATCTTTGATTCTGAAGAGAGTACCTATTTTTCTCGTACTGAAAATGACTCTGAACTCTATTTGTGGAAATGTGTAGCTGAGTAGTTTGCATAGCTTGTTTCTCAGGTGAAAACTATGTTTACCTCTGTAATCGAGCTTAAAGTTAATAGTGTGTTTTGGGAGAGTTTGAACTTTTTCTTTACAATTTCAATCCAAAGTTTGATCAAAGACATAAATATTTTTACCATAGCTAAAATAAATTATTACTTTTAGGTCTGATGCTGCAATGAGATATTGCGAAACGTTACCATTAAAGATGTTCCTACAAGCCCTGATATTGATATTCCTTATATATATATATATATATATATATATATATATATATATATATATATATATACACACACACACACACACACACATACATACATACAGGCATACCCCAGTTTAATGATGCAATTGGTTAAATAAAAACCCATCATTAGGCGGGGTATCATATCTCGGGTAGATTTAACATGTAAAGTATAGGGATGCATTTTTGAGTCTTGGGTTTCCCCCCCAACCAAGTCCTACACCCACTCAAATGAGTCCAGAAATAAGTTCCTAGCCAACCTAAATCCCAAAATAGCTTTAAAAAGCTAAACTAAGCCTAAAAACAGTTTCTGACTCAAACCCAAAAATATAATCTGAAAATCATCAAAACAAAGTCTGGAAAAAAAATTGAACTTAGTAAACTGTACCTCAAAATAACAATGTTCACCCTATCTATGACTAAATCACACTGATCTCAGTCTAAAAAACAGTCTATAAATCAAACTGACCACTACCTGGTGGAGGGAAAGTTAAGAGTAGGTAAGAGATGGGTGAAAGCTAGGAAAGTTAGGTGTTGCAGGGATGTTTTGAAAGTGAGTGAGTTGGATAAAAGAGAGAAAATTATAGAGTATCAGGAGAAATTGAAAGATGAGTGGAACGCAGTGAAAAGTCAGGAAAATGGCAGTGTGGAGGAGGAATGGCAGTTGTTTATGAGTGCTGTGGTGGGGCGTGTGGAAGAGGTGTGTGGTGTGAGACGAGTGGGTGGTGGTGTAAGAAAAGGAAGTGAATGGTGGTGGAAGGAAGGAAGTATGGCTGTGCTTGGGAAGAGACGTGTGTATGAAGTGTGGCTGCAGAGGAAGGATGAGGTGTCATATGAGAGGTATAAGGAAAAGTGGAATAGGGTGAGAAGGGCTGTGCGTGATGCTAAAGTGGCAGCAGATGAGAGGTGGGGTAGGCAGTTGACTAAGAATTTTCAACAGAATAAGAAAATGTTCTGGAAGGAGGTGACAAGAGTGCGAAAAGGAGAGTCTCGGAAGGAAGGGCAAGTAAAAGCAGAGAATGGAAGGATGTTAACTGAGATAGATGCAGTAAGGAAATGATGGGCGGAGTATTTTGAAAGATTGTTTAATGTAGACAAGGAAAGGGAGGCTGAGATTGTGACAGATGGACGGGTGCAAGGAATAAATGTGTTGGGAGAGTTGAATGATTCTTTGATCATGAAGGAGGAAATGCAGGAGGCAGTAAAGGAGATGAAAACAGGGAAAGCTGCAGGTATGGATGGGTGTGCGTGAAATGCCTGAAAGGTGGGGGAGTGACTATTATGGACTGGTAGTAGTAGTAGTAGTTGTTCCCTAGGCAGTCTGGCCGAACAGCCTCGAGTCCCTCAGGAAGGCCATGGCCGAGACCAGGCTTTCCCACAGAGCTCTCAAAGAGTGTATGTTGTGTTGTTGGTGTAGGTGATTGTGTGTAATGCAGTCTTCCATAATGTGCTTAATAGTATGGGGTGCTGTGTTGCATCCTGGACAGGCATCAGCTACGGAGTCATCCAGCCTCTTCTGGGTTGTTGACTGGTTAGTAAGATTGTTGAATGTGTGCTTTGTGAAAGGTATGGAGCCAATTGACTGGGCAAGTGTTTGTGTGGTCCCACTGTATAAAAGTAAGGGCAATAAGTGTGAATGTATTAGCTTTAGGGGCATAAGTCTGTTGAGTGTTGTAAGGTGTATGGTTGAGTGTTAATTAAGAGAGTTAGAAAGGGTACAGAGGGAGTCATTGGTGATGAGCAGTGTGGCTTTAGGAGAGGGAGGGGATGCGTGGATCAGGTATTCACTGTGAGATAGGTGTGTGAAAGTATTTAGCGAAAGGTAAGGATGTATTTTGGGCGTTCATGGATTTAGAGAAAGCGTATGATAGAACTGATAAGGAGGCTTTGTGGACTGTTTTGTGATTGTATGGACTTGATGGTTGGTTACTAAAAGGAGTGAAAAGTTTTTATGTAAATAGTAAAGCATGTGTAAGAGTGGGAAGTATTGTGAGTGACTGGTTTCACGTTTGAGTGGGGCTACGGCAGGGATGTCTGATGTCACCTTGGTTGTTTAATATTTATATGGATGGTGTTGTAAGGGAGATGAATGCAAGAGTGTTAGGTGGAGGTCTAAGTCTGGTGGATGTTGATGGGAGAGAGTGGAATCTGAAACGGCTGCTGTTTGCAGATGATACTGCACTGGTGGCGGATTCAGAGGAGAGTTTGAGACAGATGGTAGAGGAGTTTGGAAGGGTGTTTGAAAGGAGGATTTTGAAAGTAAATGAGAATAAGAGTAAAGTGATGAAGTGTACGAGGTCGGTAGATGGTAGGAGGATGAATACAGTTTTGAATGGTGAGTTGCTTGAGGCGGTAGAGTGATTTAAGTATTTAGGGTCACATGTTGCTGTGGATGGAAGAATAGATACAAAAGTGAAGTTTAGAATCAGTGAAGTAGAAAAGGTGCTGGGAGGAATGAAAAAGGTGTTTAAATGTTGTTCACTTAGAATGGATGTAAAGAGAAGGCTGTATGAGGGTGTTGCGGTACTGACTGCATTATCTGGGGCTGAAACATGGAATATGGGTGTAGCAGAGAGGAAAAGTTTGACTGTAATGGAGTTGAGGTGTCTGAGGAGTATGTGTGGAGTGACGCGTATGGATCAAGTGAGAAATGACGAAGTGCAAAGGAGAACTGAAGTTGTTCGGGAGATGGCTGATTGAGTTGAGCAGAAGGTGTTGCGATGGTTTGGGCTTGTGGAGAGAATGGATAATGAGCGATTGATGAAAAAGATAACTAGATCTGATGTGAGAGGTGTAAGGCTGAGAGGAGGACCACGAATAGGATGGATGGACAGTGTGAAGAGAGCATTGGATGCGAGAGGGATGTCTGTTGAGCAAGGAAGAGTGGCTGTGCATGATAGAAATGAATGGAGAGAAACTGTGAATGAATAAATGATGATGCAACCCTGAGGGGATATTCTCCCGCATTTATCTGATCACCTGATCAGGTCAGGTGCTGGAAAGGGGATGGGTCAATTATGATGCGGCAGGGGTAAACCAGTTCTGCTGTCAGGCCCTGCTGCGGATGTCACTGATTGCACTGCGCAGTTGATCCTTGTGCGGAGTGGTGCGGTGAGGATTTGTCCCTTCTCCCCTTTGGGGCTAAGATGCGAATGAATGTGTTTGAGTGAATTAGTTAATTGGGAGTGGATCGCCCTGTCTCGGCTACCTCCCTTTCCTTGGGGGAAGCAGCCTACGTATATAGATAGATAGATATTCCAGGGTCGGGGTTCCACTGCTACCTGGCGCGTCCCCGTATGGTGAATAGGGCAATGCCTGGTACTGTAGATGTAAGAGATACCGTCTTAGATGGCACGGACAATCGGACCCCATATAGACATGTGGGGCTTCACTGAATATACTGAATAAGGTGGCACAATAATTACATCTCACCGGAAACTATGTGGTAGGAAGGTGAGATTCTTTGCCATAGTCCCACCAACCAAATGTGAGGTCTAATGTTAATGATTTTACAGGTGTTCCTGTTGGATCATTGTCTACTGAAGATCCAATCGCACTGCCTCCTGTGGTTACTGGCAGTGTGCCAATGAAAGTGAGAACGCACTGTCTCGGCAAATCAAAGACAGGACATTAAACAGACTGAAATCCATTAAAATCTACACACACAATGTAAGAAGCCTCACAGAAGATTACAAACTTGATACCTTAATGACTGAATTAGAAAACATTAGTTGAAATATTGTAGGTCTGAGAGAGGTTCACAGGAAAGAAGAAAATTTAATTCAGTTCCAAGACAACAACCTCTTTTTCTACAGAGTAAGGCAGAATTAGTTAGTGGTGTAGGATTTCTAATTAACAGAAATCTTGCAGAGAATGATAAATTCAGCAGTGTGTCTGACAGAATAGTATGGATTTTAATTAGACTATCCAAAAGATACGCCCTGAAAGTAATACAAGTATATGCACCCCCTTCTGAAATTACAGATGAAGAAATGCAAACATCCAATAACGACACCCCACTGATTATGAAGGAAGAAAAGACTAGACATACTACAGTATACTCACGGGAGACTTCAATGAGAAAATTGGCAAATCGAAAACTTAACAGCATGCATGGAAAAATTCGGAGTAGGAAAGAGGAATGACAGAGGTAAAATGACGATAAATTTTGCTCAAATGTATAACATAAGAAAAATGAACACTTTTTCACAAAACAACAGGGAGAAAATGGGCCTAGAGAAGGCCAAATGGAAAACAAAGAATGAAATCGACTGCATTATAGCAGATAAGAAGTGGAATGCACTCCTACCGGACCCAGGTTCAAATCCCCGCTGGGGCAGGGAACAGATTTGAATTTCATGAAATCAGATTTTACTGATCTACCAGAAGACCCGCCGACATGTCGTAAAAATACCCCCGCTAATACCAGTACACCAGTCCTGTATGAGACAGCCCTAGCATATATTCAGTATGAACGGTGGGTGTTAGCGCCGAATTGGTGACATGTAGAGAGGTGTATGGTGTGTAGGTGGACTACTGGGCCTTGGCAGCAGGCTGTGAAGCCTAATGCCCAGAGTCACACACATAAAAAAAAAAAAAAAAGTTATCAACAAAGAAAATATAGGAAGTGACCATAGAATGAAGGGTTGCACAGCCAGATTCACAATCACAAATGAAAGAAACTGAATAAATATCAGAAGATATGCCCAGAAACGCGAAAGCAAAGCTGCCTATAGTTAGAAATAACGAACAGATTTCAGGCTCTGAGTTACGCTGAGTGTGACGCTGAAGAGTTGAATGATAGACCAACAAAAGTGCTAAGAGAATCAGCGGAGGTAGTAGGGAAAGCTAATGCAACCAAAGCTAACAAGTACTAAAAGATGACCTTCGAGCTCATGAAAGGAAGAAAAGAGATGAAAGTAAAGTAAAAGAAAGTTGAAATAGAAAGAGAGAAAGAAGCTTATCGACAAGAGACAGAGATAAGAAAAACGAAAGTGAAATATGGATCACATCAAAGAAACTACTAAAAAGGGAAAATGAAACAGGTCCGAAGCAAAATTGCACTAAGAAAACAACAAATTATATCAATGAAAATCAAAAACAGTTGTCATTAAATGCACAGATTGGATGGTGAAGGGAGTTGAAGACTTTTCCAAATAACTGTATGCATCAAAGACATCTTAAAAATATGAAAACAGGGAAGGCCCCAGGAGAAGATGGAACTGTAGCAGATTTACTGTTGGATACAGAAGTAGAGGTACAAAACATGCTCTCCCACTTATTTACTCAGTGTATAGAAAAGAAGAAATTTCCCAAAACATGGTGTAATTCAACAGTAATTTTGTTTTTCAAGAAAGGCGACTCAAAAGACCTTAGTAACTATCGACCCATTAGCTTATTTTCAGTCATTTACAAACTCTTCACTAAAATCCTTACGAACAGAATAACAACAAATTTGGAAGAAACCAACCTCTTGGGCAGGCAGGATTCCGAAGCGGGTATTCAATTACTGATCATCTACACACAATGAATCAGCTAATTGAGAACACTATCTACCTGTCTATCAATCGCGTAATGGGTGGCCACAAGCAAATCGCCTCCATGGCGCCCTGTCCCCAGCCGTTTCGCTGCCTTCCCACAGCTCACTCCCCCTGTCTCATATACCTCTCCACTCCTTCCCTTTCATCCTCGGCCTCCCCATCCCTCTCCCCCCCTCCATCTCACTCATATACACTCTCCTCATTAATTTCTCGTTCTCCATCTTCTCCACATGGTCAAACCACCTCAGTGTATTTCTCCTAACGCTTTCTAACACATCCACATCCACACAGTAATGCTCCATCACTTCCTCATTTGTTAGAATGTCTCTCCATGTAACTCAACAAACTCCTTTCAAATAACTCACTTCCACTGCCCTTACTCTTAACTTATGTCCTAACGAAGTCCAGGCTTCGCTTTCATATGTTAGAGTTGGTATCACAGTGCTGTCATGCAATTATTATTATTATTTTTTTTTTACTTCCATGCTCATTTCCCTATTTCTTATCACTGTTGTCAAAGAACCGGCAACATTTCTTCCCTGTAGTACCCTTTTACACACTTCATCCTCCAAACTTCCTTCCTTATTCATCGCACTACCTAAGTATTCAAATGCACTCACATTTTCCATTTCCATCTCATCCAACCTCACTGTACATTCAGTGACTTCATTTCTCTCGGAGACCAAAACTTTACTCTTCCCTACATTCACCTTTAGATTCCGTTTCTTACTCTTCCAAACTTATTCACCAAGCCTTGCATTTCCCCTTCATCGTCACTTAACAATACAGTATCATCTGCAATCAATAGTACAGGGAGGTTCCAAACAATGCATTCTCTCATTAGGGCCTCTCCGACATCCCCTGCCATAATTTGTATCTCTTTTATAACCCCATTCATATACAAACCGAACAACCATGGAGACATGACACATCTCGGTTTCAGACCAATATTCAGACAGAAAAACGCACTCAGTTCATCAGCCACAGGCACTGCAGCCCTAGCACCCTCATACATACTCTCCATGGCATTCAACAACTTCCCATTTATTCCATATATTCTTAATATTTCCCACAATCCTTGTCTGTCCACTCTCTTATGCTTTCTCCAAATCCAATCCATGAAGGCCGCAGACAACTTTCCCTGCTCTTGAAACTTTTCCACTAAAGACCTGAGAATGAATATCTGATCTACACAACCTCTTCCCTTCCTAAAACCTCCTTGTTCTTCTCTGACTAATTCCTGTTTTTTCCCTACCTCTATCAATAAGTATCCTACCACATACTTTTCCTATTACACTAACAAGACAAATGCCCATGTGATTACCACACACTTCTTTGTCCCTTTTTCCTTTGTACAGGGGAATAATTATACCTGACTTCCAATCCTCCAGGACTCTACTTTCCTCCCAGACCAATCTGCACATCTTCCATATCCATTTTACTACTATTTCTTCCCCATGCTTCAGCATTTCACCACACACTCCATCAATTCCTGGGGCTTTCCCCATTTTGACTTTCTTCATTGCTTCCACTTCTTCCATCCTACTGATCTCTTCCTTCCTGCTCACTCCACTCTTTCTCCCAGAATACAATAAACCACTGTGCTTAGGTTTTATTGATTACAAACAGACTTTTGACTTATTGGAGCACATAGCAATTATAAATTCACTGCAGGAACAAGGAGTATAAAGAGGACATTGTAAAACTATTCGAAAACATAACTGTACAAAGAGGAGACTGCTACAATTACCCCACAAACAGACTCAGAAAAAAATAACATTAAGAAAGGTGTGGGTCAGGGAGGCAATTTCAATAAAATTATTTACAACATATATTGAAAGCATTTTCAGAAAGGTAGATTGGGAGAACAAATGAGTAAACATGGATGAAGAAAAATTAAATAATTTAAGATTTGCAAATGACATTGTCCTAATCTTAGAAACAGCAGAGGCATTGTAAGAAATGTTAAATGACCTAATCAAAGAAAGTCTTAGATAAGACTAAAGATAAATTGGAGTAAAATAGAAGTTATGTGTAATTCACATACACCAAAGTGCATCATCAAAATAAACGACGAAATTCTTTAAGTAGTTAAGAAGCAAAATTACTTGGGGCAAATATTCCAACTTACTAAAGGCCATGACAGCGAAATAAACGGATGCATTACAATTAGATGAAAAGCTTTCGGTAAACACTGAGACATCATGAAAAGTAGCTTGCCAGTATGTATACAGCAAAAAGCACATAACGAATGAATAATCTCAGCTATGATGTACGGTTGCAAGACCTGGAAACTGACAAAATCGACGTAAAATCAACCAATTAGTTCTCAGGGAGCAAGGGAAAGGTTAGTGATGAGAATATCTTTAAGAGCCAGGAAAAGTTCAACTTGGATGTGAGAGCAGACCTAAGTCAAACACAGAAGTTATGAAGGAACAGAAATGGAGGTGGGCAGGTCATGTAGCAAGAATATGGGATAACAGATAGAGCAAGAGGCTAACTGACTAGAATCCAAGAGATTGCAAGCGTAACAGAAAAAAGCCAGACAGAAGGTGTGGAGATGAGACAGAAGTTTGCAGGCAAGATGTGGCAGGGATTGGCTCGGTCAAGGAATTCGATGAAAAGGTTGGGGAAGGCCTTTCTTCAGTAATGGACTTGCAGTGGCTGATGGCGAGGCTATATATATATATATATATATATATATATATATATATATATATATATATATATATATATATATATATATAGGGAAGGCCTTTCTTCAGCAGTGGACTTGCAGTGGCTCATGGCGAGGCTATATATATATATATATATATTTATATATATATATATATATATATATATATATATATATATATATATATATATATATATATATATATATATATATATATATATATATATTTACGCTCCTCACCGGGAATCGAACCCCGAGACTTCTAGATAAAAGTCAGGCACTGGTACCACTACATCATTGCGTGATAAAAGCCGAGCCACCTGAATTTTTTCACGAACCAGGTATATCCATTATGGGAGGATATATTTCAATCACAACACATTAGGACTATTGCGCAGCCCCACGCAACTCAGCAAGTGACAGAGCAGTTTTAATCTATCCCAGACACAAACATTTGTACACACGCGTGCAATGTGTGTCTCTACAACATATAAAGACGCGCGTGTTGTGTCTGGGATAGATTAAAACTGCTCTGTCACTTGCCGTGTCGTGACTGAAATACATCCTCCCATAATGGACTTATCTGGTTCATCAAAAAGTTCAAGTGGCTCAACTTTTATCACGCCATGGTGTAGTGGTATCAGTGCCTGACTTTTATCTAGAGGTCTCGGGTTCGATCTCCGATCAGGAGCGTAAAAAAAAAAAAAATACTGTACACGCGTGCAATGTGTGTCTCTCCAACCTGTATATATATATATATATATATATATATATATATATATATAATATTTCATGGTAGGTGGTGGTGACCATTATCCATTCACTTGATGTAGTGTTGCCTACTTCCTCCTTGACCTTTATCAATGTTTTTCAGTGTCTGCCCTCCTCTCTTCCTATTTCTCCCATCTTTCCTATCACTTTTTATTACTCTTCTTTCCATTTCAGGTGGCTTTACATTGAGTGACAAGTCTAATGGTTTCCTGAAAGCCAGAAAGCTATTTGCATCGCTGGGTGGTAACCATATAACCAACCAATAAGTGTTCCCTACATGTCAACAAGTGGGTTGGTGGAGGGTTAGTGTCCCTCCCCATAAAACAACTAACTCAAAGATAAACGGCCACTCCTTACGGGTTGAGAGTGTCTAGCTGTAGATAGATAGGTATAGATAGATACATACATGCATGGATTTTAAATATATTTTATATGTTATCTGATATTTAAGGTGGCAAATCAGATGAAGAGGGAGAATAGCGATATCACAGGTGAGCAGTGTGAGAAGAATGATGAAGGAAGGGTAGTGGTGAAAAGTGGAGATATTAAAGACGCATGGAGAGAGCATTACAGCCGGCTGTTGAATGAGGAGTTTGACTAGGATAGGGAAGGCTTGAAGCCAACAGATCCAGTGTGTGGCTCTTGGCCTTTGATTGGCGTTGCTACTGTGAGCGGGGCAGTAGGCAAGATACAGGTGGGAAGGTCAGTGGGTGTATCTGGGTTGACTGCTGAAATGTTGCAAGCCTCAGGAGATATAGGAGAGAGGTTAATCACTGACCTGATAAATACGATTATATATGAGTGCGTTGTCCCAGATGATTGTCTGAAGAGTGTAACTGTAATTGTGTACAAAGGGAAGGGTGATGTCCTGAAAAGAGGAAATTATAGATGCATTAAATTTTCAGACCAGATAATGCAGATAATGGAGAGAGTTCTAGTAGTTATGATTAGAAAAAGAGTGAATATTGATGAAATGCAGTTTAGTTTTATACCAGGCAGGGGGACCAGTGATACCATATTCATTGTTTGACAGCTTCAGGAGAAATATATAGGAAAGAAAAGGGAACTGTACTTTGCTTTTGTTGATTTAGAGAAGGCCTCTGACAGAGTCCCAAGAGAGATGGTGAAGTGGGCAATGAGAAAGCTTGGGATCGATGAATGGCTGGTTAGGGTGGTTATGGCCATGTATGAGGGTGCTCGCATCAGGGTAAGGGTGAATAGAGAACTGAGCAATGAGTTTTCCGTGAATGTTGGTGTGCACCAGAGGTCAGTTTTGAGCCCCTTGTTGTTTATCATGGTACTTGATGCCCTCTCACGTGACTTCAAAAATGGACTCCCATGGGAGATGATGTATGCTGATAATTTGGTGTTGATTGCAGAGAATGAAAGGAAGGCTGAGTAAAGATTTAGGAAGTGGAGAGATAGTATGGGGCGCAAGTGCTTTAAAGTAAATGCAGATAAAATAAAAAGTGATGGTATCTAGGGCTGGTGGCAGCACTGTCAAAGAAGATGGAGAGTGGCCATGTGCAGTGTCCGTGATAAGTGGGTGCATAAGAGATGTAATGGTATTAGAGGTACTGCGAGATAATGCTGATTTCATGTGTGCGATGTGTCGGGGAGAGCAGGTGAAGATTGTCAGGCGTGAAAGGATTGAACTTGCTGGTGAAACTCTTGAGTATGTGGAAGAGTTCTGTTATTGATGAGACATGAGTGAGGAGTGATTGGAAGAAGTTCAGGGTGCTGTTGCCTCTCCTGACATTGAGAGGACTCTCCCTTCGTGCTAAGGGATCTTTGTATGCAGCATGTGTTAGGAGTGTAATGCTGTGTGGTAGTGAGATTTGGGCGGTAAAAGAAGAGGATATTGGCAGGCTCAAAGGTACAGAAATGACAATGATTAGGTGGATGTGTAGTGTATGCCTGAGTGCCTGGGGGGGCTAGGTTTATGATGGAAGAGTTGAGGGGTAGGATGGGTCTGGAGTGTATTGGTGGCATGATGAGGAGAGGTAGACTGAGATGTTTGGGCATATGGAGAGGATGGGGGATGATAATTGGGTGCAGAAAGTGAGAAGTGTTAATGTTAGGGGTAAGGCTGTGAGAGGTAAACAGAAGAAGACCTGGGACGAGGTCATTGAGTGTGACCTCAGGGACAAGGGACTGAACTGGGAAGCTGCCAGGGATCGAGCTGCATGGAAACCTGCCATTACGTGAACATGGCTGATGCATGCAAGCATGTTGGAGCCTTCAAAAACGAACGAATATATATATATATATATATATATATATATATATATATATATATATATGCATGCCTGATGGTTTAGTGGGTAATTACGGCGCTCCAGTCGGATTGAACATGACGGTTTATATCCAAGGAGTGGTTGGGGTTTATTGCTCATGTAATGCCACTCAGGGATGAGTGAGGCTGGTTACTTTCATCTTAAATGTCAGGATCAACTTGCCTAACCCCGGGCTCCTACGTTCCTCATGGGGCAACGTGGGATTGGATGATGGATGGATGGATCTCTCTCTCTCTCTCTCTCTCTCTATTTATTTATTTATTTATTTATATTCATGTATAATATTATGTCTGTACAGTAGTTGGCAGCTTCCCTTGCTCAGGCCTTCTGCACCCCAACTTGTCTGGTATGGCTAGTATGTGCTCAAGAAGTGGACACTGAGGAGTGGGGGGGGAAGGGTTCGTTAGGAAGGTTTGGGAGGGGGGTCAATAATTCTTTGATCGCTGCTTACTTTTTTTTTATAACAGAACCGAGGAAGAAAAAACAAATGAGTAAAAAAATAATAATCCATACACCAGATTACTGGTGTCCTCTGTTCAAAAAGTATCTGTAACAGTTAGACTTGAACAGCTGTGGGTTGAAATTTGGAGGAAAACAACTCTGGGGAAGCGAGCTCCAGAGAGATGCAGTTCGGGGAATGAAAGAATTCTGATAGGCAGAAGTTCTACAATATGGCTGAATGACATTCCAGTCATGAGCGCTACCAGATGCCCGTGTAGCACGAGGGAAGGCATGGAGAGGTGGCACCATGGACGCAACTTCGTCTGAGCAATTGCCAAAAATATATCTGTAAAATAATGCAAGGGAGGCAACATTCTTTCTTCCTTGCAGGGGAGGTAGTTTATATATAATGGCAGGGTTGTTAATGATTCTAACAGCTTTATTCTGAATTTTGTCTAGTTGTCTTAATGCAACCTCTCCACAACCATTCCACAAGGGTGAGCAGTATTCAAGCTGAAAGCGCACATGACTCTTATAAATTATAGCCAACTGCTCATCGGTGAAGAAGTTACAGCCTCTTTACAATAATCCAAGTTTCTTTGAGGCGGTTTTAGCAAGTGATCTGACATGAGAGGTCCAGCTGAGGGCACTGTTACGTGAGACGCCAAGAATTTCAATACTTTTGGAGATGGGAATATTAGTGGTACTGAAGGTAATGTACGAATCTGGCAATATCTGTCTATTAGTAAACTGTATGTATTTAGTTTTACTAGCATTAAAAGAGACAAGGTTGTTTTGTCCCCATTCACTGATCGTAGATAGATCTTGATTTATGGAGATGGCTGTACTGAGTTGAGATGGAGAGATATTAGACTTTGTAATTGGGTGTCTGAGTGTGAATGTAGTGTTGAGTCATCTGCATATGAGTGAATGGGATTGTGGGTAACAGATAAAAGATCATTAATATGAACCAGAAATAGGGTTGGTGCCAGAACTGATCCCTGCAGCACGCCGGCGTTAATTGAGTGGAAATTGGAATATACATCATCTACTTTTACTCTTATTTTCCTGTCACTAAGATATGAAGAAATCAAAGGAACAAAAGACATTAGTCCATAGCAAGGGAGTTTGGATAGCAGGGAACGGTGCCATACTCTGTCGAAAGCTTTAGAGATATCAAGAGCTACTGCATGAGTTTCTCCAAAAAGATCAATTGATTGATGGATGGTGTGAGTTAAGAGATTGAGTATGTCAATGGTGGGTCTTTCGTGGCGAAAACCATATTGTCTATCACTAATTAAGTTGTTGGATTCAAGATGTTTAACAATGTGCTTATTAATTAAAGTTTTCAAATACCTTACCAAGAGAAGATGTGACAGCTATTGGTCTGTAATCGGAGGGATCAGACGAACTTCCTTTCTTCGGAACTGGGTCGATATTGGCTTCTTTCCATGAATTTGGGAGTAAAGAAGTACGTATGCATAGTCTGAATAATTTAGCTAGGACAGAGGCAAGTTCAGGGGAACACTTTTTCAAAACAATTGGTGGAATTCCATCTGGGCCTGGAGCTTTGTTGGTAGGTAAATTGTCTAGGATGGATTTTACGTATCTTGTCTGTATTTTAAGTGGGGCAATTTCGGGAGAATCAAGTTCCAGTACTGGGACATTCTGGCTGGTATCGTCTGTGGTACAGTTTCTGGCAAAGGTACTAGCAAAGATATCTGCTTTCCCACGCGGGTCATTTGTAATGTTGCCATCTGAAGATTTTAGTGGGGGAATGGAAGATGACTTGTTAAAGTTATTGAAAGAATTAAGAGTTGACCAGAATATTCTATTGTCATTAGGGTTGTTAAGTAGTTTTGATGCTTGCTTTTGAAGAAAGTTTGATTTAGATAGATTTAATACAGCTTTTGCATAATTTCTAGCAGTTTTAAATTGGGAGAGTGATTCAGATGTTTTTGATTTTAAGTAAGAGTTATATGCTAATGACTTTTGGGCTGTTGCTCTGGCACAGTTGCCATCAAACCATTTTGGAGAGTTCGATCTTTTAGTGAACTGTTGACTTGGTATGAATAAATCCATACCAGCTAGTATTAAGTCGCAAATGTGGAACTGGGTAGAATTGGGATCACTAGAGAAGAAAGACTGCCATGGAACATCAGCAAGATAATTTCTAAATCCATCCCAGTCTGCCCTATCAAAGTGCCATCGGGTCACCCTGACAGGTTCAGAACGGGGAGATGTGGCAAGAGAAGGATGCAGATTTGTTCCCTTGGGGCAAGTAGAAGAGGCGGGGAGTGGGGTGGAACGGCTGAGGAAGCTTGCTTAGGTGGCAGAGTGTAGTCAACGTGTAGTGGTATTACTTTATGGTAGTGAATATCCATGAAGGTATTTCACCAATTTGCCTCAAAGTGGAACCATTGGTGCACTGTTCTTTCGTTTTCCTGTTGAATTATTTATTCGTATATTTTATCCCAGTTCTCCTCTAACGTCCTCCATTTTTTTCCTGACATTAAATTGTTGGTGTCTCTTGTTGTGCAGCCGCCCCATGGTTTGGGTGAACGTGTAATGCTCATCGTACACAAACCGGAGGACTTTGTTGATCACTCACTGCAGGGCAAGCATTTAAAAATCCATAATATTATATGAAGGGGATTCGGGGGTATTCAAGCACGGGTAGAAGGAATGCTTTCACCATATGAGTCTATATTTGATTAGGCAGCAACTTAAATCTGCATAGATCCTAGAGAATGGTTTTGCCCTTTGTTTATTTTTTATTCTTAGCTGCTTACAGGTCACATTGCTCGTATCAATATCCATTCTTCAGGCTTAAACCTCACACACATTCACAAAGATCTGGGCCAGAATTCACAAGCAGATATGATCAGTTCCTTGTCATAACTGTGATTTTACTTAGTCATTCTTATTTGTTTCTTTGTGTGTGTGTGTGTGTGTGTGTGTGTGTGTGTGTGTGTGTGTGTGTGTGTGTGTGTGTGTGTGTGTGTGTGTGTGTGTGTGTGTGTGTGTCTGTGTGTGTGTGTGTGTGTGTGTGTCTGTGTGTCTGTGTCTGTGTGACGCAGGAGGGAATAGAAGAATGAAGATTATGCACACGTCTCTTTCTCTCTGTCTGTCTGGTCGTTCTGTCTAGCTATCTGTAGTCAGACACCTTTACGTAGGGATGTGATACTTTTGTATGGAGTGAATGGGAAATCAATAATGACAGTAGCCTAAAATGAGACCAATAAGAATTTTTTGCGAGTTGCCTTCGGAGAACAGGATAAGAAATATAGCTATTTGTGATACATGAGGATCAAAAGAGTCTTCTGATTTAACGGTAGAAAATAACATGCTCAGATGGTACGTTACCTACGTGTATACAGAAAGAATTGGTACAGTTAACAGGAGGCCTGTTAACCCATGACATGGCCATTAAAAAATAATTATGCTATAGATGTAACAAAGGTGTGTGTGTGTGTGTGTGTGTGTGTGTGTGTGTGTGTGTGTGTGTGTGTGTGTGTGTGTGTGTGTGTGTGTGTATGTAGAAGAAAAAAGGAAGCTATGGTCAAACTGAGAGATATGTAATACAAATAAGGAGGAGATACGACATTATTGGGTGAATCTGAGAGCAGGAGGAGGCGTGACAGGCCAGGAAGAGGGTGAAGGAATTGTCTATGGAGAGTAAAAGAGTGAAAAAGTGAGGTTCGAAAATCAAGGAAGCATATGAATTGATAAAGGATAGAAACCAATGGATGGATTTGTATGGCGATCCACATGACAAGGGCTGCACACCTTATTCTGAGTTGGTAGTCAACGAAATGGTCTGCCACAAAAATAAAAATAAATAAAAATATGTGGCAAGTAAACATTCCAAGGCTCTTATGGTTTACTGAACAGACTAACAATGCCAATCGTAAGTCTAGCTGGAGTAAAATAAGAGGTGTCCCGACCAATAACGTTAATGGCAACAGTGTTAACACTCTGGTTCTTATGGCTCAATCACCTTTTAAGATCGTCAAACGCTATCAGGAATAACATTTTAGCATTTTCTCAATCATGAAAGATATAATGAAGCAAATTAGGGAAAGAAAAAAACGCACAGAAAACTATACAGCCCCACCCCACACAGGAGACAACGAAACGTGAGTTGGGAAAGTGTATAATACATCGATAGCCTTAAAACGTTGTCTGTAACGCTTCCGATTGCTGTGACAACGCATTCTCTTAAAATCGTCCAGTGAATTCTTGCGACCTGCCAACTCCTTTACGAGCTATGGTGTGGGAAGATAAATATGGATGATTCGCCTGTGAGATGGAGTCAAGCTGTTCTAAGGCATAAATGATGAATGAATTCAGGTATAACCCATTTCACAGTTATCTTACTGATTGTTCATCGACTCTTATTCTTTTCTATTCCTATTGCTCAGTCCTACCCACCGTACTTAATAGTAAGAAAAAAGGTTTGGATGATAATGTTAATCATGAATAACAGAAAAATATATGTAATGCTGCATCTCTCTCTCTCTCTCTCTCTCTCTCTCTCTCTCTCTCTCTCTCTCACACACACACACACACACACACACACACACACACACACACAATAGCTTGAGAGCTTTAAGCCATTACCAGCATAGCTTTGATCATGTTTGCATATAGAGGTCTTATGAGCATTTTAAAACCATCAGTGGTTGTAAAGAAATAGCAATAGTAATCATAGTCACAGTCGCCCTGATGCTACCAAATAATAAATGATCCCAAACCCATTACTTCTCTGTCTCTTTTCCTTCCTCTCCTTCTCTTCCTCCTCCTCCTACTCCTATTTCTCTTCTTCCTCCTCCTCCTACTCCTACTATTTCTCTTCTTCCTCCTCCTCCTCCTCTTACCCCTATTCTTACTCTTCCTCCTCCTCCTCCTCCTCCTACTCCTACTCTTTCTCTTCGTCCTCCCTCTACTGTTTCTCTTTTTTTCCTCCTTCTATTCCTGTTATTTCTCTTCCTCTTCCTCCTCCTACTCCTACTATATCTCTTCCTCCTCCACCTCCTCCTACTCTAACACTTCTGCCTCCTACTCAGACTCTTTCTCTTCCTCCTCCTCCTATTACTCCTACTCTTTCTCATCTTCCTCCTCCTCCTCCTACTCTTTCACCTCCTCCTCCTCCTCCTACTCCTATTATTTCTCTTCCTACTACTCTTCTCTTCTGTAGTTAATTCCAGTAAATTTACTGCTATTCAGTGTATACCTGAAGGCTTTACATTTTACTCTCTCTCTCTCTCTCTCTCTCTCTCTCTCTCTCTCTCTCTTCCTGGTAATCATGAAGTGCAGTAAAATTGAGTTATTCTTAAACATACTGGTAGAATTTAGATTGCTTTGATATTTAGATTCCTTTGATATTTTGCTGTGCTTGCAATATATCATACAGTATTAGTAATTCAAAGATGGAAGGGAAGGGAAGGGATAGGAAGGGAAGAGGAGGGAAGAGTTGTTAAGGAAGGGAAGTGAAGGAGTCGAAGAAAAGGGAATGGAGGCTGACAGTGAGAAAGGAGGGGAATGGATGGGATGGAGTGGGAAGGAAGGTAAGAGAGAAGGAGGATAAGAAGTGATATGGAAGGAAGGTAAAGGAAGGGAAGGAAAGGGATAAGGAGGAAATGGGATAGAAAGTGAAGGAAATTAAAGGGATGGGATGGAATTAGCAGTGAAGGAATGGTGGGAAAAGGAAGGACGAGAAGGAAATGAAAGGATTAGGATAAGAAGGAAAGGGAAAGGATAAAAGGGTAGATTGGGAGGGGAGGGGAGGGGAAAGGTAAGCAAGGGAAGTACTTCATTTACACTGAGCTAATGAGATATTGCCACACGGATCATTAATATTCAAGCGAATGGGATGAGTTGTCAGTAATATCGCCTCACTACTTTGCAACAGTGACGTTACTACGAGAGAGAAAGGCAAGGGGATACGCACCAACCCAAGAACTATTTAAGGAATGGTCGATGACACACAACACAAGGGTATATTTCTCCAGCCGTGTGGTCTGTGCTGGCTTTTTCGGTGTGAGTTGGCCCACTTGACTGGAAAGGTAAAAGTTTTGATGTGTTGCAACACTTAAAAGCAATTCGCGTTCATCGCTGCTGTACTACTGTGTTTGTCGCTAAAAGCCTCTTTTTCTGTCCACCTCTCGACTGCAAGAGTGAACCGGTACTCTCAGTCGTTCATGTTCCCTATGCAACAAGTCAGTTCCAAATCTGCCATTTTCAGTTTCTTTTCTCTCATGCTATAATCACCAGTCTTGTAAATGCAGTGTGGCCAGGCATCTCGAAATGAAGTCTGCTTCCTTTTCTTCTCAAATTTGTTTGGAAAGAACGGGATTTGCAGGCTCTAAGAATTTTGTCTGCATAAGAAAGCCACATATCTTACATTACAGTATTATACATTACAGTTCTTGGTAGTCACATATGTAATGATGCAGGTTTTACCTTAATGTCATCCGCTATCTTACTACTGCAATTTATGTTCGTATAAATATATTCCCTCACAGTGATGACTTACAGGTAGTTATTGCGGAAACGAACAAATCGAGGACAAACACTATCAGCAACCTCGTTTATTGTGCTGTTCTTGACACATTCCTCTGCACACGAGCTTTGTCTCACAACATACACCTTCGATTTTCCACCTTACCTGTTGCATTCACGTTCCTTTGTACACTTTCCACCCGCAGCTGGTGATATGAAAGTTGGTAGTATGCTCTGAGCACTGTGTGTGTGTGTGTGTGTGTGTGTGTGTGTGTGTGTGTGTGTGTGTGTGTGTGTGTGTGTGTGTGTGTGAGAGAGAGAGAGAGAGAGAGACAGAGACAGACAGACAGACAGACAGACAGACAGACAGACAGATCAAAGGAACTCAAACAGTTTCCATCCGATTTCCATCAACCTTAGTGGAAGGCTTGAGGATTAGCCAAGAGGAAGCCTATTGTTACTGAGAACACTAGGGAGAAGGTCAGGGTCACAGGACTAAGTAACCTTGACCTAGCAACATCAGCTTAAAGTTTATATTCTGTTTAGAACAAACCTGAGGAACAACTGGAGGTAAAGCAAGAACGAAGTGACTCAGTTTTGAGAACAATCATTTAAAGGTTAAGATAAAGGCAAGATCAGGGTTTGTGTGTCTGTTAAAAAATTCAAAGAACTGTGATCCGTTTTTATCCAAACTTGGTGGAAGGACTGAAGGTCAACGAAGAAGTAAAGCTCCTGCTTTTGAGAAAATGGGTCAAAGGAAAAGGTCGACTTAAAGTATTTATCCAATTTAGGCTAGGCTTTGTAGTAATGTTATCGATAATGCAGAAATAAATGATTTTGACCTGATAATTAAACAAAGGTCAAGGTGGCAGTGAAGGATCAAATACCAAGGTTACCAAGCGAGGTAAACCCAGACAGTTTTGATCTGCTGTGAGCCAAACTTGATGGAATGGATAAGGATGAGAGAATAACGAAGAGATTCACTGCTGAGAACAATTAAACAGAGAGTAAGGTCACTGGGCAAGTTGAAAGTTCGACTTGTGCTTGTGTGTGAAAAAGTAAATAATTAAAAAAAAGCATTGTTTGTCCGATTTCAACCAAACCTCCTGGAAATGTTGTGGGTTGGCCAATAAACTAACTTTATTTGAGAACAATAGGTCAGATGATAAGGTCACAGGGCTACATCAACGTCTGTCATAATAAAATCGACTGAAACAGTTTTT
This sequence comes from Coenobita brevimanus, assembly GCF_032717465.1. Taxonomy (NCBI): domain Eukaryota; kingdom Metazoa; phylum Arthropoda; class Malacostraca; order Decapoda; family Coenobitidae; genus Coenobita; species Coenobita brevimanus. The sequence continues at coordinate 6,227,928 of NC_136988.1, read as the reverse complement.
GTCTGATTTTGGCCAAACTTAGCGAAATGGTTCAGGCTCAGGCAGGAACGAAGTGAGTAAATTTTGAAAACATTCTGTCAAAAGTTAAAGTCACAGGGAAAGGTCAACGTTCAACAGGTGTGTGTGTGTGTGTGTGTGTGTGTGTGTGTGTGTGTGTGAACAAAACCAAAATACTTTTGATCTGATATGAACGAAACCTAATTGACCTGTAGGTTTTGAAATTGAGAGCTGAAAGTTCAGGGTGACATGGCAAAGTTAACTTATTCGTTTTTATCCTATTTCAACCAAACACTGTGCAAAGGTTCAAGGTAAGGCGAGAATATAGAACTTGGATTTTGCAAACAGTAAAATATCAATATCACAAAATGGTCGAAGGACAAGGTCACATGGCAAGGACAATGTATAAAGTCTGACCTGATTTCGATCAAATTTTGTGGGAGGGTTCAGGGTAAATCAAGGATGAAGGGATACGATTTTGAGAGATATCAACAAAGGTCAAGCTCACCAGCCAAAGTTAAATATTCTGCCTTCAGATCAATAATCCACGGGAGTTACACTCCACCCCATTCTTATATCTAAATATGCCTGGATCATGAAGTAGAGTGGCTAAGCACAGCACAAATTCAGTTATCTAGAAAACTATTAAAGCTGCAGCAGACCTACGGAATTCGCCGGAAAGCTTATGGAATGTAGTGGGTGTAACTCAAGTGACTGTTGTCAAAATCTGCCACCATATTGCTGAGAAAAGCCTAAAAACGCCAAACAATGTACCAAAACTAATGTGTATTACATTTATAAAACGAAAACCAGACCTACACATGTTGGAAAGGTTGTGGGAAAGTAATAGGTGTTACTTAAGTAGTTTTTCTTAAAACTGACACCATACGCAGAAAAAAGCCAAAAAATGGCCAAACTGAGCACTACAACTGGATTATCTTGGAAATATTTAAAGCTATAGCTGATATATGCACGTCTCTGGATAGCCTATGATAAGAAATCGATGTTACTTGTGACTTTTCCCAGTGATCGTCACTATTTGGCTGAAAAAAGGGCAATAAGTGCCAAATTGATCACCAAAACTTGGTTATGTCAGAAGCTATTACAACTACAGTTGGCCAAGACATCATAGAAAAGCTTAAAAAAATAACATTAGTAACGTCAGTCGCCGGAGCACATTCCACACGACTATAACCTCATATTCTTTCAACTACAAGACAATTATATTCAACTGAGGAATACCCTCTATTCGTGTAGGAATTAGTGACGGATATACCTAACTCCCTCCAGTTTGAAAAGTCTCTCGAAACGAAATAAAATACTGTAATCTAAAGTTAACTAAAATGAAAACGCCGTCCATTCCACGACACATTTAATTCCCTCGCTTGAATCATACCGTCAATGAAAATGTATTCTTCACCTTGATCAGAGTTATACATACATGCAACATCGCAGCAAGAAACTTGATAAAATGAGTTAGTATGTGTTGATACCTAGAACGGGCATAAAGCTCACAACTGCACAGACCGTATCTATAAACTCTGCTAAGCTGAACTAGTGTATATGATTCCTTGTATATGCTTGGTCTATATTCATCATGATCACCATCCAGTCCTTTACAACATCAGAAGGGCAGGAACAAGTGGCTACGTTACTCTTCCCTTAGTGACGTTATGTAAGCAATAAACCTCAACTTTTCCATGGATAAAAATCTTGCAGGCTCAGTCCGACTGGAGTGCCTGAACCCACGAAACCAGCAGGCGTCATTTGGTTATAATGGTTACCACCCAGTGTAGTTAGTGATTTCTTGGTTTACAGGAAACAATTTGACTTGTCACTCAATGCAGATTCACCCGAAGACAGCACTCTATCGAGTGCGAGCATCCCCACGTATCACTCACACATTCCATGCACTTCACAACTAAATTTAAAAAGATTTACATAAGTGACTAAATGTGAAAAGCAACGGTTCTCGATAATTTTTAAGTGTAATCGCAACATTATTGGAAAAAAATATCAGTATCTTTTATAAACACAGAGCCAACTGCATGCTCCAAAACTCATCCTTCTGCAGTGTGAACAACTTCTTTATCCAGCGTATTTGATACATTAGTCAGGTAGCACACACCGTCGGGTAAAAGTCAGTGCTGCTCTGTATATAGCACCACTAATCTGAGTTATATTAGAGGAGCATGTGGAGCAACGAAGGGAGACAGATTAACAAATGATGAAGGTAAAAAGTGTTGATGTTCATTTTTGTTTTTTAATGCAAGGAAGAAGGAACCAAAGGCCAGGGGCCTGAAAAATTGCTCCCTCCAAGAAAAACAAAAGCAAGATACCAGAGAGGAAAAATTCAAGATCCATTCCAGATGCCTGGACACACTGCGTTTGAAAGACTGGAGATCATAGGGAGTAGGAAAATCAGACAGAGGGAGACAGCTCCAGAGTTGACCTGTTGCATACATGAAGGACTGGGAGTACCAATTAACTCTTCCAGTAGAGAACTGGACAGAAAAGTGATGCGACTTTGTCCTTTGTAGTGGTGGGAATTCAGGTACACAGAGCCGTTTTGGCCTTGTGCAGAGAGTAGGCAATGGAGACTGACAAAGAGAGCATATATAAGTAAGGTAGAGGGGGAGACCTAGGATGAGTTGGAGGGATAAGGAAGAGAGGTATATGTTGAGGTGGTGTGAGTCTGAGGGAGGGCAACCAGATGGCGACGGAGAGGGTGACATGGAGGAAATTTGTTTATGGCACCTCCCTCCATAATTAAGACGTTTTTTTAGATTCATGGATTAATAATTTATCAGCAGTTCCCTTTGCCAACTCGCCCACATTCACTCTAACTATCCCTGAGGAGTCAGCAGGCTTCTTAGTATGAAACCCATTGCAACCAGGCGTGTAGAAACAGTAGTTATAGTACTAGCAGTGGTGGTAGTAGTAGTAATAGTACGGTAGTAGTAGTGGTGGTGGTGGTAGTAGTAGTAGTGGTGGTAGTGGTAGTGGTAGTAGTAGTGGTGGTGGTGGTTGTAGTAGTAGAAGTAGTAGTAGCAGAAACAGTAGTAGTAGTAGCATTTTTACTGCCCGTCCTAGATTCGAAGAAAATCCAGCATTATACACCTGACAACTTTATCAAACATCTCAATATAATGCAAAGGCTAGCAAAACAATAATCAGATACTCGCCTTTCATGCACACTGACAGACTACACCCAGCTACATGGTCTGAGAGAGAGAGAGAGAGAGAGATGTAATACTCTGTGACAACCTAATCATAATAAATATAATATCCCTTCAAACAACTGACAGACAAGCATAACATCAAACACACCTGCAAGGAATGGTGATGAAGTAATGGGGAGTGTGACATATATATATATATATATATATATATATATATATATATATATATATATATATATATATATATATATATATATATATATATATATGTGTGTGTGTGTGTGTGTGAGAGAGAGAGAGAGAGAGAGAGAGAGAGAGAGAGAAAGAAAGAGAGAGAGAGAAATGGGTGAGAGGGAGGGGAGAGAGAGAGAGAGAGAGAGAGAGAGAGAGAGAGAGAGAGAGAGAGAGAGAAATGAGTGAGAGGGAGGGGAGAGTTATAAGAGAGGGGGAAGGAAGGGAGGAGAGAGAAGAGGGAGGGGTGAAGTGAAGGCCAACAGTTAGAGGGAGGTAAGGAGTGGAAACAGAAGAGGGATTTTTTATTTTTAATGTGTCCGACTTTGGGCATAGGCTTCACAGGCTGTACCCAAGGCCTAGCAGTCCTCCTACAAACCATACACCTCCATATGTCACCACTTCGGCGCTAACACCCACCGTCCATACTGAATACATGCAAGGGCTGTCTCATACAGGACTGGTGTTCTGGTATTAGCGGGGGTATTTTTACTTCATGGCGGGCCTTCTGGTAGATCAGTAAAGACAGCTTTAACGAAATTCAGATCCTTAAACTGTTCCCTACAGCAGCCGGGATTCCAACCTGGGGTCCATTAAGACTGCAGGCCACCTTTCTACCGATTCAGCCACAGCTGAGAGAGGAGACGTATGAGATAAGGGTGGGGGAAATGGATGTGGGAGGAGGGGAATGAGGAGTGATGAAGGGAGGGGATGGGTGAGGGATGAGAGGCTATCTTGCCATGGGAATAGATAGGATGCACGTAAGGGCACCAACAACAACAAACCGCGCTGGACGTGTCTGCTAGGAACAAAAGGGCTAAAGTGTCCAAATGTTTATAGCAGTAGGTGAATCTAAGGCATTGTTTCAATTCATGGATTTTCAAATGAAGATAAAATAGTATTCATTAGAAGATTTTTATTATTAAAACAAAAGAGAAGAAAAAGTTAAAAAAAAAAAAAAAGTAAATGGTAGACCTGCTGACTGCTCGATATGGCAACTTCCATCCGGGCCTTGAGCAACCCATGCTGGCCGAGTATCGTCTGTATGTATGTGTAAACTATTATAGGCAGGGATTATATTAATATGTCATGTTGCCATCTGGTAATGCAAATATACCAAAAAGAAATCTTTCATCAACCGGACTGAATAAAGTAGCATCGCCTGTTACATGACCGTATTGGATGATGACTCTGCAGTTAGTTTTAGCAGACTATATAGTGAATTGCCTTAAAACTGTTAGGAAATTCTTGACAAACGAATGAGATTTTAAGAAGAAATTTTTGCCCGGGGATCTCTTATATCGCATAGCTTTATTTTTTATGAATCATGCAATAGTTTCTCCAGACACGGCATTGCATACATACGATTAGTCTGACAGTTCTATGCCGTGGATAATGTGTATATCCAAACAGGGACCTTGATAGCGTGTTAATTTGTGCTCTTAGCGTTCTGTCCTATCGTGTGCGTAAGATAAGCACACGTCCAGTACAACTAGCCTGGGGGGAGGCAAGGCTTAGTGGCGTCCGGATACACTATCTGTACAGTTAAACAGTACAGTAATGAATAAACAACACTATAAATTACATATTTTCTTTTTTTTATTACTGTGTGTGTGTGTGTGTGTGTGTTTGGGTGTGTTGGTGAGAGAGAAAAATGGAGGAGAGAGGGAGAGGAGAGCTAAGAGAGGGAACTACGGAACGAAGGAGCGGATGAACGAAAACGTGTCGCCATAGACGCCAAGCAGTCTAGATTAGAATCAGTCGGGTACACAGTGGCGCTTTGCTCGAACTTTGACCTTAAACCATAACTTTGACCTTTGACCAATCTGCATCAAAACTGAACTGCTTCTTCACACACACACACACACACACACACTCACACACACTCACTAGGAGATGAGGCATTCCTGAGATATTTTGTAGACATAAATACTGTATTGAACGACTGAAAGTTGGTCTACAGATGTGGGCGATTGTGTGCGTGTATGCACCAACGCAAGATGGTGAAAGTAGAGTGAGAGAAGAGTTCTGGACAAATGTGGAAGAGTGCATGGAAAAGTTTGAAAGGAAAGAGAGAGTTTTTGATTGGCGAGATGAATGGTAAAGTAGGGAATGTGAAGGTGGAATGAGTAGTTCGTGAGTGGGGTGTGCCTGCTGAGATAGATGAGAATGGCAGTTGTTTAGTGGACACAAGTGCCGTGGGCCCTTCGGGCCCTGTCGCACTTGCTCCTGCAGAGGGCTTTCACACTGCATGCTCACTTTCTCATGCTTTGCACTCGTTTCCAAACATTTCGCACATGCATTGTGATCATTTCAGGTAATCCGAGTCAGGTTTATGTGCTGTTCTAGTCTAACGTTGTCACTATCGGCCGTCAAGGCGACATCGATATAAAGCCATCAGAAACTCTATGGTGAATGCAACCCTAATTTCAGGCACTCACGCTGGGAGCGGCGTTTTTTGGTCAAACTTTGATCGTGCATTAAATGTAGAAAAATTTTTTAATCGTGATGGGACCAAGTTTGTTCTCATCAGTGAATTTTTTGCGATTTTTATGACAATTTTGTTGCAATTTGAGTGTGTAGTTTCGGCTGCCCAAAACACACACACACAGACACACACACACAGCTAGTGCTATAGTATATTAGATTTGTGCCGGAAGGGGGTTGGTGATAGCCAATACCCTCTCCAGGCACAAAATGATCGATAGGTATACGTGGCGAGTGATGAGAAGGGTGGGTGGTGAACTGAATGAACGAAAGGCAATGACTGATTATGTTTGTGTGGATGAAAGGATATGAAGGTGTTTAATGGATGCAACAGCATATATAGGTTGGGGGAGTGGACTTTCTGACCACCACTTGATGGAGGTGAGAATCAAGGTCCAAGTGAAATGGAGAAATAGAAGAAGGGAAGGACAGGAGGAAGTAGTATATGCAAGGAGGGGGGAAAGGTTACAAAAAGATGAAGAAAAGGCAGAATATACGAGGGAAGTGGAGGAGCGATAGGGTAAATATGGACTGGTGCAGATGGGAGACTTGGAAGGTGTGTGCAATAATTCACAGAAGAAATGTGTGCAGCATGCGAGGTGGTGTGTGGGATGAAGAGAAGATGAAAGGGGGTGCAAATGAAGCAGACTGTGGCACAAAAGAAGAAAGCATACAGTGAGTGGATGACAAAAGGGCGTGGAAGAAGTTGAGAGACGGAGGAGAGAGTTATATGGAGAGAGGAGGAGTGCAGTGAAAAGATTAGTAAGAGAGAGTAAGAAGAGAGTGGATGAGGAATTTGGAAGGAATTTTAGTGTACAGTGGAGGGAATGTAAGAAAATGTTCTGGAAAGAGGTAAAGAAAATTGGACAGCGTGGCAAAGAAATTAGTCAAGGAGTGAAAGATAAAAATGGTAGAGTACTAGTGGAGATGTGAGAGAAAGTGAGTAAATGGAGGGAACTCTTTAAGGAATTGTTGAACATAGAGAATGAAAGTAATGCGAGTATAAATGGCTGGGGAATGGCTGGGAGAAGGAAGGATGTGAGAAGAGAGGAAGAAATCAGTAGGATGGAAGTTGTGGAAGCAATGGAGAAAGTCAAAATTGGGAAAGCCCCAGGAAATGATGAAGTGTGTGTTGAAATGCTGAAACGTTGGGGAGAGATAGTAGTAGAATGGATGTAGAATGGAAGATGTGCAGACTGGCCTGGGAGGAAGGTAGAGTCCCAGAGGATCGGAAGTCAGGTATAATTATTCCCCTGTACAAAGGAAAAGGGGAAAAAGAAGTGTGTGGTAATCATAGGGGCATTTGCCTTCTTAGTGTAATAGGAAAAGTATATGGTAGGATACTTACTGACAGAGTTAGGGATATAACAGAGGAATACGTTAGAAAAGAACAGGGGGGGTTTAGGAAGGGAAGAGGTTGTGTAGATCAGATATTCATTCTTAAATCTTTAATGGAAAAGTATCTAGAGAAGGGAAAGAAGTTGTATGCAGCCTTCATGGACCTGGAGAAAGCATATGACAGGATGGATAGACAAGGATTGTGGCAAGTATTAAGAATATATGGAGATGATGGGAAGTTGTTGAATGCTGTGAAGAGTATGTATGAGGGTGCTAAAGCTGCAGTGCGTGTGTATAGTAAACTAAGTGATTTTTTCTACTTGAAGGTTGGACTGAAACAGGGACGTGTCATGTCTCCATGGTTGTTCAATCTGTACATGGATGGGGTTATAAAAGGGATACAAGGTAGGGCAGTGAATGTTGGAGCGGCCCTAATGAGAGAGGGCAGTGTTTGGAAACTCCCTGTACTGTTGTTTGCAGATGATACTGTGTTGTTAAGTGAAGACGAAGAGGAGCTGCAAGGCTTGGTGGGTGGGTCTGGAAGAGTGTGTAAGAAACGGAATATAAAGGTGAATGTAGGGAAGAGAAAAATTATGGTCTTCGAGAGAAGAGAAGTCAGTGAATGTACAGGGAGGCTGGATGAGGAGGAAATGGAAAATGTGAGTGCGTTTAAGTACTTGGGTCGTGTGATGGGTAAGGATGGAAGTTTGGAGGGTGAAGTACTTGAAAGGGTGCAGCCGGGAAGAAGGGTTGCTGGTTCCTTGAAAGGGAAGTGAACATGGAATTTAAAAACTTACTACATGACACCATTGTGATACCAACTCTAACGTATGGAAGTGAAGCTTGGATCTTGCTGGAGGGACAGAAGTCAAGAGAGAGAGCAGTGGAAATGAGTTATTTGAGAGGAGCCTGTGGAGTCACACAGAGAGACAGACTGACAAATATGGATGTGAAGGAGCGTTCCGGTGAGGATGTGGATGTAATAGGAAGCGTTAGGAGAAACATATTGAGGTGGTTTCGCCATGTGGAGAGGATGGACAGTGAGAGACTGACGAGGAGCGTGTATGTGCATGAAGTGGAGGGGGGAGAGGCAGGGGGAGGCCAAGGATGAGATGGAGGGATGGAGTGGAGAGGTATATGAGAAAGGGAAGTGTTAGCTGGGAGCGGGACAGTGAAATGGAGGAGGACAGGGCGACATGGAGGCGATTTGTTTGTGGTCACCCCTTACGGGATTAAGGCGTCTGGCAATAGATAGATAGATGTAAATACTGTACGTCAAAATATTACATATATATAAACAAACCAGACTCTAATAACTAGACCTTTGACATGGCTAAATATTACTGAGCCGTATTTGGACTGAAGATGAGTATTGGTTGGATGTCTGCCACGTGTCAAATGTAGCTCATGTTGAAATATTAAGGGGACTTGTAAGTACTCTTTCATTTGAAGCTGGATTCGGTTCACCGATGTAAATTGTATCCGTGTAGTAAGACAGACTTATGAAATTTTGATTGTTCACTGACTACACGCGCACCCTCCTTGAGTTACAATACACCCTTATTCCATGACCATTAGTATTTCACCACTTTAGTACGATTGCATAATTTTCTTTACATTCTTGTATCGGTCTTACAATTATATTCAGTTTGTGAAAGAATTTTCTACATGGAAAGATAATAATAGTACAACAATCCTTCAATAGCAGATGCCTCTTCTAACTGAATAAAATCATTTGAAATTAGCGAAATTAAAAAAAAAGAAAAAAAAAAGTCGATGGATTCAAGGTATTTCATAAAGAGCACGAGAAGATAAAGGCTTAGGGCGAACTGGAAAGTGGAATGCAAAACACTAATTCTTTAACATAATTTTTATAACACCGCGGTTGTTTGGTATGGTCAGCCTGCATCCCACATTACCGAGTGCAGTCAGCAGCAATACTGGAAGGCTAAACACATTCCATCTGACTACTCGCTTGACAAAATATCAGAATTAAGGAGCTTGCATTCCACTCTCCGGTTTAAGGTTTAAGACCACGGCCATCAGGGTAAGTGCCTAAAACTGCACAAGGGTTGGTAATGACTAGGCTCAGTTTTTACTAAGTCACAATATAACCCAAGAATACGACATGCAACAATCGCATTTATATCCAGGTCCCCATTTGAGCTACTGGGTGAAAAAGGACATTGGGTAAATATAATGTCGAAGAGTCTGATCAGCCCTCGAATCAAACTTTATTTTTCTTGGTCACGTGATGGATGGCTAATCACTACACCAGCAACTTCAATACATAACTTGGATCCAGGGATGTTGACTTACATATTTTTACTTCACTTTGTCGATGACTTTATTATTTATTTATTTATTTATTGTTATAACACCATGAAATGTAATCAGCAATGCTCCGATGAACACACACACACACACACACACACACACACACACACACACACACACACACACACACAGACGTTATCCCCCAGTAATGACATCCTTGATAGAGCACCGACACATTCACTTCCTCCCTTGACCCCCAGACCACCTTCCCATCTCACCCACCCACAGGAGTACTACAGAGTCGGGGGTGTCAAACAGAGTAAGTGCTTAAGGTGATCACGTCTGTCGGGGGCTCTGGCGGAAAGTATTTAATTTTACCTTTAAGCCCACTAGAAAGAATTTGGATACAAGCTTGGCCAGTTCCCTTCTTGGTCTATAGAGTTACTGGTCTTTGCCGGGCCCCTCCTTTACCCATATATCCATGAATATATCCAGCCATTCAACCATCCGGCAATCCGTCTAATCTGTGAAACTGTCTACTTACCCATCCACCCATTTCTATTTTTACCCATACCCACACATCCATCTATCAGTCTACGTATCCTTCCAAGCATTCACCTAATATAATCTGTGCCTTTCATTCATCCATCTCTCAGAAGGGGGTCAGAGCCTCTCAGTTTTGCTCTGGGAGGAACAGTTTCGAGATATCTATGTTTTTCTGAAGGTTTATTTGGGAGTTTGCAAGTGTTTCTTTGGGTAAGCTTGGCTAGATCTGAATTTGAGTTTTGGTGCAAAAAATCTGTTGTGAGTTTGTAGGTCGATTATTTTAGTGCTGGAACAATGATTAGGTTTAGATAGAGATGGATAAATAGACAGATAAATGAAAGGAATAACAATGTTCGGTGAATGAGTGAAAGGATGGATAGATAGACAGAAAGACAGAACAATAGAAATGGAGCGATGGATGGATGAAAGGAATAGATTATGTTAGGTGAATGCATGGGAGGTTACGTACATTGACAGATGGATGTGTGGGTACGGGTAAAAATAGAGAAATGGGTGGATGGGTAAGTAGACAGATCAACAGATTAGACGGATTGCTGGTTGGGTATATGGCTGGATAAATATATGGATATATAGGTAGAGGAGGTGTTCGGCAAATCTATGGCGAGACCAGCAAAGACCAGTAAATCTGTGGACCGTGAAGTGGAGTGGCCAAGCTTGTATCCATATCCTTTCTAATGAGCTTAAAGGTAAAATTAAATACCATCTGCCACAGCCTCCGACAGACGTGATCACCTTACACACTTATTCTATTTGGCAACCCTGACTCTCTGTGGTACTCCTGTGGGTGGGTGAGATGGGGTGGTGGTGTGTGGGCTAAGGGAGGAAGTGAATGTTTTAGTGCATTAACAAGGATGTCATTACTGCGGAATAAAGCCTCTCTCTCTCTCTCTCTCTCTCTCTCTCTCTCTCTGTGTTCTTACCTACCTAATTGTTCTTACCTAATTGTATCTTTACAGGAATAAGTCAAGCTCGTACTGTCCCGTGAATTAAACCATTTCTATCGTACATATCCCTAAATTTATATCCCTATATTTATGAACAGTTTTGGCACACACTATTTCATTCGGTAGTGCATTCCACTGATCAATTGCCCTATTTGGGAAACTAAATTTCCTTACGTCTTTATCGCCTCTCTTTTTATGAGTTTTTTGCAGTGTCCTTTTGCTGATGCTTCCCCATAGGTTATGTAATCATTTATGTCTATTTTCTCCTTCCCTGATATGCATTTGTATGGAAAAATTGTCTCCTCTTTTCCTTCTCTCCTGTAGTGTAGGTAGATTCAGTTTTTCTAGTCTTTCTTCGTAGCTTAGCGCTTGGTATCCATCTTGTAGCGGCCCTCTGAACTTTTTCAATCTTATCTATGTGTTTTTTGAGATGAGGACTCCAGACTACTGAAGCATACTCCAGGGTTGGTCTGATGAATGAAGTTATTATCCTTCTTAGCATGTCTTCATTTATGTATGTGAATGCTATTCTCATATTTGCAAGCAGTGTATACATGTTTCGTACCTTCTCACTGATGTGGTCAGCCGGAGATAGTCTGTTATTGATAATCACACCTAGGTCCTTCTCTCTTCTTGATGTGTGTAGGGCTTTACTTCCTAACTTATAATTCCAATCAGGTCTTTTTCTACTTTTACCAAACTTGATTACATGACACTTGTCCACACTGAATTCCATTTGCCATATATTGCTCCATTCATGAAGTATATTTAATTCTTCTTGTAGCTCTTTACAAGAGTCTGTGTCAGTAATTCTCCTTTGTATTTTTGCATCATCAATAAACATACTTAGATAACTTTAATTCCAATGGTACTGTCTATATCATTTACATACACTAAAAACATAATTGGTGCCAGCACTGAGCCCTGTGGAACTCCGCTAGTCACTTCCCTCCATGATGAGTAATTTCCCCTTAGTACTGTTCTCATTTCTCTTTCTTTGAGAAAATCTTACATCCAACAATACAGTTTGCCTCGGATTCCTCCTTGATGGAACAGTTTCCATAAAAGTCTTTGGTGCGGTACTCTGCCAAATGCTTTCTTGAAGTCTAAATAGATACTGTCCACCCATCCTTCTCTGTTACAAATTAGTAACACATGATCTTCCCTTTCTGACACCAAACTGTCTTTCTGTTTTCATACTGTGTTCTTCTAGATGATTTACCCAAACTTTTCTTATAAGCTTTTCTAATACCTTGCTTACAACACTGGTTAGTGATACTGGTCGGTAGTTGAGTGGATTTTGTCTATTCCCTTTCTTGAATAAGGGAACAATGTTTGCTTTCTTCCAAATATCAGGTAGTTTACCTTGTCCCAAGGATTCCTTGAAAATTAAAGATAATGGTTTACTTAACTCCTTTTCACACTCATGTAGCACCCAACATGAAATTTCATCAGGACCATTTGCTTTTCCTTTGTCTAATTTACTTAACTCCTCCTGTATTTCTTTTTCTGATACTTGTATATCTGGTAGTATGTGTGGGCATGCATGTTCCATATCATCCCTCTCAAAATTATTTTCATATGTAGAAATTGATTGGAAATTCTATTCATTGCTTCACAAATATCCTTCTCTTGTGTGTAGGTGACCCTCATCTGTAATAGATTGTATTTTATCATTTACTTTGGTTTTGCTTCGGATATAGCTGTAAAATTGCTTCGGTTGATCACTATTTTTATTTACGATGTCCTCATCAAACTGTTTTTGGGCTTCCCTCCTTATTCTTGTATAATCGTTTCTTGCCTGTTTATAGCTGTTATATGCCCATTCACTATTATGTCTTTGTATCTATTCCATAACAAATCCCTTTTTCCTTTTTTTTACATTCTGTATTAAACCATTTCTTTATTTTCTTTTCTGCTTCTTTGTGCTGTGGGATGTACTTCTGGACTCCTATTTCATAAAGTTCAGTGTGTTTTCTATATATAACATTTAAATCTTGTCCTCTAAGCTCTTTTTCTCAATCTATTTCTAAGAAGTATTTCTTTAGGTCATGAGAGTTGCCCTTTTTGTAGTTAAGGCTGTTTTTGTAACTTTCATTACTATTAACTATGTCATATGCAATCCTGAAGTTGTAATTTAATACGCGTGGTCACTTGCCGAATGGAGGGTGATACATTATTTGTCAGTATAATTTTCTTGCCTAGTAAATATAAGATCTAGTACTGATGGTATGTCAAGTCCTCTTTTTCTGGTGCTTTCTTTTACATGTTGTGTTAGGAAAAACTCCTGCACAAGGTCCAGGAGCTTTTGGTCCCAACAGCTTTCCTGGCTTTTTATATCTAGAGTATTCCCGTTTATATTTATATTGAAATCACCAGTTAGTATAATTCTTTCAGATTTCTCCTCCATTCTATGTAGTAATGCTCTTAAACTTTGAATTGTTTTCTCTGCCAGGTCTTCATATTCTCCTTTTTCCCAAATGTTTGATCTGGGCGGTATGTATAAATCTGCCACAATTACTTTCCCATCAGATGTACTAATCTCTACTGTGATTAGTTCTACCTGTGAGGGTACATCTAGTTCTATTTCCTTGACTTGCAGATTTTTCTTTGTTTATATGATAATTCCTCCTCTTTTTTTTAAGTTCCTATCTCTTCTCCATATATTGTATTCCTCCAGGTTTAGTGTATCATTTGATATCATTGGTGTTAATTTTGTTTCAGTGAGGCAAACAATATGTTGTTCCTTTTCTTTTATATAATCTTTTATCTCTAGTGTGTGTGTGTGTGTGTGTGTGTGTGTGTGTGTGTGTGTGTGTGTGTGTGTGTGTGTGTGTGTGTGTGTGTGTGTGTGTGTGTGTGTGTGTGTGTGTGTGTGTGTGTGTGTGTGTGTGTGTGTGTGTGTGTGTGTGTGTGTGTGTTCATCGATGAATTGCTGTTTACATTTCATGGTGTTATAATAATAAATAAATATATAAATAATAAAGTCATCGAAAAAGTGACTGTAGGTCAACATCCCTTGATCCAAGAAATGTATTGAAGTGGAGCTGCTGGTGTAGTGATTAGCCATCCATCACGTGACTAAGAAAAATAAAGTTCGATTCCTGGGCTGATCAGACACTTCAACAAAGTTTATTTACTCTGTCCTTTTTCACCAAGAAGCACAAATGGGGACCTGGATATAAATTCGATTGTTGCATGTCGTATTCTTGAGGTACATTGTAACTTTGTAAAAAATGAGCCTAGTCATTATCAACCCTCATGCAGTTTTAGGCACTGACCCTGATGGCCGTGTGCTTAAATCTTAAATCGAAAAATGAAATGCAAGCTCCCTAATTCTAACAGATATTTATTAAGTGATTGAGTCAGATGGAATGTGTTTCGCCTTCCAGTATTGCTGCTGACTGCACGCGATACTGTGGGATGCAGGCTGACCATACCCAAAAACCGCAGGTGTTAAAAAAAAATTATATTAAATCATTAGAGTTTTGCATTCCACTTTCCAGTTCGCTCTAAGTTTTTTCCTTCTTGTGCTCTTTACGAAATTCCTTCGAGCCAGTGTCTTTTTTTTTTTCTTTTTTTTAATCTCGCTAAATTCAGATGATTTTATTCAGCTTAGAAGAGGCATCTGCTATTGAAGGACTTTAGTACAATTATAACCTTTCCATGTACAAAAGTCTTTCATAAGCTGAATAAAATTGTAAGGCCGACAGGAGAATGTAAAGAAAAGTATGCAGTCGTACCGAAGTGGTGAAATATCAATGGTTATGGATTAAGGATGTAACTCAAGGATGGAGCGCGTGTGCGTGAATAATCAACATTTAATAAGTCTCATGCAACACAGATACAATTTACAGCGATGAACCGAATCCAGCTTCAAATGAAAGAGTCCTTACAAGTTCCCTTAATATTTCAAAATAAGCTCCATTTGACACGTGGCAAACATCTTCAATCCAAACAGGCTCAGTAAGATTTAGCCATGTCAAAAGGATAGTTATTAGGGTCGAGTTTGTTGACATAGAAGTAATTTTTTAACATATAGTATTTATGTATACAAAATATCTCAGGAATGCCTTATCTGATACTGTGTGTGTGTGTGTGTGTGTGTGTGTGTGTGTGTGTGTGTGTGTGTGTGTGTGTGTGTGTGTGTGTGTGTGTGTGTGTGTGCATGTGCGTGCGTGCGTGCGTGCGTGCGTGTGTGTGACTGAGAAGAAGTAATTCAGTTTTGGTAGAAACTGATCAAAGGTCAAGGTTATGGGTTAAGGTAAAAATACGAATAAGGCATCTCTGTGCCTCCCTCTTTCTTCTGTCTTTCCTTTCACCACTCCCTCCTCTTTCTCCTCCCTTCCGTACCGTTCTCTCAGAGCTCTCCGCTCCCTCTCACCCATTTCTCTCTCTCTCTCTCTCTCTCTCTCTCTCTCTCTCTCTCTCTCTCTCTCTCTCTCTCTCTCTCTCTCTCACGCACACATACAGAGAGAGAGAGAGAGAGAGAGAATATATATATATATATATATATATATATATATATATATATATATATATATATATATATATATATATATATATATATATATATATATATATGTCACACTCCCCATTACTTCATCACCATTCCTTGCAGGTGTGTTTGATGTTATGCTTGTCTGTCAGTTGTTTGAATGGATATTATATTTATTATGATTAGGTTGTCAAAGAGTATTACATCTATGATCTCTCTCTCTCTCTCTCTCTCTCTCTCTCTCTCTCTCTCAATCTCTCTGACCACGTAGTTCTGTGTGTAGTTTGTTAGGCTGCGAGACAAGCGAGTGGCTGATTATTGCATCGCTAGCATTTGCATTATATTTAGATGTTTGAAAAAGTACTGAAGAGTGTAACGCGGGATTTTCCTCGAATAGTACGCACAATGAAACTGCTGCTACTGCTACAACTACTGCTACCAGTACTACTACTACTACTACTACTACTACTATTACTACTACTACTACTACTGTTTCTACACGCCTGGTTCCAATGGGTTTCATGCTAACAACCCGGCAGCCTCTCCTGGGATAGTTAGAATGAATGTGGGTGATTGGTAAATGAAACTGCTGAGAAGCTGTTAATCCATGAATGTATTGAGATGTGTTAATTTTGGAGAGAGGTGCCATAAACAAATTTCCTCCATGTCACCCTCTCCGTCGCCATCTGGTTGCCCTCCCTCAACCTCACAACACCTCACACATATACCTCTCTTCCTCATCCCTCCAATTCATCCTAGGTCGCCCCCTCTACCTTACATATATAGGCTCTCTTTGTCAGTCTCTCATTGTCTACTCTCTGCACAAGGCCAAAACAGTTCTGTGTACTTAAACGTCCAGCACATAGACATCAAGACCAAAACACTCTTTTTACCTTCATCATTTGTTAATCTGTCTCCCTTCGTTGCTCCACATGCTCCTCTAACATAACTCAGATTAGTGCTACATAAGACAGAGTAGCACTGACTTTTACCTGACGGTGTGTGCTACCTGACTGTAATGTATCAAATACGTTGGATTAAAAAATAAAATCACTCTACAGAAAGTTGAACTTTGGAGCATGCACTTGACTCCGTATTTGTAAAAGATACTAATATTTTTTCTTATTAATATCCCTATCGGAGCTAAATATTAACATAAACCGACGCTTTCCACATGTAGTCACGTATACGAATCATTTTAATTTAGTTATGAAGTGCTTGGAATGTGTGAGTGGTAAGTGGGGACGCCCAACGTCCACTTACTCTATGTAGTGCTGCCTTCGGGTGAATCTGCACTGAGCGACGAGTCAAATTGTTTCCTGTAAACCAAGAAATCACTGACTACCTGGAATGGTAGCCATATAACCAATTGATGCCTGCTGGTTTAGTGGGTTCAGGCGCTACAACCGGATTGAGCCTGCAAGGATTTTTATCCACGGAAGAGTTGGGGTTTATTGCTTACATAATGCCACTCAGGGAAGAGTAACCTAGCCCTGGGTTCCTGCATTCCTGATGGTGCAAACAAGGAGTGGATGGTGATGATCATGATGATGAATGTAGACGAAAGTATATACAAGGAATCTTATACACTAGTACATCTTAGCAGAGTTTGTAGATACGTTCTGCGGAGCTGCAAGCTATATGCCTGTCGTAGGTATCAACATGTACTATAACTCATTTTATCAGACTTCTTGCTCCGATTTGGGATGTTTGTATAACTCTGATAAAGGTGCAGAATAAATTTTCGTTGACGGTATGCCATTCAAGTGAGGGAATTTAATGTGTCGTGTAATGGACGGCGTTTGTATTTTTGATTCTAAAGATCAAAGGATTCTAAATATCAAAGGATTCTACATATCAAAGGATTCTAAATTCTACTTGTATGTTTAAGGGTAAGACAATTTCACTGCATTTTATTATTTTCAGGAAGAGAGAGAGAGAGAGAGAGAGAGAGTATAAATGTGAAGTCTTCAGGTATACACTGAATATCAGTAAGTTAGCTGGAATTAACTACAGAAGAGAAGAGAAGGAGGAGGAAGAAGAGAAAGAGTAGGAGTAGGAGGAAGAGGGGGAGGAAAAAAGAGTAGGAATAGGAGGAAGAGAAAGAGTAGGAGGAGGAGGAAGAGGGGGAGGAGAAAGGGTAAGAATAGGAGGAAGAGAAAGAGTAGGAGGAGGAGGAAGAGAAAGAGATTAGGAAGAGGAGGAGGAGGAGGAGGACTAGGAGGAGAAGGAAGAAAAAGAAGTAAGTTGGTTTGGGAACATTTATTATTTGGTAGCATCAGGGCGACTGTGACTACGATTACTTCTGCTATTTCTTTACAACCACTCATGGTTTTAAAATACTCATAAGACCTCCATATGCAAACATGATCAAAGCTATGCTGGTAATGGCTTAAAGCTCTCAAGATATTGTGTGTGTGTGTGTGTGTGTGTGTGTGTGTGTGTGTGTGTGTGTGTGTGTGTGTGTGTGTGTGTGTGTGTGTGTGTGTGTGTGTGTGTGTGTGTGTGTGTGTGTGTGTGTGTGTGTGACAGACAGACAGACAGACAGAGATGCAGCACTGCAAATATTTTGGAGGGATGGAGTGGAGAGGTATATGAGAGAGGGGGGTGTGAGCTGGGAGATGGGCAGTGAAATGGCAGGGGACAGGGTGATGTGGAGGCGATTTGTTTGTGACCACCTTGTTAGGGATTAAGGCGTCTGGCAATAGATAGACTAACAGATTATTGTTATTATCCTAACCTTTTTTCTTACTAATAAATAACGTGGGTAGGAAGAGTCGAACCATCAGTAGGATAACTGTGAAATGGGCTATACCTGAATTCATTCATTAAAGCTTCGGAACATCTTGACTCCGGCTCACGTGCGAATCATCCACATTCTATTTCTCACACCATAGCTCGTAACGGAGTTGGCAGGGCGCAAGAGTTCACTGGACGGTTCTAAGAGAATGCGTTGTCACAGCAATCGGAAGCGTTACAGACAATATTTCAAGGCTCTCGATGTAATATTCACTTTTCCTACTCAGGTTTCACTGACTCCTAATGTGGGGTGGGGCTATGCAGTTCTCTGTGTTTTTTTCCTAATTTGCTTCATTATCTTGAAAGGGTACAGCAGGGAAGGAAGGTTGTTGGTTCACTAAAAGCAGTGCTGAGAGAAAGGGAGGAGAGCATGGAAGTTAAGAAGTCGCTGCATGATAGTACTGTGATCCCCACCCTGATGTATGGAAGCAAGGCGTGGACCTTGCTAGACGGGAACAAGTCAAGAGTGAGAGCAGTGGAAATGAGTTACCTGAGAGGAGCATGTGGAGTAACATGGAGGGACAGGTTGATGAATGATGAAGTGAAAGAACGTTGTGGGGTGCATGTGGATGTGACTGAGAAAGTTAGGAGAAATACACTGAGGTGGTTTGGACATGTGCAGAGAAAGGAGAGTGAAAGACTGACTAAGAGGGTGTATGTAGGTGAAGTGGAGGGAAGGAGAGGGAGGGGGAGACCAAGGATGATGTGGAGGGAGGGAGCTGAGAGGTATATGAAGGAGGGGGGAGTGAGTTGGAGGGAGGGCAGTCAAATGGTGGGTGACAGAGCGACTTGGAGAAGTTTTGTTTGCGGCCACCTTTTGTGCGATTAGGGCGCCGAGTTATAGACGGAGAGAATAAATCTCTTTCATGACCGAGAAAATGCTAAAAATTATTCCAGATAGCGTTTGGCGATTTTAAAAGGTGAATGAGCCATTAGAACCACATTGTCAACACCGTTGCCATTAACTTTTATGGTCAGGACACCTTATTTTACTCCAGCTAGACTTACGATTGGCAGTGTTATTCTGCTCAGTAAATCATAAGAACCTCGGGATGTTTAGTTATTATTAATTATTTTTGTGGCAGATCATTTCGTTGACTATCAACTCAGAATAAAGTGTGCAGCCCTTGTCATGTAGATCGCCATACAAATCCATCCATCGGTTTCTGTCTTTTATTAGTTCATATGCTTCCTTTATTTCTGTATCTCACTTTCTCACACTTTCACTTCCCATTTACTACTCATTTATCCTCTTCCTGGCCTGTCACGCCTCCTCCTGCAGGAAATACAGACAGAGGGAGACAGTTCCAGAGTTGACCCGTTGTATAAATGAAGGACTGGGAGTAACAGTTAACTCTTGCATTAGAGAACTGGACAGAAAAGAGATGAGAGTTTGTTGCTAGACGGGTGCTATGCACCCGTCGTAGAGGTGGAGGGATGCAAGCAGACAGTTCAGAGAAGCAGTGACCATTGAAGTAGCGATAGAAGAGAGATAAAGATGCAACAGTGCGGCGAGAAGACAGAAGTTGAAGGAAACCAGTAAGAGGAAGAGAGTTAATGAGACGAGAAGTCTTTGACTCTACCCTTTTGAGAATAGTTGTATGTGGGGAGCCTCCCCATATATGAGAGTTGTACTCTACACAGGGGCGAATAAAACCCGTGTCTAAAGTCAACAACTATGCAGGAGTAAAGAAGGTACGGAGTCGGCTTAGCAGGGGTGTAGTTATTAAATAGACACACGAATGGGTTAAAGGAATAGTGGACGAGCTTTAGTGCAGTTACAGTTAAAACAGCATACACGGGAGTCAGATAATCAAAAGGCATGAGTTAACCAGGCACACAAGAAGGAACAAGGTTATTTTTTAACTACCTGCTTGATATTACAACGTGGCCAGTTTCTTAACAATGTTGTTATGTGCAGCCAACATAAATAAATTTGTATGCATACTGAACATAAACATTAATTGTAAATGGTCATATATGTGATAAAAGTGGCAATGAATTAACCAATCTGATGCGACAGTATTATCTTATACATAAACTGAACAATTATATTATTCCTGAGGATACTAAGCTGTTGATTACATAGGGAAATATATACATGCATATAAAGGAAAATCATCTCACACCTGAAAGAAAAGTGCTAATTAATATAGAATGTGGGGTTAAGTTTACTGCTGCTGGACTTTAGCAGACAGAAATCACATTGTTTTAATTTTCACAGCACAGGGCTGAGAAACTGACTCCAATAAGCTCGGTACCGAAGAGTAAAAATTAATAACAAAAGCACGCCTATCATTACCGCTTGTATGCTTCAGTGACATTCCATAAGAGCACAGATTAATTCAAATCGTGGTCTGTTGATACTGTACTGCATCATATAATACGAAGCATTTACCCTAGCGGAGTAAAGAGTCCGTATTCTCGTCAGCATTTAAGGTTCTCTCGTCCTTCTTTTCTGATTCATTACTTACTGATTCGTTGCGGCAATACATGTTACTTATATATTTAGTCCTTACATTCCCCGCCACTGTACTACCACAAAAACTCACCACACGGAGATGTTCAAACGTGTTCAGTCCATGGCCCTCATTCTCGTCGGTTAAGGAAGTTCTCTAAAACTTTTTCCGGAGCAATTTATTTTTGGATGTGGATGGTTAATATTCGTTTGTGTGTTACTGTTTCAGAATATGGCGATTTTAGAAGGTTTATGTAACACAGCAGGGGACAGTAAGGTGTTATAAACAAAATAAATCACTTACGAAAAGGTGTCAGGGAGTTTCCTCCACTGGCAATAAATACGGACCATATCACTAACTCCTTAAAACAATATGATGATCAATTGTCACTAGGAATCCTGAATATTGGAATGGATTTCCGATTAAAAGGAAAATTAACTTCAAATATAATGGGCTACAACACTTACATCCACAGGTAATTATAAGAACTTGATTATGCAAGGTGTTTACTATTTCCTGTACCCCTAGAGCTTGATAACTCTCACCTGACATTTCCCTAACCCCTTCCAGCTTAATAGATGGCCAAGCGTAGTCGGATTGGAGAGTTATTTTAAGCAGTAACCAAGGAGACTCATTCCTACCTTATAACTAAAGCTCATTGAATTTTATGCAACCACGACATAGCATTCAGTATCAGACTGGACCTGTTCCGTCAGATGAAGCAGGTCGACTATAGTACTGCAGTTACTATAATCATAATCCTTTGCCATATAACTGAAAAAAAAAAAAAAATCCGAATCCTTGAGTGGAAGTGGGAAATACTGTCATTACAAAAATCATAATATTAGCAATGTCTTTGTTTAGTTATCTGTTATTATGAAGGAAAGTATGGACCAATGTAGCCATCAGGTGAAGTCAGGATTCCGGGGCCTTGAACTGTGAATGAATGAGGGTGTGGCTCATTTCACTGGGCCCACTGTTGATTACCTCCTCATTACTGTATTCTTTCCTGGCTTTCTGTACCCTACCTAACACCACCTGTAGACTGCAAAGTGAGGTGGGATGATGATGATGATGATGATGATGATGATGATTATTATTATTTTTATTATTATTATCTCCGACAACGAGAGTATGCCTTCACTCCTGTTTGTTTGTTTCTTAGCAGGATTACTCAAAAACTAAAAGAGAGATTTAGACCAAATCTGGTGGGTAGATAGCTCATGTCCCAGGGAACAATCGATTAACCTTTGGGACCGATCCGGATCCTATTATAGATTCTGGATCCGGAAAACAGTTTCTGGGAAACCCTAATCAGTGATGAGAAAACCTAACCCAATATGAAGAGTGGTTTAGAAATTACGTTGCCCCTGTCGGAGGGATGCGCGCCAGTGAGTGCCCCTCTAGTTATTTGCTTAGCACTAGCCCTCGGAACAGGTCCACTAGCAAAGCAATATGCAACTAACAACGACAGCCGGACATAGATATCAACCTTCAACATAAAAATAAGGGTTGTATTTTTAACATAGAAGATTCCGCATCTCCTCGTTCTTGATTGTTTATTTTATATATTATCAGACGTTAACATTCACTTATACGAGTGATTATATTACACATAGTTTTATTATCAACACAATCATTAATAAACAAGAGGATATTTAGTTGAAATGTGCAGAATAAATCGCTCAGAAAGAGGTGTTACAAAATCTCCAAAGCCAGTTAGGGTACAGCATTAAGCCAGTCTAGAATATTGGCTGTGTAGTTTATCCTTAGTAGCAGGACAAGGAATGTTAAGCAACATTGGGTTATGACAAACTATACTCTTTTCATCTTAACTTGGCCCAGATTTTCGACATTTATCGGTTTATTTCACATAGCTCACAAGGTAGTTGGTGGTGGCGCTTATCATCCACTAACTTGTTGAAGTGCTGCCTACTCCTTCCTTCATCTCTGTCACTCTGTTTATTGTGTTTGCCCTCCTCTCTTCCTATTTCTCCCTTTCCTGCCTGTCACTTTTTATTACTCTTCTTTCCACTCCAAGAGCCCTCTATGCTGACTGACAAGCCTAATGTTTTCTTGCAACCGAGGAAATCATTTACAACGCTGGGTGGTAACCATACAGCCAAATAAGGGGATGATGAGCCTGGTATGATGCCGCAGCTAGCTAGGTGGAGAGAAGTAAATACGGCATCTATCCAGTAACCAAACCTTCACACTTTTCCCCGCACCTCGCTGTTGTAGGGCGCTGTTAGTCGCAAAGGAGTATCGGTTGATTACACAGGACGACCCTACAGAGGCGACTGCCTGCATGCGGTTGATGGGCCAACTCTGCCAGACAGACCAGGGTTGATCAACAGTATCAACAACAACATAGGAAAGTGGCAGAAAAAGACAGTAATTCGGCTCTACAAACATTCAATATCGGTTTTTCGTGACTGTCGTATTCTGGTGTTGATCTCTTGACAGAACTCAGCATTCAATAAGGCGAGAGGGCAATTTTGGCCCAAATTATAGTAAAAAGATGTAATAATTTAGCTGCTCTGTACAGTAAAGAACTGTGCTGCATATACGCCGTAACTAGGGTTACAGTGGCAAAGGTAGAACAATGGCTGATAACAGTGATTGATTGGCTTTTGAGAGAGAGAGAGAGAGAGAGGGAGGGAGGGAGACAAACAGACAGACAGACAGGCAGACAGACAGACAGAGACAGAGACAGAGAGAGATAGTTACCCTCTCGACTCAGCTGATGCTTGTCCCTCAACCATCAACCCATTAAACGCAACTAAGCCAGTCTCCTGGCGGTGAACGGATCTTTAAAGGCTGAACTGAATCCCTTCACCATGACTTGGGTATTTTAATCTACACAAATCATCAGGAGACAAGAATAAGACAAGAAGAAAACGAAAAATGTCTTGAAGCTGAATCGATAACTTACCTGTTCTCACTTTTATTGAGGACGCCTTCACGTGGTGGCACTGATATGACTGGAAGGCTCAACTGCTATACAAACGTCCCTCAGCTGTCTCCCTATCCCCCGAAAGTAGGATGGTAGGCTGCAGAAGGGTAACTTTAGCCTGCAGTTCACTGGGTTCACGTTTCATATGAGCCTGAGATAACGACAACGACAACAAAAACAATATCAACAACGAGAAAAACAACAATAACAAAAACAATAACAAAAACAACGATAACAAAAACAACAATGACAACAAAAATAATAAAATATAACAATAACAACAATAACAACAACAACAACAACAACCTTCTCCCAGACAGACGGGGTGAAAACTAAACCTGGCTGAATCTCCCAAAGGCAATTCTTGGCAGCTTTAAGTACGGTAGTATTCCAGGTGGCTTGGGAGATACCGTAACAACTTTTCCCGAGCGATTTATTCTTTACATTACACCTCAGTATCCTCTTAAATACTATTGATGCAAATTAGGTCGATATTATAACGATGTAAACAGAATAAGGCAGAGTTAAGGTGTGATGCGTACTGTATAATGAATCCTAAGGAAGGTGTGTGAGGAAAACTGCAAAGTCACATACAGGACGAACCTTGGCCTAGCTTTCGTGTGTCTGTAATACTTAACATCTTCCTCCACATAATTCCTGCTAAGCACCTCTTTTGTATGTACAGAGCAGAGTCATTGTGGGTAACTGTGGTGTGCTGTATTGTGGACAGATTGTGGGGCATTGATTAAGAGTGCTCTGCTGATTTTAAGTTGTCCCCACCACGAGATACGGAGGGAGGTAAGGGATGTTTGTATAACCGGGCAGGAGAGAAGCCCAATTATAACCATGCCCCCGCGTGAAGGCGTTCCTCCTCAACACCAATTTCGCTCTTGCTAACTCTTGATCATTTGCAGATTAGTTTTTTTTTTTTTTTTTTTTAATGCAAGGAAGAAGGAAGAAAAAGCCAGAAGCCCGTAAGATTGTTCCCTCCACGAAAAAATAAAAAGATAAACGAGAGCCAAATTCAAAATCTGTACAGTTCGAGTGGGAGACATCTGGTAATGAAGGGTTAATGGAGGATTCTTCTAACTGACGAAATTATGTTGTGTCTTCCGAGGCTCAATAAACATCGCCTGAGGGTAACATTAATGAATGATAAATGGCTTCATCATACTCAAGTAGTAAATATCGTTTGCCTGTCACATCACGAGTAGAAAACAGTAATTTAGGCGAATATGCACTTGAAAGCGTAACAGGAGCAGTCTCGCAAACTTAATGTGCAAAAACTTATCACAACATTGCGTGGAGTTGGAGAGGGGCTGATATAATCGGGTGGCCCTGTTGCCCGATTAAATAAACGTCCCTCAGTTCCTTCTCTGTCCCCCGAAAGGAAGTTGGTGGGCTGCAGGAGGACAACTTCACCCTGCAGCCCACCGAATTCACGTCCAGATGAGCCCAGGGCCACACACACACACACACACACACACACACACACACACAAAAGTTGCTGTTTTGGCACTACCCACTGTCTTCGCAATCTCAGCTACGTTTCTCTTTACTTACATGTCTCTGTCTGTCTATCTATCTGTCTCTCTCTATCTGTCTATACCCAGACGCCGAAGGGAGTAACCAAAGACTGCCTCCATGTCACCCTGTCCCCCGCAGTTAGCCTACCTTCCCTCCAACTCGCACCTTCCTTCATATATCTCTCCACCTTACCCCTGCACCTCATTCTTGGTCTCCCCCTCCACCTCACTCATATACACTCTCCTAGTCAGTCATTCATTCTCCATTTCTCCACATGGCCAAAACTTCCCAGGAAACTCCTAACACATCCACATCAACACCACAACACTCCTTAATTTAAACTTCCTTATTTGTTTGTCTCTCAGCGAAACTCCACATGCTTGTGCAAAAAACCACATCTCCTGTAGACAATGGCAACCATCCTCACTTTACTTGTATTTCCTGATCCGTCTCGTCTTGTTCTCTGTTGCCTGAAGTGTAAACGCTGTCATTAAGTATACAGTATAGTAGTTGCAGTGGTTGTAACCCCAGATTCCTCTGAAATGGGAACTCGGTGGGCTTCAGGCCGAAGTTGCCCTTCTCCTTCCTGGGGATCGGGAGGGAGCTGAGGGCCGTTTGTATATACCGGTCAGAGGAGCAGCTCAGTTACATCGGTGCCACCACGTGAAGGCGTCCCTCTCATCACCACTAAGTAAATAAAACTACGATATGCGTCTCGTGCGAACTTTGATGACATACTTTGAGGGACTAATACTGTTCAACATTTGTTGTACCTGGGTGAAAAACTGCCCCCCCCCCCACCCATCCCCGAGGCAGCCACCTCCCTGTGAGGGTTGAGAGTCTCACCTTGCCTAAAACCTGCTCCAGTTAAAGGTCTATCACTGCAAAATTTTCCCTTCCTATTTATAAAATTGGTGCTGCGCCCCCTTGGGTTCGTCCCCTCGTGGGGGAAGGCCCACCCAACCTAGTCCTGGTGGAGGTCTGTCATTATTCAAAGTTTTGTTCCCTGGATAAAAATTGGTTATGCATATCAGCACTGATGGGAACCCCTGGGGGCCGTCTCCCCATGTGAGGAGCGGCTCCGGCGGGATCCCAAACCTAGCCCTGGTAAAGATCTATCACTGTGCAATACTTATTCTTAGTCACTCCGAGACGCTTTTGGTTACCACAGAACATGTTCTGTTAGAGCTGCTTCCTCCTCCTCCTCATCCCTGCTGGAAAAATGCCGACCTAATTGAGACAATTGAATGGGAAAAAGACGTCCACGTGCTAAAAGAGTGACTAGAGACGAATCTAAATTCATTAGTCCGAGAGATTTCTAAGCAGAAAAATAATCATCTGGAGTTTGCTGGAAGAGACTACTACAGCTGCCCCTACCATGAGTGGGTTAGCAGCAGCAATATAAACACTCCCAGGCTCCTATCACTAAAGTTGCTGTGTACGCCTCAATTTACAGCACCAGTTGCTAGGAAAACAGCTGGTTGGTCTCCTATTCTTAAAAATGCTTGTCTCCCATAGCCTAGGCTCGAGTCCCGTCACTCCTGAGGGCACAAAATAGCACTGGCAGCTACTCTTTTTTCTATCAGTGTCTCATAATGAACACTGTAATATTCACCGTAACTGCCTATAACATTTTCCTTACCGCTTGCCACGAGCTTTCCCACACTTACCAAGCTTACGCCACAAAAGTAACATTAGTGTGTGTGCATATTCATAGTGTGTATATGAGGTAGTGCGAGAATATGGTCTTTATTGCTAAGAGACACGCTTACCATAACGTGAAGCTACCTTACATTGCTTGCCATACCTCGGGAAGCCAGTGGTGTATTGCTTAACACATCCAGCCGATCAGACTAGTTGACGTACTTTGTTTTCTCCCCCTCCCCACCTCACTTGTCCTTGTTCACCCAGCAGAATAACTGGAAACCTGGATGGAATGGCTGGATTTTAGGTAACTGAAATAACACATCACTCTGCAGTTCGGTGTTGTGTTTTGTTAGCGACGGCCAAGATGTAGCTACTGTGACTAAGCCGGTTTCTGTATAAGTAACTATGTATGTACAGTCATGATCATAAATAATCATCGATCCTCCGGTACCTCGTGCCTCAGCCTGGCTTCATTATGCCCGGTAAGTCACAGTGAAGAGGGGCTGAGAGGGAGGGCCAGAAAGAGAAGGGAAGATGGGTGGAGGGACGAGTGGTGGTGGGGGGGAATGGAGTGAGGGAAGGGAGGGAGGGTAGGTAGGGGAGGTAGAATGAAATGCAAAGTGGTGGTCACATTATTTGCCTATTTTCTTTCATTCAGGACATGATGTAAAAGAGTTAATATCCGGTAGATAATGCTGCATTACACCATGTATAGCGCCGTCAGATCGCAAGCTTTAGATAGGTGGTGATATCCAGGGCTGGCTCGTGAAAGGAGGCCTACTGACGTGACAAATCAAACATTAGAGCAGAGCCAGAAGTTCAGCACAACACACTATTGCCTTGTCCACCATTTTGTTTATAGATGTTTTTTGTCGGAGGAAAATACATTCCGAGGTGATGAGAGGGTGTAGGGGTTGTTGGACGGTCATTCAAACCCATACTGGCATGGAGTCCAAGCAACAGATTATGAGAGATATTGTTATAATATTCACCCATGTGCACAGACATCAGATTTATTTACCTTCTGTGCACAGTTATTTTAAACAGCCTTTTCATATAGAGATGCCATAAGTAGCTGACATGATGGTGACTGTATAGAGGGAGTGTATACCGAAAGGATGATTATGTTTACTGTAGACACAGCCATGTCAAAGGTTGCATAAGATATTTGGTTCCAAAAGTTAATTACATGTAAGGGTTGAGGACATTTCTTACACAAACATATTTCTCTCACGAGCCAGCCCTTGATATCACCACCTATCTAAACCTTGTTATCTGACTCCACTGTACAATATGTAATGCATCATTATCTACCGAATCCTATTTGTATCATGCCCTTAAAGAAAGAAATCAGACAAATTTTGTGACCACCACTTCATGTTTCATTCTCCATCCTCTACCTATCCTCCCTTCCTTACTCCACCCCCACACCATCACTCGTCCACTCACCCAAGGACTACACTTGCCCCCACCCACAGTCCCTTCTCTCTCTCTGGCCCCTCCCTCTCAGCCCCACTTACCCCAATGTGACTTGCCACGCATAAAGGAGCCAGCCTGAGGTACGGGGTACCGGAGGATAGGTGATTATTCATGACCACGACTGTCTGTATGTATGTACGAGTACTAACAAATTATCTCGTCTGCCTTGTCGGATCTGGTTCAGAATTTTCGCAGGGATTGTGCGGGAATGTGAAGAATCTATCAAAAGTCAAGGTCCCTGGTCAAGGTCAAATAATGAGGTCAGTGTTGGTGTGTCCAAACTATCTATCTATCTATCTATAGCCCGACGCCCTAATCCAGCGAAGGGTGGCCGCAGACAAAACGCCTCCAAGTCGCTCTGTCAACCACCATTTGACTACCCTCCCCCCAACTCACCTCCCTCCCTCATATACCTCTCAACTCCATCCCTCCACCTCATCCTCGGTCTACCCCTCCCTCTCCCTCCTTCCACCTCACCTACTGTACATACACCCTCTTAATCACCTTTCATTCTCCATTCTCTCCACATGTCCAAACCACCTCAGTGTATTTCTCCTAGTCTTCTCAACCACATCCACATCCACCCCACAACGTTCCTTCACTTCTTCATTCGTCAACCTGTCCCTCCATGTCACTCCACACGCTCCTCTCAAGTAACTCATTTCCACTGCTCTCACTCTTGACTTGTTCCCCTCTTGCAAGGTCCACGCCTTGCTTCCATACGTCAGGGTAGGGATCACAATACTATCATGCATTGACTTCTTAACTTCCATACTCACCTCCCTATTTCTCATCACTGCTTTCTGTGAACCAACAACCTTCCTTCCCTGCTGTACCCTTTCACGCACTTCATCCCCCAAAGTTCCATCCTTACTCATCACACTACCCAAGTATTTAAATGCACTCACACTCTCCATATCCTCACCATCCAACCTCACTGTACATTCTGTGACCTCACTCCTCTCAAACACCATAACTTTACTTTTGTTTACATTAACTTTCAGCTTCCTCCTCCTACACACTGTCCCAAATTCATTCACCAAACCTTGCAACTCCCATTCATCTTCACTCAACAATACTGTATCATCAGCAAACAGCAACACCGGAATCTTCCAAATCTCACCCTCATTCATTAGAGCCACCCCCACATCCACTGCCCTACCCTGCACCTCCTTTACAACCCCATCCATGTATATATTAACAGCCATGGAGACATCACACAACCCTGTTTCAGTCCCACATTGAGATAAAAAAATTCACTCAGCTCACCATCCACTCACACCGTAGCCCTAGCTCCTTTGTACGTACTCTTCACAGCATTCAATAATTTCCCCTCCACTCCTTATATTCTCAATACCTTCCTCATACCTTGCCTATCTATTCTGTCATAAGCTTTCTCCAAGTCCATGAAGACAGCATACACTTTCTTTCCCTTCTCTAGATACTTCTCCACTAAACATCTCAGAACAAATATCTGATCTACACACTTTTTTCCCTTCCTAAATCCCCCTTGTTCTTCTCCAACTAGCTCCTCTGTCATATGCCTAACCCTATCATTGAGTATTCTACCATATATTTTACCAGTCACACTAAGAAGGCAAATACCCCTATGGTTACAACATACTTCTCTCTCCCCTTTTCCTTTATATAAAGGAACAGTTATACCTGATTTCCAGTCCTCTGGAACTCTTCTCTCTTCCGAAGCCAATCTACACAACTTCCATATCCATTCCACAACAATTTCACCTCCATACCTCAGCATTTCACCACACACTCCATCAATTCCTGAGGCCTTCCCCAACTTGATCTTCTTCATTGCTTCCACTACTTCCGTCCTACTGATCTCTTCCTCCCTCCTCTCATCTCTCCTTCTTCCAGCCATTCCCCAACCACTTATACTCGCACTGCTGTCACTCTCTACATTCAACAAATCCTCAAAGTGCTCCTTCCATCTTCTCAATTTCCCTTTCTTCTCCACCAACAATCTATTATTCCTATCTTTCACTCCCCTACTATTTTCCCTTTCACACTGCCTTACTTTCTTTACCTCCTTCCAAAACAATTTCTTACTCTCCCTCCATTTCACACTCAGATGCCTCCCAAACTCTTCATTCACTTTCTTCTTACTGTCCTTCACCAGTCTCTTCACCTCCCTTCTACTCACATATACCTCTCTCTTCTCTCTCTCATCTTCTCCCCTACCTCTACTCGCTAACCATTCACTATATGCCTTCTTCTTTTGTTCCACAGCTCGTTTCACCTCAACATTCCACCATGCTGTCCCTTGCACACCCTCGCATCTCCTCCTCACTCCACAAACCACCTCACAAGCTGTGCCTATCTCTTCCTTAAATATCTTACATACGTCTTCCACCCCTTCCATCTGCTCTAGCTCATACCTTCCCAATCTTTCTTCCACTATGCTCTTATGCTCTGCCATTTTCTCACTCTCTTGCAAATTCTCAACTCTTCTCACAGGAGCTGTTTCCTCCTGTCTTCCCCTTCGTCCCCTCAACCATTTTCTTTGCAGCTTCACCTTGGCCATCACTAAGTGATGGTCCGAGACTCCATTCCCCCACCCTCTCCACACTCTTGCATCCAACACTTGTCTTCTCATTCGCTCATCCACACACACGTAGTCTATCATTGCCTTTCGTTCAACAAGTTCACCATCCATCCTCCTCATTACTCTCCATGTATACCGGTGGATCATCTTATGTCGAAAGTAGGTGTTGGCTATTGCCAACCCCTTACCAGCACAGATGTCCACCAAAGCACTTCCATTCCCATCTACGTCAGCTGGCACACTCCACTGACCAACCACTCCATCCACTCGTACATTCCCAACTTTGCCATTCATATCTCCAGTCAAAAGCACTCTCTTGTTCCTCTCAAATTTGTCCATACATGCTTCTACTCTCGCCCAAAACTCATCTTTCACTCTTGCCACTCGGTCCTCTGTCGGAGCATACACACACACAATCGCCCACGCTTGTATACCTACTTTCATCCTCACCCATACAATCCTTGCACCCACTGTTCCATACTCTCTTATATTCTTCTTCCACTTCTTGCTTATCATCTGACATACTCCCTCTCTTGCCCTCTCATTCTCATTAACTCCAGCACATATACCTAAACCATATTCCCATTCTCTCACCCTTTCACCTTCCCATTTAGATTCAGACAATCCACATATATCCACTCTTGCATCATCAAGCACCTGAACAATCTCTCTGTTTTTCACTTCATCATTCACTCCTCTCACATTCCATGTTTCCAGCCTCAGAATGTCCTTTGTCCGTTCCTTAGTCGTCAACGTATGGTCCGTCCTGGTCCGAGGCGCTTTATTCGCTTTTTTAGGTAGTTCTTTTTATGGGGTGGGGCACTAACCCACCACCAATCCTTTTAGTCGCCTTGTATGACAAGCAGGGATACTGAGGGAGTATTCTTGAAACCCCCCTACCCCCAGGGGGGTATGTGTCCAAACACCCAGTCTAATTTCTTGCTTGTTAATCCTTTAGTGCCCGTGGTCATAAAGAACAGGACAGGCTTGAGCATTTCCATAAGTTAATCAAGTGGGAACCCTAAAGACTGGTTCTCTGAGCTTCTCGACTATAACCTACAGCAAAGGGGTTGTTGTTGTTGTTTTTTTATGCAAGGAAGAAGGAACCAAGGACCAGGGGCCCGCAAGACTGTTCCCTTCAAGATAAAAGCAAAAACAAGGTAACAGAAAGCCAAATTCAAGATCCGTTCATTTCGAGATGCCTGGACTGCATTTGAAAGACGAGATCATAGGCAGTAGGAAATACAGACAGAGGGAGACAGTTACAGAGTTCACCTGTTGCATACATGAAGGACCGAGAGTAACAGTAAACTCTTGCCCACACACGGCAACCGGACAGATATAGGTTAACAGTGAATGGAAATGGAATGTACATTAATATCCTGACTGAAATACAAGCGTGTTCATATATGTTGTGAGTATAGATAAGCAGTGCAACTAACTGGAGCAACGGAAAGAGTATTTACACATATCCTTTCACTTACTTCCACCCTAAGTATAAAAAAAAAAAAAAAAAAAAAAAAGTAATACCGTACATAGTGCTTTTTTTCTTGCCAGACAAACCTCCCAAGCTTCTTCCTATTCAGTTTAAGGTCAAGTACTTCAGATTATTTCAAACGCAGTGTGTCCAGTCATCTCTAAATTAACAAATCTTGAATAAGGCTGTTTTCTTGTTTTTGTTGTTCTTGGAGGAAACAATCTTGCGGGCTTCTGGCCTTAGTTTCCTTCCTTGTATAAAAAAAAAAAAAAAAATCCTCCTGACAGAACCAGTCGACTCTCACAAAATGATTACTAAACTGTGGTTGGATGAAGTTCGATGAAGCTGAGTTATTAGGCAGGAAATCAGCCCTTGAGTTATAAGGCAGGAAATCAGCCCTTGAGTTATGAGGTAGGAAATCAGCCCTTGAGTTACGAGGTAGGAAATCAGCCCTTGAGTTATGAGTAGGAAATCAGCCCTTAAGTTATGAGGTAGGAAATCAGCCCTTGAGTTACGAGGTAGAAAATCAGCCATTGAGTTATGAGTAGGAAATCAGCCCTTGAGTTATGAGGTAGGAAATCAGCCCTTAGAGTTATGAGTAGGAAATCAGCCCTTGAGTTATGAGTAGGAAATCAGCCCTTGAGTTACGAGATAGGAAATCAGCCCTTGAGTTACGAGGTAGGAAATCAGCCCTTGAGTTATGAGGTAGGAAATCAGCCCTTGAGTTATGAGGTAGGAAATCAGCCCTTGAGTTATGAGGTAGGAAATCAGCCCTTGAGTTACGAGGTAGAAAATCAGTCCTTGAGTTATGAGTAGGAAATCAGCCCTTGAGTTATGAGGTAGGAAATCAGCCCTTAGAGTTATGAGTAGGAAATCAGCCCTTGAGTTACGAGGTAGGAAACCAGCCCTTGAGTTACGAGGTAGGAAATCAGCCCTTGAGTTACGAGGTAGGAAATCAGCCCTTGAGTTACGAGGTAGGAAATCAGCCCTTGAGTTACGAGGTAGGAAATCAGCCCTTGAGTTACGAGGTAGAAAATCAGCCCTTTAGTTATGAGTAGGAAATCAGCCCTTGAGTTATGAGGTAGGAAATCAGCCCTTAGAGTTATGAGTAGGAAATCAGCCCTTAGAGTTATGAATAGGAAATCAGCCCTTGAGTTATGAGGTAGGAAATCAGCCCTTGAGTTACGAGGTAGGAAATCAGCCCTTGAGTTACGAGGTAGGAAATCAGCCCTTGAGTTATGAGTAGGAAATCAGTCCTTGAGTTATGAGGTAGGAAATCAGCCCTTGAGTTACGAGGTAGGAAATCAGCCCTTGAGTTATGAGTAGGAAATTAGCCCTTGAGTCATGAGGTAGGAAATCAGCCCTTGAGTTACGAGGTAGAAAATCAGCCCTTGAGTTATGAGTAGGAAATCAGCCCTTGAGTTATGAGGTAGGAAATCAGTCCTTGAGTTATGAGGTAGGAAATCAGCCCTTGAGTTATGAGGCAGGAAATCAGCCCTTGAGTTATGAGTAGGAAATCAGCCCTTGAGGTATGTGGTAGGAAATCAGCCCTTGAGTTATGAGGCAGGAAATCAGCCCTTGAGTTATGAGAATAGGAAATCAGCCCTTGAGGTATGAGGCAGGAAATCAGCCCTTGATGTATGTGGTAGGAAATCAGCCCTTGAGTTATGTGGTAGGATATCAGCCCTTGAGTTATGAGGCAGGAAATCAGCCCTTGAGTTATGAGAATAGGAAATCAGCCCTGGAGATATGAGGCAGGAAATCAGCCTTTGAGTTATGTGGTAGGAAATTAGCCCTTGAGTTATGAGTTAAGGAGGCTCTGTAACACTTTTCTTTACCACTTTATTTTTGCATATAGCTCGTTATTAATCCATTAGTTTTTTTTTTTTTTTTTCAAAATGCAAGGAAGAAGGAACCAAAGGCCAGAAACCCATATCACCGTTTCCTCCACGAAAAAAAACATAAACAAGATAACAGAGAGCCCAATTCAAGTACTGTTCTTGTCTTCTATATTCGTGTTAAAAAGACGCAGACAACATACAAGGGAGCAGCAAAGTGTAGTACTGTAAATAAATCGTTAAGGAAAGGGTGTTTGGGAGCTTCCTTAACTGTGCAGAATACCGGTAGGGTGAAATTTGCTGAACCTAAATAATAAAGCAGAAATGAGTCTTTTTTACTGATATAGTTGGTCTCTTTGTTTTTCACCTGACGAAGCTGGACTACTCCTATAACTTGATCTCTAGGCTGTGGTTGCACTGAAATCGATAAGCCTTAATTATGAGGTAGGAATTCCCCCTCCTTGGTTACTAGTCAAATCCACCCTTCAGTCTGACTACACCCGGCCATCAACCGAGCTGAGAGAGGTTAGGAATACCATGGCTTTTCCTCTCTCTCTCTCTCTCTCTCTCTCTCTGACTGCACCGGCATTCCAAGTTAGAACAAACGCCTTAGACTGACATATAACTTGTATCTAAATAACACATCCATCACCTTCAAAATTATAATGGCCACCGTAAACAAGAAAATTGCTCAGTATTGCACAGGTTTACATACTGCCCCAGTAAACCACCGATTAACTTCACTCTGTTCACTTTAACTAGGAGTAAATAGTCATCTCTTCATTTTTAAGACTGAACTATAGCAAGAGATTAACACTAGAATGTAACGCTTGTCAGGAGGAAGTGCTATGGATACGCTGTAGATTTGTAGTGATATATTATTTTGGAATTGAACGACGTGAAATACGCGCCGAAGAACGAAAATATCCACCAATTTGAAGGGCATAAACTTAAGGAACAATCATTTTTACCCCTCATTTGAAGACACAATTTTATCTGTCAACCACCACAAGATTTAATTCAACTAAGGACGGACTTTTAAACAGGGAATGTGTCCGTGATGTCTGTGTCTAAATTTGAAAAGCCTCTCCCAAAACTAATACACTCGTCGGATGGTGACAAAAACGAAAAGAGACGCCACTGAAGAAGAAGAGTTAAATATAAAAGTCCTGGTGTCAAAATCTCCAACCCTTTCAATCCGGCGACATTAATACAATATTCCTGTTATCCACTTTTTTTTTTTTTTTTTTTTTTTTTAGTTTTGAGTCTTCATTCTGGCGGGGATTGGCCTAAATGCAGCCTTTGTAAATCCTTCACTACTACAGGTTTTTCGTAACTTGATTAAAGTCGTCCGGAAAGAGTAAGAATAAGCAAATTAAGTACGCCACGGACCGTAGGGGTTAATTCGCCCAAGTCTTTCGCCTTCCACCCATCAGAAATTTTACAAGAACATTCAGGGACATTGAACTACTATCTCACTAAGTCTGCTTCACATTTAGAACACTTCCCTAACTTTCCTCCCGGACGTTTCATGGCAGAGGGAATTATCTATGAGCAGAGAAGCAGGCCAAACCTCTCCAGGCCTAGAAAAATGTATCCCAGCAAAGGAAAGTGAGAAGTGGTGGGTGAAATACTAGGAGAACTTTTGGTATGACTATATACGAGGTTAAATGTTGTTTTATGCTGTACAATTGTGCTTCCTTTATTAATGTTCAGAATGGGGTTGCGAATGATGATGATGACGATTATGATGATAATGATGATGATGTCAGTGATGATGCTGTTAATGATGATGATGATGATGTCAGTAATGATGATGATTTTAATGATGATGATGACAATAATGATGATGATGACAATAATGATGATAATGAAGATGATGATGTTGACGACAATGATGATGCTGATGATGTAGCCTTATTTATTGTGCATTCTCGTTACATCCAGCCAGCTACTGAGAAGACATATGTTACTCTATCTGTCCTTTTATCGTTATCAGGGCAGAGGCATCCTGAACTCCACCTGTAATCTGCTATAATTTGTATCAGAGGTCTGTTGGTTTAGCTCTGAAGTGTGGGCGTGACTGTGGGCGTGGGTGTGGGTCGGAAATGAACGTGTATATCTAAATCAATCATCATCATCATCATCACCTTTCTCCCCCCCAAAAAGGTAGGGTGAGGTAGAATCAAAGAGTCAATATTCTTCACAAATTCCACATTCTATATCTCTGTTATTACAGATATAAATACGTAGGTAGATTTGAATTCCTTGTCATATACAGGAATAATCAGCTTTACTATCAGTAATGATAATCCAGTATGCAAGCCTTACCACATTAGTAGTAGTAGTAGTAGTAGAAGTAGTAGTATCATTATTATTTTTATTATTATTATTATTATTATTGTTATTATTATTATTACTGACAGGGTGGATAGACAAGGATTGTGGAAAGTATTAAGAGTATATGGAGTAGATGGGAAGTTGTTGAAAGCTGTGAAGAGCATGTATGAGGATGCCAAGGCTGCGGTGCGTGTGGATGATGAACTGAGTGAATTTTTCTATCTGAAGGTTGGATTCAAACAAGGATGTGTCATGTTTCGATAGGTGTTCAATCTGTATATGGATGGGGTAATAAAAGAGATACAAGGTAGGATAGTGGATGTTGGAGTGCCCCTAGTGAGAGAGGGCAGTGTTTGGAAACTCCCTGTACTGTTGTTTGCAGATGATACTGTGTTGTTAAGTGAGGGCGAAAGGGAGCTGCAAGGCTTGGTGGATAAGTTTGGGAGAGTGTGTAAGAAACGAAATCTAAAGGTGAATGTTGGGAAGAGTAAAATTATGGTCTTCGAGAGAAGTGAAGTTAGTGAATGTACAGTAAGATTGGATGGGGAGAAAATGGATGATGTGAGTGCTTTTAGGTACTTGGGTAGTGTGATGAGTAAAGATGGAAGTTTAGAGGGTGAAGTGCTTGAAAGGGTGCAGCAGGGAAGAAAGGTTGCTGGCTCCTTGAAAGCAGTGATAAGAAACAGGGAAGTGAGGGTGGAAGTGAAAAAGCTACTACACGACAGTATTGTAATACCAACTCTAACGTATGGAAGAGAAGCTTGGACCGTGTTGGAGGGACAGAAGTCAAGAGTGAGAGCAGTGAAAATGAGTTATTTAAGAGGTGCATGTGGAGTCACATGGAGAGACAGGCTGACAAATGAGAAAGTGAAGGAGCGGCGTGGTGTGGATGTGGATGTGATAGGAAGCGTTAGGAGAAACACATTAAGGGGTGGAGTGGAGAGACATACGAGAGAGGGGTGTGTGAGCTGGGAGTAGGGCAAGGAAATAGCGTTGGACAGGGCGACATGGAGGCGACATGTTTGTGGCCACCCCTTACGGGATTAAGGAGTCTGGCAATAGATAGATAGATAGATAGATTATTATTATTATTATTATTATTATTATTATTATTATTATTAATTATTATTATTATTATTATTATTATTATTATTACTATTATTGGTAAGGGATTAAGATATGTTATTCACTTTACATTCGCTGCAAACCTTCACATGTCACCACTCAGACACTAACACTTACTTTCTATTGTGACAGGAATACAACGTGATCTTAAACACCATGCCTCTCTCTCTCTCTCTCTCTCTCTCTCTCTCTCTCTCTCTCTCTCTCTCTCTCTCTTCTATTTTTCCTTCCTCTCCTGGTATCACCCACCACTTTCCTTCTTTCCCCGATCTCCCCACTCTCCTTTCTCTCTCTCTCTCTCTCTCTCTAATCCACAGAGCGAGTCCACTGCTGCGGAATAAGGAACCCGACTCTCTCATGATGAAGATGAGAAAGAGGGCACGGAAGATTCTCAGCGGTACCACCATTACTGTGGCCATGAAACACGTAAGAGAGAGAGAGAGAGAGAGAGAGAGAAACAGCCTTCTGTGATGATAAAAGTAGGCATGTGTTTCCTTTCCTTTTTTCTTTTTTTCTATATTTTAAAGAGTAAGAAGCTTCAGCTGACCTTGCAAACCTTATTATTTCAAAGTACTGTATATCTGAACAAAGGAAAAACCACATTCTAGACCATTTCTTTGCCAGATGCCAGAATATATTGATTTTGAGAGACTACAGATTATGGGCAGTGGGAAGTGCAGGCAAGGATGACCAGTTGCGTATATTAAGAATGGACGGTATAGGTTAACTCTTGCATTGCAGAACATTACAGAATAGGGGTGTGTATGTGCGGCTGTAGGGGAGCTGTGTGTGTGTGTGTGTGTGTGTGTGTGTGTGTGTGTGTGTGTGTGTGTGTGTGTGTGTCATAAAAGACTTTGTAGTTACTTGTAGTGGAGTTTTATATATATTAGACTTGTGGGCGAGCGGTTGTTATATTTGAGTAGCTTGTAAGTAGATAATCTTCTTTCCCATTTGTCATGTAGTGACAGGAGAGGTAAAGAATAGTATGGGACTATTTTTATTTGTCTTGGAAATATTAACAAAGTCTCTCACACAGAGCGGAGTATAAAGTAGAGTCCCGCTAGCTATCTCTCTGTCTAGCTCTCTCTGCCTCTCTCTCAAGTTGCTAAGCCCTTCTCCCTGCGACCTGTCTGTTGTATGGCTAGCTTCTTTCTGCCTTCTCTCTCTCTCTCAAGTTGCTAAGCCCTTCTCCCCACTACCTGCCTGTTCTATGGCTTCTCTCCTTCTGCCCTCTCTTTCCTAAATTCTGGTGAAACAGGAGACGTATCACGTGCGTTCCTTGTGAGTGGAAAGTTCTAGAAGCCTGTGTGTGAGTATGTGTGTATGTGTGTGTATGGTCACTAGGCGCTGTCGTGTGCCTATAAAGCATTCCTTGAGTTAAGAGTGTGTAAGCATGTTTAGCATTGCTCGATTCTCACAGACACAATACCTTCTCATCATCTGACTCCCTGCTTCTATCTGTCTCTCTATCTATCTATCTATTATGATTTGCAATTATAATATGGACTCCTAATATATGCTCGGTCACGCGAAAATGGCGTACCATCGACAGTTAATAGTCCTAACATATTAATACATATTATATACACATTATAATGAACTTATAAGCTAATTAAGTGAACTGCATAATATTGTAAAAGTAACATAATTGTATGAATATTGTATACATATAATATTCATAGAAAATAGTGATTATTCAGTAATATTACATTTTAAACAAGTTGTATACATATTTGAATAAATGCATTAAAAGTAAATTATTTAACTGTAATACAGTATGTACTTGGGTTATTGTAGTGAAATGCATAATTGTGTTGGCCTTATAACTGTAGTTACATTTTGTTAATGCAACTGTTACATAAGTGACTTGGCCTTATAATTGTAGTTAAAGTTACATAAAAGTTACATCTTGTTAATGCAACTGTTAATTGGCAAAGTGTAACATAATGCAATCGTTTGTCGTTACATAATTGTTACATATCGTTTGTAGTTACATAATTGTAGTTAAAGTTACATAAAAGTTACATCTTGTTAATGCAACTGTTACATAAATGGTACATATTGTTTGTAGTTACATAATTGTAGCAAGTGTAACATAATGCAATCGTTTGTCGTTACATAATTGTTACATATCGTTTGTAGTTACATAATTGTAATAAGTGTAACATAATGCAATCGTTTGTCGTTACATAACTGTTACATATCGTTTGTAGTTACATAATTGTAGTGAAAGTTACATAAAAGTTACATCTTGTTAATGCAACTGTTACATAAATGGTACATATTGTTTGTAGTTACATAATTGTAGCAAGTGTAACATAATGCAATCGTTTGTCGTTACATAACTGTTACATATCGTTTGTAGTTACATAATTGTAGTGAAAGTTACATAAAAGTTACATCTTGTTAATGCAACTGTTACATAAATGGTACATATTGTTTGTAGTTACATAATTGTAGCAAGTGTAACATAATGCAATCGTTTGTCGTTACATAATTGTTACATATCGTTTGTAGTTACATAATTGTAGTTAAAGTTACATAAAAGTTACCTCTTGTTAATGCAGCTGTTACATAAATGGTACATATTGTTTGTAGTATTGTTTGTAGTTACATAATTGTAGCAAGTGTAACATAATGCAATCGTTTGTCGTTACATAATTATAATATGGAGTTACATAATTATTACATATTGTTTGTAGTTACATAATTGTAGCAAGTGTAACATAATGCAATCGTTTGTCGTTACATAATTGTAATAATTGCAGTCCTGACATATGAATCCGGTCATGCTGCGGTCGATGATAGTGATGATGTGTCATGCCACTAGCTTGTGGAGACAACAATTTGCTTTTTTGTTTGTAGTTTATGTGGTATTTTGGCATATGTAGTACCACACTTATTTTCATTTGTTTGTTATGTGATCTTACTCTATTTCTCTCTTTTTTCTTTCTTACTTTTTCTTTCTTTCTTTTTTTTTTTTTTTTGTATGTATTGATTTTCCATAGTTTGTTTTTCTTCGCTTGTGTACGCTTTTTCTATGTTGTTCATGGTTGCATAATTACTGGCTAATTTCCTTGGGATACTTTTTTAAAGTTTAGTTTATGTTGCACAGGTATTACTGAAAATGATATTATATAGTCCCATATTTTGTTATTTTATATAAAAAATATATACACTATATACAGTATTAACTATATA
Source organism: Coenobita brevimanus (assembly GCF_032717465.1). Classification (NCBI taxonomy): domain Eukaryota; kingdom Metazoa; phylum Arthropoda; class Malacostraca; order Decapoda; family Coenobitidae; genus Coenobita; species Coenobita brevimanus. The sequence continues at coordinate 6,186,993 of NC_136988.1, read as the reverse complement.
CACTGACTTGTTGTTCACTTGTACCTATCGTGGGTAATATGTGTGTCAGCACTGTGTGGAAATCATTGTCTTCACGATTGTGTTGAAAATGTTCACTCTTGCTAACGTCATTTGTGTTCGCCATTTTTTTTTTTCTTTTCTGGTTTTCCTTGTAACTTAATTTATCTGTTTCCACTAGGTAGCATTAATTAATAAATGTTTAATACAGTTCTTTTAATCGCTCACTGAGTAACTGTGATGGTATATTTTCTTTATTACTTTGTAGATGTAATAATGTATAGTTGTATATATGAAACACGTATTTTATGTAGGTATAAATGGTAACACTCGTTGGTAGTAAATAAATGTTATAATAAATGAATGAATAAATACAGTGTAGAATATTTACTGTTGGTGCTTATTTAGTGTTTGAGTTATGCAGATAACTGTAGTAAGTATGTGTATTTAAGCTGTAACTGTACAGCACGTTTTATATGTTTGTGCAGAAGCTTATTGTCTATCACTGTGTATTGTATAAATGAAGTAACTATGTAACTCACTAATTTTTACCGTGGTGGGAATGGTGTGAGTGGTGGTGCAAGTGGTGAGTTGACTGACATGGCGTCTTTTCAGCAAGCACGCATGATGACCTCGACTTCTCACACTGGTAGCTGTGGTGAGTGAATGAGTAGCGATGAGTAACTTCAGTGAAGACGAGTGAGTAAGATGAGTTGTGAATATGGACTTGGTATTTTTTTCTTGTGATTTACTCGTTGTAGGATGAAGACTGCCGCTACTTGTAGGTGCGTGTAGAAGATTATACAGACGACTCGTAGAGTTGTTAATTGTAGTTGATTGTAGATGGTTGTAGTTCGCTGGTTCGTCGTAGAAGTTGCAAGATTGTTTGTATCAATATATTGTTAAACTACTTGCAAGGCGTCCTGTGATCACTTCTAAATCAGCGTGATGATCGTGGAGACGGAGGGGGCTGGTTGGAGAGAACTGTCAGGAGCTGGTTGTAAGTTGTTGGTTGTGAGAGGTATTTTTTTTTGTTTTCAATCTTGATATTTTGTAGGAATTCACTGTTGATTCGTAGACGAGGTTCGTATACGTTCGCTGCTACCAAATGTCATTAAAGACTTTGTAGTTACTTGTAGTGGAGTTTTATATATATTAGACTTGTGGGCGAGCGGTTGTTATATTTGAGTAGCTTGTAAGTAGATAATCTTCTTTCCCATTTGTCATGTAGTGACAGGAGAGGTAAAGAATAGTATGGGACTATTTTTATTTGTCTTGGAAATATTAACAAAGTCTCTCACACAGAGCGGAGTATAAAGTAGAGTCCCGCTAGCTATCTCTCTGTCTAGCTCTCTCTGCCTCTCTCTCAAGTTGCTAAGCCCTTCTCCCTGCTACCTGTCTGTTGTATGGCTAGCTTCTTTCTGCCTTCTCTCTCTCTCTCAAGTTGCTAAGCCCTTCTCCCCACTACCTGCCTGTTCTATGGCTTCTCTCCTTCTGCCCTCTCTTTCCTAAATTCTGGTGAAACAGGAGACGTATCACGTGCGTTCCTTGTGAGTGGAAAGTTCTAGAAGCCTGTGTGTGAGTATGTGTGTATGTGTGTGTATGGTCACTAGGCGCTGTCGTGTGCCTATAAAGCATTCCTTGAGTTAAGAGTGTGTAAGCATGTTTAGCATTGCTCGATTCTCGCAGACACAATACCTTCTCATCATCTGACTCCCTGCTTCTATCTGTCTCTCTATCTATCTATCTATTATGATTTGTAATTATAATATGGACTCCTAATATGTGTGTGTGTGTGTGTGTGTGTGTGTGTGTGTGTGTGTGTTTTCCACCTATACCTTCAGAAAGGAACGAGTTATGGGCCCTTAAACTTTTCAAACACATATTACAGATACATTTCAAGGCTGTACACTTTGTTCCTAAAATGTGTTTCTGAATGTGCAGCAGTACATACACGTATCTACAAGTAATTTACAGAAGTAATGAACAGTCAGGGATAAAAGGTGTCCTATTCCCACACTTGTCTGCTTCACAAATAGAGCTTGTCATTTTACTCTCTGACGCATCGTATCAGAGAAAATCATCCACGAGCAGAGAAATGTACCCAGCTTTTCTCAGCTTAGGAATATTAGCCAGCAGAGAAATGTACCAAGCTTCTCTCAGCTTAGGAATATTAGCCAGCAGAGAAATGTTGAGTGTGAAATGGAGGGAGAGTAAGAAATTGTTTTGGAAGGAGGTAAAGAAAATAAGGCAGTGTGAAAGGGGAAATACAAGGGGAGTGAAAGATAGGAATAATAGATTGTTTGTGGAGAAGAGAGAGAAATTGAGGAGATGGAAGGAGCACTTTGAGGATTTGTTGAATGTACAGAGTGAGCGCAGTGCGAGAATAAGTGGTTGGGGAATGGCTGGGAGAAGAAGAGATGAGAGGAGGGAGGAAGAGATCAGTAGGGCGGAAGTAGTGGAAGCGATAAAGAAGATTAAGTTGGGAAAGGCCCCAGGAATTAATGGAGTGTTTGGTGAAATGCTTAGGTATGGGGATGAGATTGTTGTGGAGTGGATATGGAAGTTGTGTAGATTGGCTTGGGAAGAGGGAAGGGTTCCAGAGGACTGGAAATCAGGTATAATTGTTCCTTTATACGAAGGAAAAGGGGAGAGAGAAGTATGTGGTAACCATAGGGGTATTTGCCTTCTTAGTGTGACTGGTAAAATATATGGTAGAATACTCATTGATAGGGTTAGGCATACGACAGAGGAGCTAGTTGGAGAAGGACAAGGGGGATTAAGGAAGGGAAAAGGGTGTGTAGATCAGATATTTGTTCTAAGATGTTTAATGGAGAAGTATCTAGAGAAGGGAAAGAAAGTGTATGCTGCCTTCATGGACTTGGAGAAAGCTTATGACAGAATAGATAGGCAAGGTATGTGGAAGGTATTGAGAATATATGGAGTGGAGTGGAAATTGTTGAGTGCTGTGAAGAGTATATACGAGGGAGCTAGGGCTACAGTGCGAGTGGATGGTGAGCTGAGTGAGTTCTTTGATCTCATTGTGGGACTGAAACAGGGTTGTGTGATGTCTCCATGGCTGTTTAATATATACATGGATGGGGTTGTAAAGGAGGTGCAAGGTAGGGCAGTGGATGTGGGGGTGGCTCTAATGAATGAGGGTGAGATTTGGAAGCTTCCGGTGTTGCTGTTTGCTGATGATACAGTACTGTTGAGTGAAGATGAATGGGAGTTGCAAGGTTTGGTGAATGAATTTGGGATAGTGTGTAGGAAGAGGAATCTGAAAGTTAATGTAAACAAAAGTAAAGTTATGGTGTTTGAGAAGAACGAAGTCACAGAGTGTGCAGTGAGGTTAGATGGTGAGGATATGGAGAATGTGAGTGCATTCAAGTACTTGGGTAGTGTGATGAGTAAGGATGGAACTTTGGGGGATGAAGTGCGAGAAAGGGTACAGCAGGGAAGGAAGGTCGTTGGTACACTGAAAGCAGTGATGAGAAATAGGGAGGTGAGTATGGAAGCTAAGAAGTCACTGCATGATTGTATTGTGATCCCTACCCTGACGTATGGAAGCGAGGCATGGACCTTGCAAAAGGGGAACAAGTCAAGAGTGAGAGCAGTGGAAATGAGTTACTTGAGAGGAGCATGTGGAGTGACGTGGAAGACCAGGTTGACGAATGAAGAAGTGAAGGAACGCTGTAGGGTGGATGTGGATATGGTTGAGAAGATTAGGAGAAATACACTGAGGTGGTTTGGACATGTGAAGAGAATGGAGAATGAAAGACTGACTAAGAGGGTGTATGTAGGTGAGGTGGAGGGAGGGAGAGGGAGGAGTAGACCGAGGATGAGGTGGAGGGATGGAGTTGAAGGGTATATGAGGGAGGGGGGGTGAGTTGGGGGGAGGGTAGTCAAATGGTGGGTGACAGAGCGACTTGGAGGCGTTTTGTCTGCGGCCACCCTTCGCGGGATTAGGGCGTCGGGCTATAGATAGATAGATAGATAGAGAAATGCACCAAGCCTGTCTCCTCTTCGGGATGTTGGTGGCAGAGAAATAAGAGGAGCAGTAGAGTATTGGGTGACCTGGTGTCCTCGACTGAAGCTATTGCTACATAACCTAACACGTAGACGAAACTGAACTAGGAATATAAGTTACTTCGTGACTTGTCCAAAAGTAACACCATCATCATCATCATCTAATCCTATGTTGCCCCATGAGGAGCCGAGGAACCCCGGGGCTACGCAAGTTGGTCCTAACATTTAAGATGAGAGTGACTAGCCTCACTCATCTCTCATTGGTATTACGTGAGTAATAATCTCAACAACCTCTTGGATATAAACCTACACAGGCTCAGTCTGGTTGGAGCGCCTTAATTACCCACTAAACCACCGGACGCCATAATTTGGTTATATGGTTACCACCAAGCTTTGTAAATGGTTTCCTGGCGTACAGGAAACCACTTGGCTTGTTATTCAGTTTAGTCGCCCGTAGACAGAAGGAAGAGAAAATAAAGAAGGAAAGAAAGAAGAGGAAGGCAGGAAAGAAGGAAGGAAGAGAGGAATAGGCAGTCACCCGAGATCAGCACTATATTAAGTGAGTGGATGGTGAGCGGCTCCACCAGGTAAAATGGAGAAAAAAACTAATTAAATATGAACATAACTTACCTCGGGTTTTAGTCAAAAATAAGCACGCACACAAACTATGACTAAATGATGAATATGAATTACTTCAGGTCTCGAATTTCCTGTGCCATAGTTTGTGTAGACGGAAGAATTTCCTGAAGAGGGTGTAAGAAGGGCCGACACTGTTGTCTTTTCAGTACATATTTCCAGAAGTGGACAAAGTTCCCCCATGTCAGCTTAAGCTTCTTTGGTCTCTTGGCTCTTACTGTACGACTGCACACGTTTCCGTACGTTGTAAAAGCTATTCTTTGTTACCCCTTCAATTCGGTGACGTATTGTTTATGTTTATTCTTGGTATCACCTGACGATTTTTTGGAACTAGAGAGAAGTCTCTTGTGCTCAATGAATTAAGTAAGACTGTATCAAACCCCTCCTGTTAGAAAAACCTCTCAAGCTGAATGAAATCGTCTGAAGTCAGCAAAAATATCAAATAAAATACGGCACAGAACAACAAGAGTTAAATACATTGATATTCAATAGTGGACAGTATTTATCTGGCTTAAGGCACTTCGCTCCAGTGATACAGTTTTCATCACAGTCTTGCTGTCTGTGCACGATTTTATTCATGGGGGAGACATTTTGTGGAGAATGAGTTTATGAAGTCTATTATCAAACCTTTTCAGTTAAAAAAATATCTCATGAATTAAACGTTAAGTTGGTATGTATTTATTACCTCTCTCTCTCTCTCTCTCTCTCTCTCTCTCTCTCTCTCCTCACAGCGGCCGCCCTACATAAGCCTGGTCAAGGATGGTCGTAAAATCGTGGAGGCCACTGGAATCCTCATGCGAGTCCTCGACAGCTTCGCCGCAACCTTCAACTTTACGTGGGTATCATGATAGTAGTAGTAGTAGTAGTAGTAGTATTTGTTTCCTTCGCCAACGAAGTTGGAGGAGGTTATGTATTTGCCTATGTTTGTTTGTCCTCACAATATGTCCAAAAGTTGTCAATGAATATCAATGAAATTTTGTGGACGAGTGGGCCATGGGTCAAGAAAAAAATTATTAAATTTCGGGGCGGATCCGAATCCTATGTATTCCACACAATATCCACGGATCCGGATCCAGATCCTTTTTAATGGTAATTGCATTGGCGGAGGTATGCGCTCTGAGTGCTTGCTAGTTGTTGTTGTTGTAGTTGTTCCTCTCCTTCTTCTTCTTCTTCTTCTTATCATGATCATGATCATCATCATCATCATCATCGTCATCATCATCATCATCTTCATCATCATCATCATCATCTTCTTCTTCTTCTCCTTCTTCGTCTTCTTATTCTTATTCTTCCTCATCCTACTCGTCTTCTTTTTCTTCTTCTTCTTCTTCTTCTTCTTCTTCTTCTTCTTATTATTATTATTATTATTATTATTATTATTATTATTATTATCATTATTCTCTTCTTAGTCTTCTTCTTCTTCTTCGTTTTCTGCTAGACTCCTCTGAAATTTCCACTCAGTAGAGCGAAGGCTTAAGCTGCATATCTTCTGGAATCCACTAATCTCACTTCGGGGAATAGAGAAGCAGCTGAGGGACGTTTGTATAAGTAATCAGTAGAGCCACCTAGTTATATCACTGCCACCACCTCAAGGCGTCTTTATCTCGCACTATGTATCCTGTAGGTGTTTGTGGTGTCGGGATTGATCCTGATTGTGGCACGGGTAGAGTTGGTTTATTCCCTGTTTCAGTTTGGTCTACGGATCTCCATAATTTGCGGCGTGTATGGATGTGTGTATTTACCCAATTTATACTAAGTTGGGTTATACAGGTTCTGAGTCAGAGTTATTGTGCCCTGTCTCCATATCCGCATTTACCCAGTCTCTGTTTGACCATTTATGTGTGTATGGAGGGATGGACATTAATATCTCATGAATCCTTGACCTATAAACGTGGCTGATTCATTGTGTGTGGGTACGGGAAGAAATGATTCAGTTTGGTGCACATCAATTAAAGGTGACGGTGGAGGGTCAAGGTAAAGTTTCTGGCACAGTCGTTGCACTGTGTCAACACCATTGTCTCATTAACCCCCTTCACTCAGATCACGCCTGCTTCATTTATCCCCTTCAATCTGGTGACGCATTTGGTAATATTCTTGCTGCTTTCAAGGGAAATTTTTAAGTCTTTGGGTCAGGGTCAGATTTAGACAAAGTGAGGTCCTAAGCTCTGGCAAGCTATAGATCCCGTGTATTTTTTTTTTTTTATGTGAGGAAGAAGGAACCAAAGGCAACGAGCCTGCATGGCAATTGTTAATAGAGAATAAGAGTGTGTGGCAACTGAACCTTACGAGAAAGCCACCAAGATGCATAATAAATCCGTGACGAGTGAACTACTTAGGTTCAATCAGTAATTAATTATATAAATTCTAATAAAACTAAAACAAATGAAAAAAAAAAAAAACAGACTGACCTACTGTAATGAAAGGGCTCATGGAGGGGATTTTTGACTCCCATTGGTTGAAATGTCGTGCCTTAGCTGAATAAAATCGCCTGGGGTTGTAAAGTCGAAATGAAAATTAAACGCAAATGGAGTGAAGCAATAAAATCTTGCTTCTGCCAGGTGATTTTACTCAACTTAAGAAAAAAGACTTAGTACAACAGTGGTGTATCGCATCATACCGTATTGCCTCTGAAGGTCCTGTATCGATTTACTCCTGTGTAATTCTGTACGTGAACGCTTTGTAATTTCCACTCCTGTCCCTATTAGCCTCTTCGGACTGACGACGTGTTTGGTATATTATTCTTTCACCTGCTGGACAACTTTACTAGGCACAGGAGAATCCTTGGTAGCTGTTGTTGTTGTTGTTGTTGTCACAGGTTCACCAGGACGTGAACCCGGTGATCTACAGGCTGAGTTTGTCCTTATCGCACAGTCCACCATCCTCATCCCAGGGGATAGGGAGGGAGCTGAGGGATGTATGTGTAACTGGGCAACAAAGTCCCCTGGTTATATCAGTGTTACCGCATGAAGCCATCCCTCTCCAGCACCGCCCTTGATGGCAAAAGGTTATCATAGATTTTATGTAACAGCTCCAGTTCAAAATGTGTTTATGTATCATCCACATTTTTTTTTTTTTTTTGCCCTATGAGGAGCAGAAGACCCAGGGTTAATGCACTTAGTTTCGACAGTTAAGAGTATGACCATCCTCGCTTGTCCCTGAGTGGCATTATTTGAGCAGCAAACCCATAACCACTCCTCGAATATAAACCCTTACAGACCCAATCCTGCTGGAGCGCCTTAACCCACAACACCACCAGATGTATTTATTTTTTTCTTTATTACTATTAAGCAAAGTAAAAATATATCCCAAGGTAAAAAAATCTTCTGGAGAAGGCAGTACTAACAAAAAAAGGTTTGAGTGAACATACTGTCTGCATTTATACATTACAGAATTTCCAGTTCTCTTGTACTGATGTCACTCTAGTTACGTAACTACAACACTCTCTGTATCATTTATCTGTACTCTGATGAACTCTTATGTGACTCTGCGTGGTAGCTCTGTGAAACTAATCCACTCATTTTCTTTAATAATGCAATGCTGCTTTGGTTCGCCTGTATTAGCCCACGGAGAGGTACTGAAGTGTGGCGCCTTGATGTAGTTGCTCTGATATGGCTGGGTGGCTCCGCTGACTGGTTATATAAACGTCCCTCAGTTCCTTCCCTATCCTCAAAAAGGAGGATGGTGGACTTCAAGAAAGGATAGCCAGCCTGTAGTACACTGGCATCACCTCAGATTAGATTGGGGCTGCAGCTACTGTTACTACTACTACTACTACTACTACAACTACTACTACTACTTCTACTACTACTACTACTACTACAACTACCGGTACTACTACTACTACAACTACTACTACTACTAACACTATTACTACTACTACTACTGTTAATCATAGGAGAGTGTCACTAATATAACTGGGCGCCTCCACTGCTTGGTTATTGTCCTTCAACTCACTCCCTGCCCCTCTAAAGGAAAAGAATGGATTGCAGAAGAAGCGTAACTAAGCCAGCAGTCCACCGGGTTTCCTTTCCAAGTAAACCTGGGGCCACAACAGCAACAACCCCTTCAATCCAAGGACCTCATTTTTATTTTGTTCTTGCTATCATCAGACGGTTTTATTCAGCGTAGTAAGAAACATGTCGAACTGAAGAGGCCAGATAAAACCTTCCTGAATCTTTGCTGTTAAAGAGGGACGCCTTCATGTAGTGGAACCTATATAACGAGACGGATGGATTGTCTGGTTATACAAATCCTTCATCTCCCTCCTTGTTTCTCGAAAGGAGGAGGATGGACAGCAGGAGAAGCCAACGTAAGACTGCGTGCCACAAGGTTTACGTTTCAAAATATGTCTCTAGGACCACAGCACCACCACCACCACCACCGCCACCACCAGCAACAAGAACAAGATGTCTTCCCTAAATTGCAAATAGTCACCTGGAGGGAGCAAGAGTCAAAGTTAAAAAACGTCGCCGGTCTGAAAAGGTTTTAAAGTAATGTAATCCGGCATGTGAATTTCTGTAACTCTTCCACTTCTCTCCTTAACACCTTTAGATCGAAACTTCATTTTTAGGTCGCGGATAATATCTAGGAGCGGCCCTGTCCATCTCTCTCCCACCAATGATTTTCGAACACAAGGCACTTCACTTACAAAGATTTTAACTAGAGTAACGAAGCAAAGCCTCACCGCAGAACACTGCACCAAGCACCCAGTCACCCTCCCACACCACACCAAATCACACCACAACACACCCAGTCACCCTTCAACACCACACCAAATCACACCACAGCCACCCAGTCACCCTCCAACACCAAACCGCACCACACCACACCCAGTCACCCTCCCATACCACACCACACCACACCCAGTCACCCTCCCATACCACACCACACCACACCACACTCAATCACCCTCCCATACCACATCACACCTCATCACCACAGCCCACCATACCCAAACACCTTCACATACCCCACCACACCCCACCACACCCAATCACCCTCCCATACCGCATCACACCACACCACACCCAGTCACCCTCCCACACCACACCAGATCACACCACACCACACCCAATCACCTTCCCACACTACTTCACACCACGCCACATCCAATCATCCACCCATACCACACCACACCACACCCAGTCACCCTCCCATATCACACCACACCACACCTAATCATCCTCCCACACCACACCTAATCATCCTCCCACATCTCACCACACCACACCCAATCACCTTCCCACACCACACCACACCTAATCATCCTCCCATATCTCACCACACCACACCACACCTAATCATCCTCCCATATCTCACCACACCACACCCAATCACCTTCCCACACCACACCACACCTAATCATCCTCCCACACCACACCACACCACATCACACCAAGGACGTTAACTAAAGGGCCCTGAAGCTTCAGCATCAAGTAAATATGCCATTACTATATTATTTTTCATTATTTTTTTCCGTCACCAAACGAGAAGACTCCAGCAATAAATAGGTAAATGATGACTATGTTTAACTCAGGTATTTACTCCAGATATTTAACCGCCGATATTACATTCAGCTATTGTAATTACCTGTGTTTTAGTAATGAAGGGGTTAATGAAGTAGAAATTAACACTTCCAGGTCGAAAAGTCTCTCCTAAATTGGATGTAATCGACTGTGGATAGCGGGGTTGAATTGCTATGATGATGAATATGATAATAATAATAATAATAATAATAATATTGGTAGTAGTAGTAGTACCAGTAGTTGTAGTAGTAGCAGTAGTAGTAGTAGTAGTACCAGTACAAGTAGTACTGGTAATAATAAGGGGGTAATGAAGTAGAAATTAACATTGTTAAATTGAATGAAATCGCCTGCGGATTGCGGGGTTAAATTGCTAAGTTGATAATACTAATAATACTAATAATACTAATAATAATGATAATAATAACAACAACAACAACAAGAACAATAATGGGAGAGTAGAAATAACAGTAGTAGTAGAAGTAGTACTTATAATAATAATAATAATAATAATAATTATTATTATTATTATTATTGTTATTATCCGATTTCTGCATGTTTGTTGGTTTGCCCATTTGTTACCGCAACACAGCAAAACCGACACACTGGAGCATAATATTTCTTAGTGCAAGGTACGACTAAAATGCTCTAGCTTGAAGAATAAAACAATTTCCAGTCCAATCGGGCCACCAGTTTCCGAGTTAGGACTCATTTCTGGCCTTCTGACATCGAGCAAAGACCACCTGAAGGTGGCCTTTAGGCAGATCACTTTCTTTGTGGAACTGAAGTTACCATGACACAGCCTTTTTGACACAGTGGAAAGGCCGCCTAAGTAAGTAATAATAATAACGATACAAGTTCTCTGGCTGAAGGGAATAGCTCTACATTTATATTTGCAATTGACTTTTCACATCTCCTCTCTGTTTATGCAGTTTCTTTTAATGTAACTGTACAACTCTTTCTCTGTATATCTCTTCCGTGTACTCAGACGAACTCATGTATTATCACCATTTCGCTTTAATTGTGTGAGCTTTGTCTGTCTTTTCCATTCCTCCATATTCTTGTTATTGTTGTGGTCCCAGGCTCACCAGAAACGTGAGCCCGGTGGACTGCAGACTTAAGTTTCCCTTCAGCAGCCAACCATCATCTTTTCGGTGAATGAGGAAGTACGAGTAATTGAGAGAGATGTTTATAACCCGGCAGTCGAGTCGTTCTGTTGGCATCCCTCTCCAGCACTACTCCCTCTGATAACACACATCGGCAGAGAATGTCAACTTATATCCTTGTTTTCTGAAGAAGGATTTATTCAGCTTCGGAAATGCCTGTTGCAGTGAAGCGGTTGTTAGATGTTGTTTTTACCCTCATCATTACTAAAGGTGTATGGTGTTTGGCTTCAATCCCAGGTCCTCACTAACCAGACCCAGTTGTCTACCACTGTTAGCTATTGTGGCTTCTTCACTACAAAAGGTCTTTCCAGCAATGCACACAACAACCAGAAAAGGATAAAAATAACGGCAGAAACATCATCACAATGAAAGAATTGTATTATGTAACTCTGCATGTCAGTTTCATGTAACTCTTCCACTGTTGTCAGCAATAGCACTGGAATGCTTCCATTTACCTGTACTCGTATTAATTATTGCTTTATCTCTCTGTCAATAGCGCTGGAGTACTTTCATTTACCTGTAATCATTGCTTTATCCCTCTGTCATTCCATTATGTAATTGTGCCACTTTTCTACTCTAAGTTTGTTTTTTACTTTCTTTGGTAATCATCATCGTCATCATCCAGACTCTTTTTTACATCCAGGTGAGGTAGGGTCTAGGAAGCAAGAAAAAAAGAAATGCATGATAGAGTGAGAACTAATCAACTGCATGGCAGGTGAATGTGAGCCACACACCCTGTAATAATACCACCTTCATATTTCAATGGTAGATTGCTGGTTATCACGGACCCTGAGAGGCACTGCTTTAAGAGTGATGTTACTTACGAGCTTGGTAAGTAGCCAGAAAGACTGAACTCTCAGGCATGTAACTCAGCCACAAGTACACAGTCAAGCTTAAGCTGAGAAATAATTATTTGTGTTTTAAAGTACCTAATATTATTTTCCCAGCAATTTTCAGAAACAGTTATTAAGTAAGTTGTTGAAGTTACTCCTAGGTCCTGATGCAGTTTGAGACGAGTGTAAACGAACCACTGACGATCACTGAACCTTTGCATTGTTCAGGTACCGCCTCAAGCTGCCTGATGACGACCAGTGGGGTTCGATTCTGGACGATGGGTCTTGGAATGGCATGGTGGGGGAGGTGCATAGGAAGGTAGGTGTACGTCACCCTAAATAGCTCATTGTCACCCTCAATAAATCAGTAACTTCTTCAATCAGTAACTCCTTCGACACAGTGCACACTGTTTACTTGCATCCTCTTCCCTATGGTGACATTTTTAAATCTATATACAGAATGGTCCATATATTACGTATCTCAGTCCTAGTGTATTGCAGGGACGGCTCTGACATCATTAACAGCGTCTAACCTCCATCACTGTCAACTTCTCATACAAGTAAACTGTTTTGTGATTATAGCGTCTGCTTCTTTACGTTAGAATTTTCGTGCACACCCCATACCAGCAGACTGAGCCGCCCCTGTAACACACAGGATACGAGGGCGCAGTTGGAGAACAACCCTGTATTTCACTGGGTTTTGACATCTATAAATGTCTGTGGTTTGAATCTAATGAAACAAGAGTTCCAGACATGATAATATTCTAAGCTAGAAATCGCTCAGAGAGCGCATACCTCCGCCAATGCCATTGTCATTAAAAAGGGTTCGGATTCAGATCCTCGGATATAGGATCCAGATCCGAATCCACCCCAAAATTTTATAAATTCTTTCTTGGTCCATTGCCCACCTTTCCACGAAATGTCATTGAAACTCATTGAGAACTTTCAGAGATATTGTGCGAGATTCTCCGGATCCGGATCCGGCCCAAAACTTAATAATTTCTTCATAAATTTTTGAGTAATCCTGCCAACAGAGAGACAGACAGACAAACCAATTCGGGGTAAAACATAACCTCCTTGGCGAAGGTAATTGGTTTAACAAGATCTCGGGTTTTAACTAATATATAAACTGGTAGACAGATAGGCTGATGAACAGAGACAAGGGAGGAGTTGGGTGTAACAGACTTTATCCAGTAGTCTGACCGGCGCAGGATTCGAGCTTAGGACCATTCCCCTCTCTCCCCAGGAAGTGGAGATGGCTCTTGGTCCTACGTCGATCACAGAGGCGAGGGAAAAGGCGATCGACTTCACCGTACCATTCGACTATGAACCCTGGGACATCTTGATTCCTGAGTCCATCGTGTCAGTCGACCTAACAGCTTATCTCTTCCCTTTCTCTGGCAAGGTAAGATGGTGGTAGTTGTGGCAGTTGTGGTATGTTTCACAGTGGTAGTGATTATGATGGTGGTTGTGTAAGCTACGATTGAATGAATTATATAATAAACTTTTGGATGTAAAGTGTTAAAACTCTGAGGGTAATTTACACTATATCTGTTCCTCCCTGTCAGGTATGGAGTCTAATGTTGGTAGTTCTGGTGGTGGTAGGATTCTTGATGTGGTGTCTTGCTAGAATGAGTGGTGAAAGGAGACTCCTATACCCCTACGTCAACTCCTGCGAGTCCTACACCCTCTCAAACTACCTCCTGGACACCTACGGCAATATTATGTCACAAGGTTAGTGGACAAAAGGACTCATGTTCGACAGCTGGTTAAGGTTTATTGTTTATGTAATACCCCTCTTCTCCAGTTTGTATTCTAGACACCTATAGATACTCGTGTTCTTACGATGCATGGTCCGTGGACTATGGAGGCCCAAGTCTAAGGTTTGGCTGAGGGAATGCTTGCATTACGTATCTCCCTAACCCCTTTCATCTCACTGACGGCCAAGTGTTATCAAACTGGAGGGGTGATGTGACTAGTAACGGAGGAGATTCATCTCTATCTCATAACTAGGGTTCATCGAATTTCATACAGCCTCGTCTAGGTATTTGTATCGTGAATCACAAACCAATAAAAAAAATCAAAGGAAGGGGTTATAAAAAATTTACTACGCCTCAGTACCTATAACTGTTGGTCCAGAGAACAATAGTACTAATCCAGCTGAGTAATTTACCCTAACACAGTAGGTAACCCTAAGGCACAAGCACATGCAATCACGGTCGGTGCAGTCATTATCCAAACTCCATAACCTTCATCAAATACTTATAGCCACAGGAAACGCAAACCATCCTTTCCATTATCCTTTTTTCCTTTACCAATCAGACGGCAGGGCTTTTCTTCCTCTGAATAAAATCATCTAAAGGTAGCCATAATAAGCACCGAAGTGGCTTCCAATAACAACACTAAAATATAAAAGACTCTGTGCAGTATTATCTATAAAAACCAGGTTGTAAAACATTATATCAAAAAGCTCTGGTTCTCAAATTACTCTGGGTAGCGAGAGAAATTTCCGTAGGTCGTAGAGACAGAATAGACCTAATGTTTTCACTGTGTTTTATCTGCTTGATTGGAATTACGTATATCGTCATTACAATTTTAGTATATTCATATTAACTAAGATAGGTTGTACATTTGCTCTCTCTCTCTCTCTCTCTCTCTCTCTCTCTCTCTGTATGTGGGGCGATTTCTTCCGCATATTACACTGAAGTATTAAATCGTATGTTATACATTCGTATGTTATTGATGCAAGCTGTGTCCATATTAAAACGATAAATATATAAAAATAAAATACAACGGTGTAACATGAAAAATAAATATCACGAAGCCTCCAATGCCACCAAGGTCCGTATTGTGGTCGGTTAATAGCGTAGACAAAACAAACAAAAATTGTAGATTAAAAATTTTCAGCAACGAAAATGAACGTCGGAATTAAATGAGCGCTGGACGAATACAGTTACCAGTCGTGAGGTGAAATACGGTGCGGAGTTACGAAATACGGTACAAAATTTCACATCGTGGCCCCGACGGAGTAATGTACGGTGATATATAATGACGCGGAGCCGAGGACGAAGCGAGACGTTCCATGAGGTTACAGTAAGAGACAAAGAGAGACGAGGACGAAGCGAGACATTACAAGAGGTTACAGTAAGAGACAAAAAGAAAAGAGGTCAAAGCGAGACATTACATAAGGCTACTGTAAGGGTTATTGTATCTAGCCAGTAAAGAAGCTCCCTAGCGCCTTTTCCTAAGCGATTTATTTTGCTTATGACACTTTACTGTCCTGTGTTTCATAAATCCTTCCAAAATTTCCATTCTCTGCATAAATAATACTTTCAGGGTTGTTGTACTCTAGGACCGGTTGAGGAAGCACCCTAACACCATTTCCTATGCGATTTATTTGGCTTATTATACATTACGCCTTATCCTGCATTGCATAAATCCTTTCAGTATATCCTTACTCTTCATTAATAACATGAAAAAGGATGTTAACCAGCCATATCCAGAAATGAATCGCTAAGGAGGAGGTGTTAGGGAGCTTCCTTAATTGACAGATTTACCTGCCCTATTGTCTTTCATGTTGGTAAGCCTCTCTCTCTCTCTCTCCCTCTCTCTCTCTCTCTCTCTCTCTCTCTGCGTGTGTGTGTGTGTGTGTTTCCTCCACTGGAACAACCTTGTTGTGGGGGGCTTGAGTGCCTCTGTAAACATGGTGGGCTATTCCGGGGGAGGGGGAAGAACCCCTCCTGGACTTCGCAGGAGGACCGGGTTACCCATGCTGGAGGGGCCATCATTGAGGGGTCAGGCTAAGTGTTCTCAGGTCCATTGCCTTGCGGATTTCCCTAGGTAGTGTCAAGGCTACGGGAGTAAACCCTGAACGAAAAATCCACGAGTGGAGTTCCACGGAAGGCGGGGCTAGACAGACAGAGTTTCCGGCAGACTCCTACAACCCTGCTCAATAGATGGTCTCGTGAATCTTCATGCCACCATCACAGGCTGGGAAGGGCCAAGAAGCGTGGTGGTAAGGACTGCACACCCTCACCATCACACAAAATCCATTCATTGCACAAGCCCACTGCTGTACTCACCTCTCATCTCATCTTTCATCAAAAGAAAAGACCTACGGCGACAGGAGAGTGTGACGGTGACGGGTGATGGATGTGGCTGCAAGTTGCTACCTCGAGTACTGCACATAGGTGGCATTGGCCCAGTGGTCGCTGGCATAATGGCATAGGAGCAGGTCATGCCTTCGGCAGCATCCAGAGCTACTAAGCAGCCGGAAATGGATGGCCAACTGCTCACCCCTGTCAGGGAAGTGTTTAGAAAAGGTAACCTAAACATTTGCTTCGCACCACCTGGGCAGATAACCGCGGTTGTCAGGGTATCCCACAATGAGGTCGAAAAAACGAAAGAATCCCTCTGACTTCGGTACCTGGAATATACGAACCTTGCTTGATCCTGACCACGATATAAGACCATGCCATAGAACTGTCCTTATTTTCTATGAAGTGAAAAGATATATAACTGACACTGCTGCCTTGTCAGTGACTCGCCTCACAGGAGAGGGCAACCTTCTAGAAGCAGAAGGGTAGGCCTATACTGTACCTATTTGCGGAGGGGATACCCGGACAATGTAAGAAGAAACCACGGTATTGGCTTTGCAGTCCGAAGCAACCTTCTGCAAAATATTCAAGAATCACCTGTGATTATATCAAAGAGGCTGATGTCCTGTCACATACCACTCTCTAAAGGCCAATATGCAGCACTCATCAGTGCCTATTTACCAACGCTTGATTCTGAGGACATCATCAAAGATTTCTTCTATAACTCTTTGGCTGCCACCATTCTTTCAATACTACAAAATGACAAACTGAACCTGCTGGGAGATTTTAATGCCAGAGTAGGAAAAGATAATCACCTCTGGCCAGGTATTACAGGAAGCCATGGTGTTGGTAACATGAATAGCAATGGCCTAAGATTGCTTTCGTTATGCTCTGAACACAGCCTGGTCATCACCAACACCATCTTTCAACCCAAAAATAAACACAAGGCCACATGGATGCACCGACGATCTAGATATTGGCACCTAATTAATTATGTCATTGTAAGGCAGTGAGATCGAAGAGAAGTTCCTATAACCCTAGCTATGAAAGGTGCTGAGTGCTCCACAGACTGCAGTTAGTCATACGGCCACAAATGCACTGCAGATCATCCATCAAGAAACTAAACTGCAGTAGCTTAAAGGATGTGGCAACGTGTAACACCTTCCGCAGCTCTATTACAGAGAAGTTGTCTCAATGCCCACCACTTGATCCAAACAACAATGCAACAAACCCAGACACAGAGTGGCTGAACATTAAGACATTGCTCCAAAGCACTGCAGAAGAAACCCTTGGCTTCTCCATTCGCTGCCATAAAGAATGGTTTGATGAAAATGCTGAGGGTATATATGACCTTCTTGCAATGAAGAATAGACACAAAACAACTGGTTGGCTCATCCTAGCTCTTTAACCCTAAAAACTGGATTCCAGAATCTCAGAAGTGAAACCCAGAGAAAACTGCATGACATGGAAAACAAATGGTGGACTGAGCACCTAAAGAGCCGCAAAGACTGGCTGATATTAACCACCATCATGAGTTCTGTAAGTCCATTAAAACCATCTATGAGCCAACGAAACACAACATAAACCCTGCTCGATCAGCCGAAGAAGAGCTCCTGAAACACAAGTAAACAATCCTAGAAAGATTGGCGCAACACTTCAGCGCCTTACTGAATCGAGGAAACCCGGTGGGCCATATTATCCTTGATAATACCCCAAATACCCCTCAAGCGGCAGATCTTGAATACTCCCCTACACTTGTAGAAACTGTTCAGGCCATCCGATCTACACAAAATAACAAAAGCCCTGGCCCTAATGGCATACCATCTGAACTGATCAAAGAAGGTGGCCAGGTGCTTCACCAGAGCCTCCATAATTTCATACTGACTCTCTAGAACCAAGAACTAATTCCATCTGGACGGCTTACCTTTGATATTATAACCATCTACAAGAAGAAAGGGGACCTCTCATATTGTGAATATTGTGAATGCTAGTGAAGTACTGCTCGTGAATGCTAGTGAAGTACCACTCAAATTGTGACAATTGTGAATGCTAGTAAAGTTTTTTTTTTTTTTTTTATGCGAGGAAGAAGGAACCAAAGGCCATGAGCCCGCAGTAACAGTTCCCTCCAAGAGAAAAACAAAATACAATAGAGAGCCAAATTCAAGATCCGATCATTTTGAGATGCCTGGACACACTGCGTTTGAAAGACTGGAGATCATAGGCATCAGGAAATACAGACAGAGGGAGACAGTTCCAGAGCTGACCTGTTGCATAAATGAAAGACTGGGAGTAACGGTTAACTCTTGCATTAGAGAGTTGGACAGAGAAAGGATGAGAGTTTGCTGCCAGTGGGTGCTACGCGCCCGTCGTAGAGGTGGAGGAATGCAAGCAGACAGTTCAGAGGAGCAGTGACCATTAAAGTAGCGATAGAAAAGAGATAAAGATGCAACAGTGCGGCGAAGAGACATAGGTTGAAGGGAGTCAGTAAGAGGAGGAGAGTTAATGAGACGAAAAGCCTTTGACTCCACCCTATTGAGTGGGTAAAGAAAGAGCGGAGTCAGCTTAGCACACCCAATCTCTTGGAAGCAGATTTTACAAGAGATGTAATATGATCTTTCCAAGATAAGTCCCGAGTAAATGAAACCCCAAGCATGTTCAAGAATGATGCAGGATTAAGCTGAATATTATTAAACATTAGTGGGTATACCTGTGGAAGACTTTGTCGGGTTGATAGGTGTAAGAACTGAGTCTTAGATGCATTAAAGACAACCATATTATTTTTACCCCAGTCAGAGATACGAGCCAAATCAGACATTAGGTGTGCCACAGCCTCATCCCTTGCTTGTTGAAGTAACTGTTGAGATGGGCGTTGCGGGAACCGAATGGAAAGGTGAAGGGTGGAGTCATCAGCGTATGAGTGGATAGGGTTAGATGTACAGCTTAGAAGATCATTGATGAATAAAAGGAAGAGAGTTGGTGATAGGACAGAGCCCAGAGGAACACCACTGTTGATAGATCTAGGAGAAGAACGATGGCCGTCTACAACAGCGGCTATAGAACGACCAGAAAGGAAGCTAGCGATGAAGGCACAGACAGAAGGATAGAAACCGTAGGAGGGCAGTTTGGAAATTAAAGATTTATGCCAGACTCGATCGAAAGCCTTTGAGATGTCAAGTGCAATGGCAAAGCTTTCGCCAAAGTCCCGAAAGGAGGATGACCAGGAGTCTGAAAGGTAGGTGAGAAGATCGCCAGTGGAGCGTCCCTGACGGAACCCATACTGGCGATCGGAAAGAAGGTTGTGATAGGAAAGATGCCTTAAAATTTTTCTATTAAGAATTGACTCGAAAACTTTTGAAATACAGGACGTTAAAGCAATTGGACGATTGTTGGAGGGTTGGGAGTGGTCATCCTTCTTTGGGACTGGCTGAATGAGAGCAAACTTCCAGCAAGAAGGAAAGGTACAAGTTGACAGACAAAGGCGAAAGAGTTTGCCTAGGCAGGGTGTAAGCACAGAAGCACAGTTCTTGAGAACAACAGGAGGGACCCCATCAGGCCCATATGCCTTGTTAGTACTGAGGCCAGTGATGGCAGAAAATACATCAACTGAAGAAATTTTAATGTCAGCCATGAGGAAGTCAGAGGGGGGAAGTGATGGAGGAACAGCACCGGAATCGTCTAAGGTAGAATTGGAGGAGAAAGTCTGTGCGAAGAAATCTGCTTTATCAGTAGAAGAAATAGCTACAGAACCATCAGGGTTGAAAAGAGGAGGGAAGGATGATGAGGTAAAGTTGTTAGAAAGATTTTTGGCAAGATGCCAGAAGGAGCGGGAAGAATTCGAGTCGGAGAGTTGAGAGCATTTAGTATGGATGAAATTATTTTTAGTAGAGCGAAGAACAGACTTAGCACGATTCCGGGCAGAAACGTAAAGATGATGTGATTCAGGGGTGGGTTGGCTCCAGTACCTTTTGTAGGCCCTCTCCTTGTTACGGACAGCATTAGAACAAGCGTGATTGAACCAAGGCTTTCTTGCATTAGTCAAAGGATATGAGAAAGGAATGTATGCTTCCATGCCCGAGAGAATAACCTCCGTAATGCGCAAGGCACACTCAGATGGCTCACGGCCATGGAAGCAATAATCATTCCAGGGATAATCAAAGAAGTACTGCCTGAGGGCCTCCCAGTCCGCGGCTCCAAAATGCCACAGACGACGTTTCCTTGGAGGGTCCACAGGCCGTACCGGAGTGATAGGACAGGTTAAGGTAATAAGGTTGTGATCGGAGGAGCCCAACGGAGAGAAAAGATTAACAGAGTAAGCAGAAGGATTAGTTGTGAGGAAGAGGTGAAGTATGTTGGAGCTCTCTCCAAGGCGGTCAAGCCAAGATAATGATATCTAGATTGATAAAGCATTTGACTGAGTCAACACTTCTTGAAGCACAATGTTGGTTTCTGAAGGAACGAAGTACCTGTGATATGACCTTTGTTGCCCGACAGAAAAAAGAGAAATGCCACGAGCAGCACCGTGACTTGTATATTGCATTCAACAATCTTGCAAAAACATTTGACACTGTCAATAGAGAATTTTATGGAATGCTCTTTGAAAATTTGGAGCTCTAAACAAATTTCTTGCCATCCCAAAGAGTCTCCATGACAATATGAAAGCTCATGCGTCCGTAGGTGGGAGCAAATCCGAACCCTTCAGTATGGATGTGGGTGTAATGCAAGGATTTGCCCTTGCCCCTGTCATTTTCAACATCTGTCTCACTGCAGCCACCCTTCTTAGTCGTCAGCAAATTAACCCTAATGATGGAATAAAAATCCAGTTCCATCTAGATAGTAACTTATTTAATCGCAAATGTCTTCAAGCACAACCAAAGACTGAAATAGCTCATTTCCTAGAGCTGCAATATGCAGATGACTGATATCCTTGCACATACCCCAGAAATCCTACATCATTTCCAGCATATGTCATGCAATGAGTCTCCGAATAAATGTTAATAAAACAGAAATGATATATCACAGAAACAACATAGCTCAGCCTCTTGCATTTCAGATAAATGGCGAAAATGTAAAACAGGTGGAGAACTTTACCTACCTTGGAAGTGTTCTCACAGATAAACATAATATTGATGCAGAAGTCCATGCACGAAGCAACCACACCTCAGCCTCTTTTGGGTGTCTCATATCCAGTCTTTGAAAACATCAACTTGAGAATCGAGACAAAGGTATCAATCTATACAGATGTATGCCCCTCCACCTTTTAATACAGTGCTAAATCCTTTACTACTTACCATCGTCACATCAAACAGCTTGAGTCATTTCACATGCAATGCTTACAGTGCATCCTAGGAGTCATATGGGATGATAAAGTCCCTCACTCACAAATTTTTCACCGGGCAAAGTCAACCAGCACAGAGACCATGCTGGCTAAGAAATAGCCCAGATAGGTCAGACACATGTTCCGCAAGCCTGAGCATCGCCTTCCCCCCCAGGATCCGTATGGCCAACTCCCTGAAGCATGTTGCAACCCAGGGGAGCAGAAGAGATATACAGGTCATATAAGGACAACCCTGAAGAAATGCAACATCATACCAAATAATCTTGAAACCAATTCCTCTAACAGAAAACAATAGCGACCTCTCTGCAGTGAAGGACCCATTCGTCTAGAAGAAGCTCGGAACCTGGCCAGAGAAGAGCTTAGACAGCAAGGGGACAATAAAAACAGAGCTCTCCCAGCAAACTCGAACTTGACATATCAACTGTTGGCAAAGTTTGCGGATCCAGAATTGATTTGAGCAGTCACACACGTTGTCACCAAACACTGAGAAACACAACATCTTAGTGAGTATAATAGCCATCGTCTTCTGTAGGAGAAGGACAGCTTTAAGTTAACTGTGTGTGTGTGTGTGTGTGTGTGTGTGTGTGTGTGTGTGTGTGTGTGTGTGTGTGTGTGTGTGTGTGTGTGTGTGTGTGATTCAAAAATAGATAGGGGTCTCAATCCTCCACCAACTCTACTCGGTGGGTCACAGGAAAGAAAGCTTGATATCCACCACCGTATTAATCACCCTCATCTGTGTGGAGCTCGAACCCATCTCACCATTGCTGTTGTAAAAGATGTGTGGCCGTCACGTAATAATGATGTTTTTCCCTTACTGTCCATATACCCCGACCTTAGCAGTGTGGGTGGCAGTGATTTTAACCTGATCCGGTGTGTGGATCCGAAAGGAAAAAGGTAACAATAATGTGACAGCCACACATTGTTTTAGACCATTGAGGTAGGTTCCAGCCTCACCTAAATGAGGGTGGTTTAAGGTACGATATTATTACATAAAAGTCGTTGTTGCAGTGAAGACGTCTAAGCTAAAATTAAACTATAAATGGTAGGCAAATTAGTTTTATAGGTGGTAATAAAACTGTAACAGGCTGTAATTTACTGTAATTTCAGGGTACTTAAAAAATTTCACAAGTACCTTGAGAAGGGTTGGCCGCATGGAGAGAATGAATTATCAGAGGGTGACTATAGTTCTGTCACCGTAACTTGGCGTAGATCCCATTATATGAGCGGGCGAGCGAAGCAAGCGAGCAATGTTTACTCTCACCAGTCTGGAAATGAGCTGCCCAACCCGGGCCAGCCCGACCCAACTGCCACGCTATTCTGAAGCATATAACTTCACTCCTATATGAAGTAGAATTTAAATTCTTTCTGCTTGTAATACATTCACTCAATAAATATTGTTATCAACTCAAAACTCACCCATAAAGGGATAGGAACCCCTTGGAATCTCAGATAATCAAAGTTTGTGTGTGTGTGTGTGTGTGTGTGTGTGTGTGTGTGTGTGGGTGGGTGGGTGGGTGTGAGAGAATGTTTTTCGTTCCAGTATATTTTCCATTGCTTAGCTACCATCATGAAGAAATAATATATCAGAGGGAAATTGTGATAACATGGCTTTCACTCATTCGTCACGTGCTCAGCAAAGCTTACTTTACAGGTATAGCTTATCTCACGTTGCTCATTGCCAGTCATTATCCAAGCTTCATTTTATTTAGTAATTAATTATAACCGCAGGAAACACATCCCAGAGAATGCAACACACGCACCTTACAATTGATTTAAAGCCGCACAACTGACCCCGTCCTGTGCCCTTGACCTTTGAGTGATTGGTCTCAAAATGGGCTTTCTTCATCATTACCTGACCCTTAACTCATCCACCAAACTTGGTCCGCATCATCAAAAATATTTAAGCTGACCTTGCCCTGTGCCTCTGGTCTTTTGCTGTTGTTCTGAATATAAGATCAGATCATCCCTGGTACCTTAAACTTTTGCTCCAGTTTCAGTTCATATCGAGTCAACACTATTAGTTTTAATGGGCCGAACATTTGACCTTGTCCAGTGACCGTTTCCTTAGACCGATTATTCTCAAGACTGAATCACTTAACCCTTTCCTGGTCTTCCACTCTTCCATCGAGCAAGGTCAAAATCGGATAAAAGCTCTCTGAGTCGATCTTGCCCTTGGTATATGATGCATGACCTTTCTCGACTAAATTTTAATTACCTGTTTCACTGACGGTCATCAATGATTATGCCAAGTTTTGGTGCAACTCCACAAATTATTTTTCCAAAATCTTGCTAACAAATTGACAAACAGACAGAAAAATAAACTGAACCAAACACAAAACCCTCGCGATTTCGCGTGCAGGTATAACAATGCTATGGTTCTGCATCTTTTCCATGGCACTTCTTTGTGACTAGCATCATATTCTGGAGTTAATCTATTGTTATAAACCAGCAGTCAAGATGCTGCTCTTCACCAAATAAGATGTAGTGATGGCAATGTTTGGAAAATGAAAATGGTACAGGAGAGCGTGTGTTAATCAAGTGGAGGGACAGAGGGGGAAAGGGAGAGAGGACGAGGTGGAAGGATAAAATTGAAAGATATATGAACGAAGGCTGTGTGAGCTGGAGGGAGGAATGCCTGATCGCAGAGGACAAGCTTCTAATGCCCACCCCTTCCCTGGATTAAAATGTTTGACTACAGATAGAAAGCATTCTCTTTGGCTGAGGTGGTTTCGCAACACCTCTTCCGCAGTGATTTAATTTGTGTTATACCTCAGTATCCTCTGGTATGTTAGTGATGCAAGCTATGTCCAAATTAAAACTATATAAGCAACATACAATAGAACGATTAATTGTAATATGCAGAACTAGCATAAACATGCATTTTGTTAAATGTATGAAGATGTAGGGATGGCACAGTATCAGAAACCACAGGAACAAGGTCGAGGCATTATGAGCACATGGAACCCTAGTGCTATTTTTTTTTTTTTTTTTTTTTATGGAGCACAGTTATACACGCATAATTGATTAATACACTGGTCAACGGCCAAAATGGTTCTGACTTATTCTCACATGTTTCTAATTTGTTACTCTCAGTTTCTAAATTGACCCTAAAATTTGGCTATCACGTAACCTTGACGTACTACATCATAAGTGAGGGAAAATTCCATGAAACATGCAAATTCGTCAAATAAGTGTCAGCAAGTCTATATATTATTACGAAAATAATATACTTAGTCTTTAATTTATATTATACACTAAGCACAAACCGATATATATATATATATATATATATATATATATATATATATATATAACATTATTACATGACCTTTGCACATTAGAAGTTCCGCTACATTTTGCGTTTGTAGGAGCAATTACTCTCACGCTGTAAAGTCCAAAATAGTCTCTCATCATATCTGGATTGAATAGGCCTTGATATCGGCTCTCCATTATGACAGTTTCGTGGTGAAACCTTTCGCCACGTTCATCAATGACATTGTCATGAATAAATAGAAAGAAGTCCAAATGAGAATGGAAGAAAGTTATCTTGAGCGACATTCGAGCACCGAGTGCATAGTAACTCTCCAACATTTTGTCCACAAGCTCGTCATAATTCGATGCTCGAAAATTTCCTCGGTAATTCTTGGTAAGATCCATGAAGCTCCCCAAAGCTGCCATTCCCAGCTCAGATAAGCTCTTTACGAAATCCTGATCATGATGAACTCGAGGGATTATTGAAAAAAACTGCCTTTACTTTGGCCTCAGATACTATGCCTTGGAACTTCGTTAGAAAGCAGTGGAAGCCAGCACCATCTTGATCCATGGCCTTCACAAAGTTCTTTATCAAAGTTTCAAATGAAGTGGAGGCAAGAATACCTTCTCATGGTCAACAAGAGGTTTAAGACAGTTGAACCTTCCAGTCATATCTTTCAGTCACACTGGGCATTCCTTTTGTTTGTAATGCTAAGCGTCTGCTCTGCTTTGCGTAACCTTGCTAAAGTCCTAGAAGCATGCAGATCACTTTCAGGTCCCCATAGGTGCTCCATCGATGCGTTTTGTAGCCAGTAGCGGTCAAAGGGGTACTTGCAGTTTCATAACTTTCATTTTCTCCATGGGCATGCACAATTGGAACAAAAGGAAGCTCATTTTTATTATGGAGAAGGACTGCCTTCAGTGCATTCTTTCCAGAATCTGTGAACAACCGCCATTTTCTTTTTGATAAGGACGAAACTACAAAGATGTTGCATTAACAATATAACATCACACCAGTAACAAATCATGTCATCCATCTTGAAGTACATTGAGAGCTTTTCATGTCCATGATGGAAGGTGGTGGTACAAACTCCACCTAGCAACATGTTCCATTGCTTGAGTCGAGATCCAAGGAAATTATTTTTCTCCTTGGGGGAGTTAAGGTCTTTTGTAAGGTCATGCAGCTCTACCTGACTGATGAGGTTTGACTCCTTGCTCTCTAAATCTTCTTGAAAGTTGGTATCCATGCAGCACTCCTCCTCACTAGATTCTGATTCACTTGTGGTACTTAACGGAGTATCTGGAACTGGAAGCTCAAGGCCATGGGGTGCTTGCCTTAGTGAAGGTACGTAAGGATACCTGATCTTGGACCGAGTTTTCACTGAATTCCCTTTGGTGTTAGTGAGGCAAAGGTAGCAGTCAGGACAGTGATCATTTGGGTCGCACTAAACCATTGGTACAGCGAAAGGCATACCTGATGGCCGTTTCGTGTGGTTTACATCGAGCTTGCATGCGATATGTGATGCCCACTCCTTATCTTGATTACCATAAGGACATTTGAAGTAATGTTTGTAAGCACTTTTACTATTCCTTGTAATTGGTCTCTTCAGGCTTTCAGGTGTAAAGAACCCGCAGATGTACACTCGGTAAAAAAAAAAAGTATCGGTGCACAACACTGACGAAACATTTTGGATCACGGTACGAAGGTCTCTGAAATATTTGTCCGACGTGTTGGGAGGTGTTATATAACGTCATCTGAGGTATCCCCTCGCTAAAATATAAATAAACATTCTGAACCTGCTACAGCCAGGCATAACAAGTTACCACCCCTCCCACACAGCCAGCACGTGAGTGAATATTTTCGGAAGACATCGAACCCTCTATGCACCGATACTTTTTTTACCGAGTGTACCAGAAAGAGTCTGATGCATTCATACAGTTGCATTGCTTCATTGCTTGCCAACGTAGATCAAGGCACTCTAACAGTAAAGAAAAGCTGAAATGGAATGACAGAAAATATAAGATTACCATTGCATACAATGGTGTCAAAAAAAAAAAAAAAAAAATCATCTGCTTGATGGTGGGAAAAGTTTACCCGA
>NC_136988.1:6005027-6155027 GCF_032717465.1 Coenobita brevimanus | reverse complement strand
ACTGTCATGTAGTAACTTTTTCACTTCCATGCTCACTTCCCCGTTTCTTATCACTGCTTTCAAAGAACCAACAACCTTTCTTCCCTGCTGTACCCTTTCAATCACTTCACCCTCCAAACCTCCATCCTTACTCATCACACTACCCAAGTACTTAAACGTACTCACATTTTCCAATTCCTCACCATCCAACCTCGCTGTACATTCACTGACTTCACCTCTCTCAAAGACCATCACTTTACTCTTCCCTACATTCACCTTTAGATTCCGTTTCTTACACACTCTCCCAAACTCATCCACCAAGCCTTGCAGCTCCCCTTCGTCTTCACTCAACAACACAGTATCATCTGCAAACAACAGTACAGGGAGTTTCCAAACACTATCCTCTCTCACCAGGGCCACTCCAACATCCACTGCCCTACCTTGTACCTCTTTTATTACCCCATCCATGTACTGATTGAACAACCATGGAGACATGACACACTGAGTACAGAAATGTACTCAAAGGTAATCTGTTTTAATGCTAAATGCAATGCGTCAGTGTTGCGTGGTTATGTGATGTTTTCGTGACTGTACCTTTCCTTGGCGTCGTTTTTCCGTGTTTTTTCAGTTTTTTTTTCCTCGTTTTTTCAGTGTTTATTTCAATGTTCTGTTTTTCAGTGTTTTTTCAGTGTTTTCTTTTTCAGTGGTTTGGGGTGTATTTCGCAGCGCCTTTTCCATATTGATTTATTTTGCACGTTGTACTGTACCCACTTCTGTCCGAGGAGGCATTTTTCATCATGTCTTGCCGTCCCCAATTTATTTTATTCAATTTAACCTTTTCGAGTTTGAGAAGTTAATATGATCCTCATCTATCCCTTCACAACAAGAGGTCTCACCGGACTCTGGGTCAATTGGTCTCAGTCAAATGGTCTGAGTCAAATGGTCTCAGTAAAATGGTTTGGATCAAATGGTCTCAGTCATATGGTCTGTCAAATGGTCTGGGTCAAATGATCTGGGTCAGATGGTCTGAGTCAAATGGTCTGAGTCAAATGGTCTGAGTCAAATGACCTCAGTCAAATGGTCTGAGTCAAATGGTCTGGGTCAAGTGGTCTGCGTCAAGTGGTCTGGGTGAAATGGTCTGAGTCAAATGATGTCAGTCAAATGATTTGAGTCAAATGACCTGAGTCAAATGGTCAGGGTCAAGTGGTCTGGGTCAAGTGGTCTGGGTCAAGTGGTCTGGGTCAAGTGGTCTGGGTCAAGTGGTCTGGATCAAGTGGTCTGGGTCAAGTGATCTGGGTCAAATGGTCTGGGTCAAAATGGTCTGGGTCAAATGGTCTCAGTCAAATGGTCTCAGCCACGGGACCCTTAACTCATTCAGTTCGGTCACTTATACTGTCTTCTTATTCTTTGGCCCGTCTTAAGGAGGCTTCCTAACACATCTTCCTCAGCGATTTATTTTTGGTTATGCCTGGTTAATATCCTTATGTGCGTTATTTATGCACAGTATGGCGATATGAGATGGATTTGTTCAACACAGAGGAGGACAGTAAGGTGTAATAAGCAATATAAATCACTTAAGAAAATGTGTTAGGGAGCTTCCATACGCGAGAAGAATACGGGATTTACATTTTAAGGACCTTGTCAGTTAAGGAAGCTCCCTAACACTTCTTCTTAGGCCATTTGTTTTGCATATTACACTTTTCTGTCCCCTTCCAAATTATTAAATCATTCTAATATCACCATGCTCTGCAGAAATAACGTACAATATGATATCAACCGGCCATATCCAAAAATAAATCGCTAAGGAAGAGGTGTTAGGGAGCCTTCTTAAGCTATTTAGGAGATACTTAAACTAGTAAGGTTAGATACAGCCTTCGTTTGTCCCTCCTCAGTCACAAACCTTCCATACGTTTTGTGAAATTACTGGTTGCTGGACTGATTAATATGAAGAGTAGGTCCTCGGAAGGTATTAATATCTCTCTACTGTATCTATCTATCTACCTGTCTATCTATCTACAGCCAGACAGCTTAATCCCGTAAGGGGTGGCCACAAACAAATTGCCTCCATGTTACCCTGTCCCCCGCCATTTCGATGCCCTCCCTCCAGCTCACACACCCCTCTCTCATATGCCTCTCCACGGCAGGTTTTACTCTAATATGGCCTAAAATTGCCAACTCTCCATCTTGAATGCTGAGTTGTTCAAGAGATTAGCAATAGAATATGATGCTAGTCATGAAGAAGTGCTATGGGAGGAATATAGAGTCGTAGCACTGTCTTTTTCTGCCACTGAACTCCATGAAATAAGCTGCAAAAGGACGAAAATTTGGGTCAAGTTATGTAAAACGACTATTGCACATTTTCCATATGCATCTTTTCCTAACCCATTTATTTCTTGATATGTTTCCTTACTATTCACTAATATTTGTAAATCATTTGTCTATTGACAGGAAATTAATGGCACACTAAAGAGTAAAAAGGTGTACTATGGGAAATAAATCGCTATGGAGAAGGTGCTTGAAGCTTCCTAGCCAACGAGCTTGCGGGACATTTGTCAGCCAGTCATTCCCTTCCTTCCCAAGTTCTTACCTGTTTCCTCACTCTTACTTCCTCCTTACTCTTACCCCCCACCCCCTTTTCTCTTCCCTCGCCTCTTCTTGCCTTCATATTCTCTCTCTCTCTCTCTCTCTCTCTCTCTCTCTCTCTCTCTCTCTCTCTCTCTCTCCTTGTTTTGTTGACAGACAGACAAGGGGGGGGAGACAGAGATACACGCAATCAGGAATATTACTAAGCTGCTCGGTAATGCATAAAAACTGAGCCACCGGACGATAATATGCAGAGAGCGAGAGAGAGAGAGAGAGAGAGAGAGAGCGAGATTGTGTGTGTGTATGTGTGTGTGTACGCGTGTGTGTACGTGTATGAGTGCGACTTTGTCTGTGGGTGGAAGAACACTAAGAATTGTCTAAAGGTTAGAGTATATTATTATTATTATTATTATTATTATTCATATACATTTTTCATGTATTTTAAATTTTTCGACTTCAGATCTTCTTGCCTACACAAACCTTCATATACTTCAATACAGATTCCTTCAATGCTTCTCTACATAGCCCTCTGTTTCCTTACCCTACAGTGCTGCACATACAAAAGTTCCTCTACCCCGTCCTTTTATATAATACTTGCTTCCCTACCCAATCCTCCATATACTACTACTACTACTACTTCTTCCCTACACAATCTTCCATATACTACTTCTTATTTATCCAATCCTCCATATACTACTTTCTTCTCCATATACTACTTTCTTCCCTACCCAGTCCTCCATATACTGCTACTTTCTTCCCTACCCAATCCTTCATATACTGCTACTCCTTCCCTACCCAATCCTTCATATACTGCTACTCCTTCCCTACTCAATTCTCCATATACTGTTACTTTCTCCCCTACCCAATCCTGCCACTTCTTTCCTACCCAATCCTCCATATACCGCCATTTCTTCCCTACACTATCATCTACGTCTAATTCACTTTCTTTATCCGCACAGAATCCTCCACATCATCCAGTCAGGACTAATGGATGCCTGGAAGAAAGAGTTTTGGCCCAAGAGTCACTGCATAGGAGGCTTGCATTCTCGTCCTCAGCCTCTACGGGCTCTCAATCTCCTGGATTTGGGCGGGACTATGATCCTCTGGCTGGCTGGGGCGACACTGGCAGCTCTAGTTTTCGCCGCGGAGATTTTTTTTTGTGCATTGAGAACTTGAACAACATGAACATACTTATAATCTCCAATTAACATATATATTCACTTAAGTATGTTGCCTAGACACGTTTATTGGAGCTTTCAGGTAACTAAAAATTCTTCCTATAATCATTTTACGCAACAGCTCAGTTGCCTTATACAAGAGAAGCTAGTTTTCGTCGCGGAGATATTAGCGCCTTGTAGGACGGTCAAATGAGAACTAAACATCAACATGTTTATAATTTTATTTATATATCTTCATATTGTTTAGACTGCTGTCTCTAGATTATGTGGTAGAGGTTTGAGCAGCGCATATAATGGTTAAACATTATGCTTTTTTGTTTAAATGTAAGAACCGGACCTTAAAAGAAAATTATTGAAATGAACTCATTTCACGAAACGTGAGTTTTGTTAATGAGAAGCTACTGAGGGCACTAGTTCTCGTCGCAGAGGTATTATATAAATGCGCACTGGGATGATCAAATGAGACCTTAATGAACCACACCCTAATTGCTTTTATGTTATATTTATTTATTTATTCGCATAGCTGTCTATTCAGTTTTTATTACTTGTCTATTCACTTTTGATAACTTATTCTGGATAAGGAAATGATGGTTGTATTGAGAAGAACTCTCACTCAGATTTCGTACTCAGTAAAAGTTTGTATTGTTACATACCAGTCTGTTTTTGTTTTGTCTTGTTTTGAGGTAGTATGGCGGATCAAAAACATGTATAACGCAAACAGTAACTCGCACGAAATATTTCTGTAATACTTATCGCTGACTTGCATTTCTTGTAATATTGATAAGACTACATGTTGAATTTTGGATCACAGGGGGTTTCTCTCGGTTAATTAACAGCGTCTGACGACAGTGGAAATGTAATCGTTGGTCGGCATCCAGAATATAATCGTTAAGCACTACCTGGAAAAATATAATGTAACCTTGTCCCTGTCCTCAGTACGAGTCATTATTTATACATCTGTGTCTCATTACGCTCAGGCTGTGGCAATAAAGACTAAGTGCAGTGATAAGTGTAATATTTTGATGAGACCTCCTCCCCCCCCCTCCTTCCAAGAAACAATAAGTGGCTCTGAATGGTCCCCTCTCTCTCTCTCTCTCTCTCTCTCTCTCTCTCTCTCTCTCTCTCTCTCTCTCTTTCTATCTATCTATCTATCTCTATCTGTGTGTGTGTGTGTGTGTGTGTGTGAAGTACCTCCCTTCAACAGAAGGCTTAGGATGCCATTAAAAGTAGTTTGCATGCGCGCCAAGCTATTAGTGCTCTCTCTCTCTCTCTCTCTCTCTCTCTCTCTCTCTCTCTCTCTCAAGTCCTTCCCTTCGATAGACGACTTACAATGCCATTAAAAGTGGTTTGAAAGCGTGCCAAGCTATTACTGCTCTCTCTCTCTCTCTCTTAAAAAGCATCATCTATGGGCAGGAACACATACCAAGCCTCCCTCAGCTTAAAAGATATTAGCCGGCAGGGGAAAGTCACAAGTAGATGTGAAATATTAGTCAAACTTTCTTCCGCTACTGTATACATTTATTTGAATTACCAACACCTTCACTACCACTACACCTCTTAATAAATGTTTTAGTTTACTCGCAACACAGAGAAAAAAAAAAAACAGGAAAAAGAAAGACAAAGACAAAAAAGAAAGTCAGTACTGAAAACGAGTTAACACTGACGTCCAGTATTTTGCATCACTCACACACCAGAGATATTAAGGTGTGATATGCAAAATAAATCACTGAGGAAGAAGTTTTGCGAGTTTTCCTGAGCCATCACCGTCATCATCATCATCATCAATTTTTTTCCACCTAAAATGGCATCATCATCATCATCATCATCATTATCTTCGTCGACGACGTCGTCATAATAATAATAATAATAATAATAATAATAATAATAATAATACGAAGAAGAAAAAGAAGAATTGAAGAAGAAGAAGAAGAAGAAGAAGTAGGGGATGGGGAGAAGGAGGAGGAATAGAACAACAAAACGTAGGTAAAAGCAGCAGTTATTCGTCTCCTTTCTGCTTTCACTGGTATTATTCACGAACTAAGATGTTATTCAAGGAAGATGAAAGGCATGAGAAACTAATGGGGTGTTTAGGAAGCTATGCCATAATTCCGAACTTCAAAAGACACCTTTGAGTACTACTGAAGGTGGTTTGAAAGCGTTGTTAAGCTATTAGTCAGTTCTCTCTCTCTCTCTCTCTCTCTCTCTCTCTCTCTCTCTCTCTCTCTCTCTCTCAAGCCTTGCCCCAGTCCACGCCACGCCCTCGCGGGGTGTGGACGTCTCTGCCTCCCTCACTCACTCAGCCACTCAGCCAGGCATAGTTCTGGAGCACGAAGCTTCAAATATGGAAGCTTCGGGATGGGCCCCATTGCCACAACCTCCCTAGTCTGATTTCCTGGCGACTTCTGGCCTGGGTAAAGACGATTCGTTGGCAACTCCCTTTCGAACTGCCGACCACCTTAACAGTTCCAGCAAATCAAAATGTCACCAGTGCTTCTACCACATCTACTGCTGCTGCCTCTTCTCTTGTTGCCACTCTCGAGCCATATACCCTCCACTCCGCCTCTACACATTCTTCCTCTGTTCCGAACCTTGCTCAGTCACAGCCCACCTCGATTATTTTTTCCTCTCAACTCCGTCATCCTATTCTTGCCGAACCCTCTCATTCATTTTTCTCCCCTATTTTCGACATTTAGAACTGGACAAAATAATTCACCATTCCGCCTCATGCCCTTCTTTCCTCTGATGATTTAGAATTCCATCTACTTTTGCTCTGTCGTGTTTGAAAAGATATGACATTCCGTTCCCTGCATGATGGGTCATGTATTATTACTGTCTAGAATAAAGGCCAAGCTGATGCAATGACTTCTCTGTTGGATATTACTGGTGCTCCCATTCCGACTTCCAGAAATTTGCACTTCAGTTCTGTTGTTGGTACCTTTGCAATCCCTCCGTATATTCGGTTGGGTGACAGGGAGGTTTCTGACATGTTCCACATATTCAGATCGCCCTACAGGAGCTGGGTTATGATGTGCTGTCTGTTCACTGCTACAGTATTTCACAACGAGGAAATCGGACACGCCCTTTTAATATTGCCAAGATCACGTTCGATTCACAGTCTCTTCCCGATCATGTTATCGGTGGTAAGAGACTCCTAGCGCGAGAATTATTGAAGCTCTTTTTCAGTTCCGATCCTGTTGGTGCTACGGTCATCCCAGTGTGGGGTGTCCTTCAGTGGCCACTTGTCCTAGATGTGATCATCCCGGCCATTCCAAGATGGACTGCTCTGCTGTTATATGTTGTTGTCCTAATTGCGGTGGTGATTATCCATCTTACGTCCCCTTCTGTCCCACAATCAAGTGTGAGAGTGAAGTCTCTCGTACTCGTGCTCATGCACCAATGTCGCTTACAGAAGCACGTCAGCTTGTTCGTAGCATGGGTTTTGATGACTGTTTCTTATATGCAGGTCACATCCGTTGGTCAATCAGGGCCCCCTCTACCTCTTCACCAGCTTCTGCTCCTAGTGTTCCTTCCCATCTGCCTGCATCATTAACTTCCTCCATTCTCACAGCTCTGTCTTCGACCCCTTCCCCACGTCAGCTTGTTCGTAGCATGGGTTTTGATGACTGTTCCTTATATGCAGGTCACATCCGTTGGTCAATCAGGGCCCCCTCTACCTCTTCACCAGCTTCTGCTCCTAGTGTTCCTTCCCATCTGCCTGCATCATTAACTTCCTCCATTCTCACAGCTCTGTCTTCGACCCCTTCCCCTGCTGTCCAGTCTCGTCCCGCTTCTGCCTCCCCCCGACAGTCTCCCAATAGCCGATTACCAAAGGTTGCCCACAAGGTATATGTTCGGCCAGCTGTGCCCAGTCGGTCCTTGTCTGTCTCTTGTAAACAGTCTACCTGCCTTCCTCGTTGTGTTTCCCCTTTCCCTGCTTCTTGAACCACCAAAAGCCCTGTTGTCCGCCGTCCCGGTGCAATTCCTGTCTTTCCTTCCCATCTTACATCCTCCTCGTCCTTTGTGTCTCAACAGCAGTCTGCTTACCCCCGCCCTTCAACATCTCCCTTTCCTGGCAGTGCGAAAGTTTATCTTTTGTTATGGATCCTCCTCCAGAAGGGTCCCCCTCCCACTGTATCTGGTTTCTCAGGGGGACCTTTACAAAAAGTTATGGCATCTGCAGAGGTACATCCAGGCCCGGATTGTCTTCCACCTACTCCAGTGCCCACTCTCCCTGATCTGCCCATAACCCCCTCCCTTTCTATTGTTCCTAGCAATTCCTCCCCTCCCCCCCCAGTTTTACCTCCCAGTTCTGTTCCATCTCCCGCCTCTATCCATCAGGAATCGGTGTAGTTTTTGCTCTCAGTTCAGTGTATATCACAAATAACATTTATTCTATTTCTTTTTTAGTATTATGGCTTTCCTTCAGTGGAACACTGGAAGTTTTCATTCGAGTCGCTCAAACCAATGATGCCTTCTTGCCCAGTATTGTCCTTTGGTTGTGTGCCTTCGAGAGACGCGCCTCTCCGGTCCCTCTGCTCAAAATCCAGGTTATATTTTTCTTAGTACATCTACCTCGACTTAAGAATCCTCTATCCATTTGAACTTACTCCGGTTTCTTCGTCCCTTAAGAGTATTGTGGTGAGGGTTATCCTTCATCGTCGGATTACTTTCATTTTCCTTTACATGTCACCTTCTGTCCCAGTAGATTTCCCCGAGCTTTCTTGTCTTTTGTCTCTTTTACCTCAGCCCATCTTGTTATTGAGTGATTTTAAATGCAGGCAAACCTTACGGGATGGCAATACCATTTCTACTAGAGGCCGTTTACTTGAAAGTTTTCTCTAATCAAGATCTCCATATTCTTAATTCTGGTTTCATCACACATCATGATTCTTGCACTCTTCCTGCATAAATATTTCTCTTTGTTCGTCATCTCTATCTCTAGATTTTCGCTGATCTTTGCAAGATGATTGGTAAGTGATCATCGTCCTATTTTACTCACTACTTCATCTTATTCGCCTGTTCCCTGTCCCCCTTGTTGATGTTTTGAGCTCACCAAATGGGAAGCATTTGTTTCTTTTTTACATGCCCTTTCAGATCCCTTTACCTTTTCTAGCATTGATTATATGGTTTCTTATTTTACGGACTTAGTGCTGGCCACCGCAATGGAATCTATCCCCGAGACTACTCGCTCCTTCGCGTCCAAATGTGTCCCTTGGTGGCCAGTGATTGTGCTGGAGTCCTTCAGGTCAAACGAGCTCGATGGAGGACCTACTGTCAGAGGATTAATACTCCAGACTGCAATCTGCTTTCCTTGCTTTCAAAGGGGCCAGTCCCATGATGTGCAGGACAGAGCTGCCAGAAAATCTAGCTGGTCATCTTATGTGTCCGCCGTTACATCTACGCCAGTTCATGTCCTATGGAATCGTATTCGCAGAATTTCAGGAAAATACTCTCCTCCTCCAGCCCCATGGAGTGTCCATGGTGCATCTGTTGCAGATCCTACTGTCATGAGGTGTATAAAACCCCAAGTTGTTTAGATGCAAAGTGGGGATCCTCTCTTTGACTCAGTGGTAACGTGGGCGCCTATGAAGCACGAGGGCCTGAGATCAAATCTCGGCCAGGACAGTGTGATTAATTTGTTAAATTTCAGTCAGGTTATTACATTGGTTTGCAACGGTGTGGGACGCGAGGCGAGGCTTAGAGGGCAATGATGTTGTTGTTGACAGCGCTTAGTCCTTACATCCCTGGGCCATGAGCTGTCCGGGTGTGGTCTCCAGCGCCCCAAATGATGGCCTCCGATGCTATGCTACCGTGTGTTTGAACCTGACCAAATCAATCACCAAGGAGAGAAAAAAGTGATGTAAAGGGGTGTGTAAAAACCCACGTTGCTCAGATGCAAATTGGAGATCCTCTCTTTGGCTCAGTGGTAACATGTGTGCCTATGAGGTGCGAGGGCCTGAGATTGAATCTCGGTTAGGACAGTGTGATTAATTTGTTAAGTTCCAGTTCGGTTATTACACTACTAGGGCGGCTGATATTCTTGGGGACCATTTTAATGAAACTAGCAAAGGATCCCATCTCTCCCAGGAGTTCCACCAACATAAACAAGAGGTTGAACATACACCAGTTTATTTGACTTTGTCATCTGTTGAGTCATTTAACGTTTCCTTTTCTATGTCAGAGCTTCTGTCCGGGATCCAAGCCTATAGGAACACTTGCCAGGGCCCTGATGGTGTTCATTACCAGATGATAAAGCACCTTCCTCAACTGGCGTTGCTATTTCTCTTGTCTCTTTATAACAGGGTGTGGACAGATGTTGTGTTCCCTACTGTCTGCAGGAAGGCATATCCGCTTCCCTTTTTAAAGCCTGGTAGGTTTGGACTTTCTCCCCAAGATTATAGACCAATTGCCCTTGTTAGTTGCTTTGGCAAGCTCATGGAACAGATGGTTAACGCTTGTTTGATGTGGTATTTACTGTAAAGTCAAAGAATCTTCTTTCTGTTTTCTAATATGGGTTTTGAAAGGGACGCAGTATATTGGATCCCCAGATGAAGTTAGAGTCTTATATTCGCCAGGCTTTTCGCCACAAACAGTCAGTTCTTGCAGTGTTTTTTGATCTTCAGAAAGCCTATGACACTACGTGGAAGTACATCATTCTTCATACTCGTTAGTTTTGGGATAGACGGTAATATGGGTGTCTTTCTGGAAAATTTTTTGAGAGATTTAACTTTTCATGTGTGTGTTTACAGTAGTTTACCAGCCTCCTTTCCAAAGAGGGAGGGTGTTCCACAGGGGTGGTTCTGAGTACGACAGTTTTCCTTGTTGCGATCAACGGTATTATCTCCTCTCTTCCATTGGTGATTCATGCCTCCTTCCATGTTCACGACTTAGCAATTTATCAAGCTGATATTGATGCCTCCCGTCTCCGCTGTCATATACAGTCAGCGATACCTGCTGTGTCCTCTTGGCCAACTTTTCATGGGTTTCGTTTTTCATCAAATTCTCGTCACATGATGTTTTTTAGACAGCGGATTATTCTACAGCCGCCTCTTTATCTTTGACACCCCTGTTACCTTCCGTGCTACTACCTTACTACATTTTCGGGTCTGTCTTTTGACCCTCGGTTGACTTGGTCTTCACATAATGCTATCCGAAAGACGTCTGCTTTTCAGAAACTTCAACTTTTACAAACCTTGAGTCGTCTCACTTGGGGCTCAGATTGTTCTCTTCTCCTATGTTTACATGTTACTGTGGTTCTATCTTCTCTTGATTATGGTTGTACGGTTTATGCCTCTATGTCCCATGTCATTCTTCGCAGATTGGATACTGTTCATCACGAGGGGCTTCGTCTTGCTTTAGGGGCATTCCGTTCCACTCCAGTTCAGAGCCATGATGAATTGACCCTTCGTTATTAGTATAGGCCTCATCAACACTCCTTTTCTGATCTCTTCCATCATTTCCATCCTGAACCTCTGCATACCAACGGTACTTTTTCTCTAATACGGTAGTTAGTTTGTCCCACTCATTGTCTCTTCCTTCTCCTCAGGTACTTATAACCTGTCCTTGTAAGTTCCCTTCACGGCTTGTTCCACCCCTTACAATTTGTTTATCTGTCCTTCCTGCCAACAAGTCCTCCACTTCCCCATACATTCTTCTATCCCGCTTCTCTAGTCATATGTCTTGTCATTCCTCGTCTGCTGCCATCTATACAGATGGTTCAAAATCCTCTGCGGGCACTAGTTTTGCTGTTTTATTTCCTGACAGTTCATGGCGGTCACGTCTCCGTGATGCCGCCTGTGCATTCACTGCAAATTGTATGCTCTTTTGATTGCCATTCAGTATATGTTTTCTTCTCTAATCTCATCTTTTGTTTTTTTCACGGATTCTCTTAGTGTCCTTTCGTCCCTAAGGATCATTCCAGCAACCAGCCCATTGGTCCTTAAAATCCAGGAGAGGTTGTACAGGATTGCCACCAAACTGAAACTAGTTACCTTCTGTTAGGTCCCGAGTCATGTTGGTATTGCTTCTCCCGGTCGGCGGCGTCCCGTACGATATCCTCCAGCTGTCTCCTGGCGAGGGACTTTTTTCTGTCGATCTCTGGCGCGCTTAGACATCATTGGCATATGGAATGGTCTAGCTGATAGGCTAATAAACTGCGTTTTGTTAAGCCTGCCGTTTTTCCATGGTCCTTTTCCTCCCATACTAACAGACGGTGGGAGACTGCATTAGCACTCTTGCTTTGTGGACATACCCGTATTACACATGGTCATTTGATGTCCGGTGAGGCACCTCCTCTTTGCTCATTTTGTCAGGCTCAACTTAGTGTAGCGCATCTTCTAGTTGAATGTCCCCAGTACTCTGTTGAACGTCGTCTTGCTTTCCTTTTCCATCATGATTTAAGCCGACCACCCTCGCTGTCTGATCTCCCTTGTGAATCCTGCCTCTTTTCTGTTACCCGTCTTGTGTCTTCTTTATCACATACTCGTATCCTTCCCTCTGTTTGATCTCTTACTCTTTATAACACCCACCAGACCTGATCGTCTTACATGTTTTCTGCTTTAGTGCCAAATGGCCAGAACTGCCTGGCACTAGCTTTTTTATTCAATTAGTAAATCAATTAAGCCTTGCGCTTCAGTAATCATCGTACACTGCCACTGAAGGTGGTAAAGCGTGTTAAAATCAGTGCTCTCTCTCTCTCTCTCTCTCTCTCTCTCTCTCTCTCTCTCTCTCTCTCTCTCTCTCTCTTTTTACCTACCTACCGACATACAGTATGCACAGTGCATGCCCGTTTCTTATTTTACTCCATTACTTACAATGAGTTTTAATGTTTGTGTATACAAAAATTAGGAAACCGGCCAAAAGTTTACCGAAACTCTGCTCACGCGATCGTGGGCACAGAAAAATATCAGGCCTCCCTCGTCTTAGGAATATAAGCCAGCGGAGGAAAGTAAGAAGCAGGAGAGGTGAAATATTGGGGGATCTGTTGTCCCTGCTAGGTAGGTTCCACCCTCTAAGTCACCCAAAGAACAGTCAGAACAGGAGCTGTTTTATATTATTATAGGTAACCACTTTAATCGGCACTGGAGAGAGACGCCTTCCCGTGGCGACACCAATATGCCTGGGCTCCTCTACTGTCTGGTTATACAAACATTTCTCTCACTTCCCTCCCTATCCCCCATAAGGAGGATGGTGGACTGCAGGAGGAGGGCAGCTTCAACTCGCACGCCAATGGGTTTACCTACAGATGAGCCGCCTACTGCTACTTCTACCACTACTGCTATTACTACTACTACTGCTACTGCTACTACTACTGCTACTACTACTACTACTACTACTACTACTGCTGCTGCTGCTGCTGCTGCTGCTGCTGCAGCTGATGATGATGATGATGATGATGATGATGATGATGATGCAACTACTACTACTACTACTACTACTACCACTACTACTACTACTAGTACTACTGCTGCTGCTACTGTTGCTGCTGCTACTAATACTACCGCTGGTACTACTACCACTTCTACTGCTGAAATAAAATCTGCACCATCCATTTGGAAATTATATAGTGAAGATCAACACCAACCTTCATAATACAATTCACCATTTGGAGTTGTAATGTACTAGGCCACTGCTACTACTACTACTACTACTACTACTTTATCTGGCAGGGCTTGGAGGAACTTTAAAAATTTTATCAACAGAAACTCCCTTGTAAGTTATGAAGTTAATACTCTTAATCAGGACTCTATAATATTTACAGGATATGGCAGTTCTGCTAGTAAATGGTTAGATCATTTTATTGGATGACCACATGGTGACATAAAGATAAATGACATTACTAGTTTAAATCACAGTAATGCTTCTATAGTACTGGAATTCACACAGGGAAACTCAACTTTAGAGATTAATTTCAACATAGGCAATACGAATAAAGATAACCAGTCATTTGTTAACTGAAACACTTTAAATAAAAAAGATTTAAAATATAACAATTTTGTTCTGGATGACCAGTTAAAAAACTTTAATGACTTAGCAATACATAACTGCCTTAAAACTGTCCGTCATAGCCCTGATTATCTAGAACAAATTGATGACATACACCTGTATAGTAAACAGTGTTTTCATAGCAAGTGATAGCCATAAGCACAAATTTGTGAAGACAAACAAATTTACTATTGTTCCTGGCTGGAACAGAAATGTTAATTATCTCCATAGCGTCGCCATGGAGAGGTACTTGAGTTGGGTGACAAGCGGTAGAGAACTAGCACACAGAAACATGATGCCATGATTATTAGTGGAAGAGCTTTTAATAACGCCCTAAATGGTTGTAAAATAAATGAGCACAGGGAGATACGCTTATTAATAATGCAAAAGTTTGCCTATAGAGACGAAAGTAAAATTTGGTAAGATGTAAGAAAAGAGAGGGAGTGTAAAGGGTCGGCTAATGTTATTGATGGCTGCAGTAATAGGGAAGAAAATGCCAACATATTTTAAAGTAAATCTTTATCATTGCAGTCTCCACTTCATACAAGAATTGAATATGCCTTGATTACTGACTTAAAACCTCAGTGGCCAGAGAACGAAAAATTACTCTTTCGAACTTTGGCACAGTCACTCAGAAGAGCAATTTGTAGGTGAAATAAGCGAGTTGGCCATGATGGTATTCGCTCAATATTTTTAAAACATGCATCAAAGGAATTTTACACACCCTTGCTAGTTCTTTTCCAAAAATTTTTACTCGCTGTTATCTCTCTAGTGCTGTACTGAAGGGCATTGTTACTCCCATGCCCAAAGACAACAAAAATGTCAGAGTCGATGAATTACAGGCCAGGATTGCGGTCCTCATGTCTTCTTGAAACGTCTGAATTGTTTGTTTTAAATATAGTAATGGATAAAATTAACCTGAATTTTAGGCAGTTTGGTTTTATGAAAAGTTCATCAACTACCGACGCCTTTTTTTTTTTTTTTTTTTTTTTTTTTTTTTATAAGGAAGTTGTGGCATCATATACAACACCTAAGAA
The DNA here is from genome assembly GCF_032717465.1 of Coenobita brevimanus. Lineage (NCBI taxonomy): Eukaryota > Metazoa > Arthropoda > Malacostraca > Decapoda > Coenobitidae > Coenobita > Coenobita brevimanus. The sequence goes on along the minus strand of NC_136988.1, from coordinate 6,140,266 downwards.
CTCACCCTTGGCTCTTTTTGTAGACTCAAGTAAAGTCTTTGATATAATATATCATATAATACTTAGGAAAAAATAATTAATGTCTAATATTTCCACTGATATAACTTTGTTATGCATTACTTAAGGAATCAAAGGGCAAACGTTACCTGGCAGGGCAGCGCAGTTAGTATTGCTACATTGTTCAAGGAGTCAGACAAGGAGGGGTGCTTTCACCTTTTCTCTTTGATTTTTATATTAATGGCATAGTAAATGACACCTTTTCTCTTTTTTATATTAATGGCATAGTAAATGACGTCTCACACTGTCAGTTGGGATGTAACATTGGCATATTCAAGTTTAATATCTTAGCATACGCACATTACTTAATATTTCTTTTAGGGTCAGTGGCACACTTGGAGACTTTGTATGCTTTACTGTTTTCCACACTGGAAGATCATAACTTGACTATCAACAAATGCAAGACAGAATGCAGGAACGGCCTAATCAGCGTTATCATTGTCTATCTTGCATCATATTTATAAGCCAGGAGGCGTACCTTACCCTTACTTATACACAGCTTAAAAGAGTAAACTCAGTGCTGCCCTGGCTGATATGAATGCAACATCCATGATAAATGCATTAGTTTCACTGAGCCATGCAGATGTCGTGATTCTCATGGCCCCTTCCTCGGATTAATTACAGATTTTTAACAGTAAATGCCAAGGATATGCCAGTATCTATGATATAATTTATTATTCCACGAAAACAGTCTATAATTACCATGCCCAAGAACTACAAAGTGAACTAAGTCTGTTCTGCAGAGCAAAATGGATGTGCCCTTACATTTGCCAACATCCCCCTCCTTGCTCCAAGTACAAAAAATATGATAGTTGTTGTGTTGCTTAACCCTGGTGTGTCTGGCCGAGTAGACCCGTCGACCACAGGTAAGCAATTGATTCTATGGGGCCGTCATACAGGTACAGCCAAGAGTCCTAGTTTGTTTACTCCCCCTGGCGAGAGGAAAGTCGAACATAAGGTTTGAAGGAAGTCGAGGAGAACGAATGGAGGCCGTTTCAGTAGGCTGTCAATTATAAACATAATGCTTCACAACACCAAAGGTTGACTCACCTGGACCCCAACGCCTCTAATGCCAACACTGAACAGTTATGTAGAAACTTTAAAACATACCCATTTATAAGCCTACTTTTTTCGTTTTGTTGGTGAATCCCACAATCCCATCATACTAACAGCATACAAGACAACTATAATTTGAAATCAATGTCGTTTAGTCTTATACGACCACTGAACTGGGAGCTGGTAAGGAGAGGCTAGGGTTTCCGGAGTAATCTCAGTACAACTAAATACTAACAACTCAAGTACACCACTACAAACACCATATCAGAACACCATGGTTTGAAATTAGTGTCCTTCATTACCATATAACCAACGTATGTAGGGAAGTGGTAAGTTGAGACTCCTACCAACTCTCAGTACAACCAAAAATAATATCTCACCTGCTCCATGTACTAAACGAAAAGCAGTAATTTAACTCCTTCAACTAGGTGACGTATTTTGTGTTTTGGTTTGGCTGTTCTTCTACAATTTTTGGGGTGAGGGTAAGGGGAGACTTTCCAAACTACGCATTCACACACACAAAAGTGGACATATAAACAAATAAGCACGCACACACACACACACACACACACACACACACACACACACACACACACACACACACACACACACACACTTCACTTCACTTCACTTAAAGCTGTCCTGCTACAGAAAACGACGCCTAATCCACAAGATTGATGTGTTTCTCACTGTCGTTGATGCAAACGTGTGTGACTGTGCGGATCAATCCTGGATCCGCAAACTTTCCCACACAGTCGGCATGTCAAGGCAGAATTTGCTGGGAGAACTCTGTTTCGGTTGTGCCTCCATTGTCTAGGCTACTCTGGTCAAGTTCCGAGCTTCTTCGAAATGATTGGTTCCTTCACTGCAGAGTATTCGCCACTGTTTTCTGCCCAAGCCACCGGTTTCAAGATCTTATAATACGATGTTGCAGTTCTTCAGAGTTGTCCTTATATGATTTTAATATATTTTCTTCATCCCCTGGATTCCAGCATGCCACAGGGAGTTGGCCAAACAGAACCTGGCAGGGAAGGCGGTGTTCAGGCTTGCAGAATACATGTCCGACCCATCTCAGCTGCTTATTAGCTAGCTTGGTTTCTATGCTGGTTGGCTTCTCGTGCTGATGAATTGTAAGTGAGGGACTTCATCCTCCCACGTGAGTCCTAGGATGTGCTGTAAGCATCAGAAGTGAAACGTCTCAAGCTGTTTGCTGTGAAGCTGGTATGTAGTCCAGGATTCAGCACCGTATAAGAGGATGGAGAGGCATCTAGCCGTATATACTGATACTTTCGTCTCGATTCTCAAGTTGGTATTTTCAAAGACTCTGGATCTGAGACGCGCAAAAGAGATTGAGGGATGTTTGATTCGTGCAAAGAGTTCTGCATCGATGTTATGTTTATCTGAGAGCACACTTCCAAAGCAGGTAAAAGTCTCTACCTAACTTACATTTTCGCCATTTATCTGAAATGCATGAGGCTCTGCTGGGTTGTTTCTCTGAGATTTTATATCTGTTTTACAGACATTTATATGGAGCTCCATTGCATGATATATGTTGGAGGCAATGGTAAGACTCTGTTGCATTGCTTCTGGTGTATGTGCAAGGACAACAGACTTATCAGCATATTGTAGCTGTAGGAAATAGCCATTTCAGTCTTTGATTGTGCTTGAAGACATCTGAGATTAAATAAGTTATCATCTAGACGGAACTGAAGTTTTACTCCCTCATCAGGGTTCATTTGTCGGTGACTTAAAAGTGTGACTGCAATTAGATTATGGTTGCAAATGACAGGAGAAAGGACACATCCTTGCTTCGCTCCCATGTCCGCGATGAAGAGTTCAGATTTGTTCCCACCTACGGACACATGAGCATTCACGTTGCCTTGCAGACTCTTCAGGATAGTAAGATATTTGATTGGAGTTTAAACTTTTGACAGAGCATTCAGTAATGTTCTCATATGAGAGTGTCAAATACTTTCGCAACATCAGTGAATGCAAAATATAAGTCATGGTTCTGCCTATTGCATTTTTCTTGTGTCCCTTAGGCAACAAAAATTATATCACAGATGTTCCATTCTTTACAAAATCCACATTATGTTTCAGGAAGTGTCGACTCAGTCAGATGTTTTGTCAGTCTGGATAACATTATCTTGACTAGTACCTTGCTGGCATTAACAAGTAGAGAGATACCTCTGTTGCTGTCAAACATGAGCAGTCCCCTTTCATCACGTAGATGGTTATAATATTAGAAGTAAGCCATTCAGATGAAATTCGTTCAAGGTTCCAGATAGACGGTCAGTATGAGATTATGGAGGCGCTGGTGGAGTAATTGGCCACCCACTTTGGTTGGTTCAAAGGGTATGCCATCAGGCCAGGCCTCTTGTTATTTTTTAGAGATCAGATAGCCTGAACAGTTTCTGTAAGTGCAGATGGGACATCAAGATCTGCCACTTCAGGGGCATTTGGGATGTTATGAAGGATACTGTGTTCCACGGGGTTTCTATGATTCAGTGAGATATTAAAATATTGTGTCTATCTGTCTCACACTTCTTGCTTGTCTTTCAGGAGCTCTCCCTTGCTGATTGCACACAGGCTATGTTGTGTTTGGTTGGCCTACAGATGGTTTTTATGAACTTATAGAACCCATGTTGGTCATTAATATCAGCCAGTCTTTGCAGCTCTTTTCCTTGCTCAGTCCACCATTTGTTCCCCATGTCACACAGTTTTCTGTGGATTTCACCTCTGAGATTCTGGAATTCAGTTATTAGGGTTAAGGAGTTAGGATGGGCCAGCCAGTTGTTATGTGCTCTATTCTTCATTGCAAGGTCATGTATGCCCTCAGTATTTTCATCAAACCAGTCTTTATGGCGGCATGTGGAGAAGCCAAGGATTTCTTTTGCAGTGCTTCCAAACATTATCTTCGTGTTCAGCCACTCTGTTCTAGGTTTGTTGCATCCTTGTTTGGGTCAAGTGATGGGCATTGACCAGACTGTTCCGAGAATAAAGAAAGCAGTCTAAGGCCATTGTTATTCATGTTACCAACACCATGGCAGCCTATAATGCCTTGCAAGAGTTGACTGTATTCTCCTTTTCTGAAATTAAAATCTTCAAGCAGGTTGAGTTCGTCATTATGTGATATTGAGCGAATGGTAGTATCCAAAGAGTCAGAAAAGGAATCTTTCACAGTGTTCTCAGTCAGGCGCTGGGACATAGGAACTAATGAGTGTTACATATTGTTCTTTAGAGAGTGGTATGTACCAGGACATCAGCCTCTCTGCTATACCACAGGTGATTCTTGGATCTTTTGTAGTAGGTTGCTCCTGACTGCAAAGCCAGTGCCATGGTTTCTTATATTGTCTGGGTAACCCCTGTATAAATAGGTATACCCCTCTCCTGCTGCTATTAGGTTGCCCTCTCCTGAGAGGCGAGTCTCAGGCAAAGCAGCAATGTCAATTTTATATCTTTTCAGTTCATAGCAATAAGGGCAGTTCTAAGGCATAGTTGTGTGTCTTGGTCAGTATCAAGCACGGTTCATGTATTAAAGAGGGACTCTTTTTGTTCATTCGACCTCAGTCTGGGATCCTCAGCTGGTGTGGAACAGTAAATGTTTAGATCACCTTTCTAAACTCCCTCCATTAAGGGTAAGCAGTTGGGCGTCCATTTCCGGGTGCTTAGTCGCACCAAATGCGACCTGCTTCCATGCCATTATGCCAACAATCACTGGTCCAGTGCTGTCTATGTGCAGGACTCGAGCTAGCGACTTCCAGCAACATCCATGATCTGTCACTGTCACTATCTTGTCACCACAGGTCTTTTGAGTTTGGCGAAAGGTTGAAATGGAGGTGAATATAGCAGTGGGCTTGTGCAATGAATGGATTTGGTGTGATGGTAAGGGTGTGCAGTCCTTACCACCACATGATGTGGTACTTCTCAGCCTGTGATGGTGGCGTGAAGATTCACGACGGCCATCTACTGGGGTTGCTGAAGTCCGCCGGGGACATTGCCTGTCAAGCCCCCGCCTTCCGTGGGACTCCACTCACGAATTTTTCGTTTGGGGTTTAGCCTTAACCCATCCAAGGCAAGCCACACAAAAATGGACCTGGGAACACTTAAAGGCTATTACATGGGGACTCTGGATGTCCAAATTTGCCCCCACGGGAAAGTCATGGACGTCCACGGGTTGAAGGCCGCATGACCCATTCGTGGACGTCCATGACTCAGTAGTCTCCTTCTTCTCTACGGAGTTGACACGTAGCTGTGGCCAAGTAGCGTGTGTCGTCTGCTACCTTGAACTCTGTAGTCAGCTGATGTGGTATATCATATTACATTATGATTAATTCAAAACCGTCAGTAAAGTTTGTACAATCTTTTATCATACGACCTTTAATGTTTCTATTTGTTTTAGAAATTTTTCAGATATACAAAAATGTGGTAAGTATGATGGAATGTCGACTGATTGTTTACAAGAGAGGCCTGCACACACTGGAAAGGCATACTCGGGAATAAAGCATTACGGTGAACGTCAACATCAAGATTGTGAACACATAACAGCATCGATGGCCACCAGCAATATATTTGGTCAAGGATGACAAAAGTTTTTTTTAACGCCTTTTGTGGACCGAATAATGATATAACATTCGTGGAATAAAAAAAATGGCTTAGGCTGAGAGAGAGAGAGAGAGAGAGAGAGAGAGAGAGAGAGAGAGAGAGAGAGAGAGAGAGAGAGAGAGAGATTGATCATGATCATCGAGCAAAAGCAGTATCTCAATTAAATCCTCAGCCCTTTCATGATCGGGAAATGTCTAGTGTTATGTTACAGCTAACCGTACATGATATTATTCAGCTTCGAGTGAGCTATACGAATGTAGATACTCGCATTAACACTATTATCATGGTTGGGACAGTTCTATAGTCATTTATTCAAGCAAACACCAAACGATTTTATTCTGCTTAGAGCGAGTCATAGGAGGCTGTCTATACGGTGGCCATTATTTATTACAGTCGAGATTAATGTTAAGTTAGTATACTCTTGCAACAAAGATAGGCGACATTATTCATCTGAGCGAATCCAGAAGCCTGAGTGTTAATGTTTGATTCCTTTTGATGGCTTTATTAATTATATTTTTGAGTGGGAGGAAAAATGATTTGGTCTGTTAAAAAAAAAAAAAAAAAAAAAAATAACTTGCTTATCATTTTTTATACTGCTCTTTCACCTTAATTTGATCCAGATTCTCGTCCTTTCGTAGCTCATTTCAAGTCGCATCAACATCCTTTCATAGTTTATTCATTGCTAGCATAGTCTTCTGGTGTAATTCTATTTTATTGTTGAAAAACCGAGATGAGGAGATGATGAATTAGGGCACCTTCAAGTGAGAGGAACGTAGTTGCTACATGTCGTCACATTTTTATTGATACAGGATAAACACTGTTTCCTTAGCTATTTATTTTGTGTATTACACCTTCTTAATGCCAAATGTGTTATATCATTGTTCACATATTTTTATTTATGCTGCTTCACGACCAGAATTCTTTTCCGAGCTGCGTAAAATCGTTCTTGGTTCCCTGGGGTAATTCTTCGTGTAGGACTTAATTGTGTTTTTGCGTGAAAGACAAGAGTGAAGAGCCTTGCATTGTTTTTTCTTTCTGTCTGCAAAAACAAATGAGTCATGATTATTATTGTAGTTTTGTTCTTATTTTTCTGGTAAAAAGGGGAGAAACTTTCCATCTCTTGATTTTCTGTGTGTGTGTGTGTGTGTGAGAGAGAGAGAGAGAGAGAGAGAGAGAAACAAAAGCAGAAATCTTCCATCTCTCTCTCTCTCTCTCTCTCTCTCAAAATCTGAATTACAAGAGGGAGTTATCATAAGACTGCTTGTGATCTGTTGTATTTTTTTTTTTTTTGTTTTTTTTTGTCACTGAGCTACGTGAAAAGCTAGAAAAGGAAAAAAATCTGGACCAAGATATATTTGAAATGAGTGTAGAGATGTGTCCCTAGTTAAATGAAGTAGTTCGATGGTAACAAAGATAAACATATCACTGGAGCGAATGGATTAAGTATATTTACTTATTTATTTTCGTTACTAATGTAGTGTCGATTTCAAAATTCAGGCTGCATTGACTCATTCTCAGCCGAATAAAATATTATGTGGCGATAGCTGGATTAGAACAATAGAATAATTTGCAGTTGTTGACGTGGATCGACTCCAGTCTGTCTCCGGGCAGACCCATCAATCACGGGATAGCGCCCGTCCCTGCACGGCCGTCTGCATGTCTCCCTTGCTGTTTACTTCGCCTCGCTATAGAGCCGCGGGGGAAAGTGTGGAGGTATGGTTCCTGGGTGGATGCGGCATTTCCATCTCTTCACTCAGTTAACAGAGGCACCATAGTAGGCTCCACTTCACCTCGTGATATGGTTGTATGGTCACCACCCATTGGTGAAGTGGAAAACGTAGCGAAGAATGCAGTTAACAGACAAATGGTACTCAAGTTACAGCACTCCTTCTCGAAGTAACGAAAAAAATAACTGTACTACCGAAATTACATGTCTACTGAGTATAAAATTGACGAGAATAATGAAAAATATCGTTCATGAAAATGTCAGATGCACAGATCCAAACAGAAGTATCGCACTAACCACTTACTACAAAACCTGCAAAACCTCACATCTACTAAAGAACCGTCCTGCTGTGAAAGGTACACCCATGCAAGAAGACCACGTCATCTACCGACATGCGAATACTTGCAATTGTGAGGGCCTTATACCTCCGTAGGAATGACGAGGACTAAACTGTCAAGGCTTCTCACATGTAACCTATAGAACGGATAGAAAAAGAAATAACAGTACAGAACGAGCCACAACAGCTCCCTCACCCGCCAACTGCTAGAAAAAGGTACTGAAATAATTGACCGTGAAAAAGAACCACGTAGACTCATGTTTCTGGAAGCACTCTATATTTCCGAACTGAACCTGCAATAAATTCACCAGAAGATGATTTACAAATCCATCCAACGTGCAAAAGATGACAAACATCGGTGGGCTAACTCATTCCATCAGAGATAGCCACACACTTTTTCACACGCTTCTGATCGACCCTTCACGTGCTAGCACGTGTCGGCATCCACTATATAATAAGATCTCATTTCACCCATCAGACTGGTCTGCAGGTGCTCCCAGGAAAGAATAAAACGTTACCACATACAGTGCACTAACATTTGGATAGCTACTCAGAAGCCTTAATGAAAAGCAAAGTAGCTTAGCCGGACCCATCGAAAGCATTGATCTCTGTCTATCTACCTACAGTCTCGACGCCCTAATCCCGCAAAGGGTGGCCACAAACAAAACGCCTCCCCACCATTTGACTGCCCTCCCCCCAACTCACTCTCCCCTCCCTCATATACCTCTCAACTTCATCCCTCCACCTCATCCTCGGTCTCCCCCTCCCTCTCCCTCTCTCCACTTCACCTACATACACCCTCTTAGTCAGTCTTTCATTCTCCATTCTCTCCACATGTCCAAACCACCTCAGTGTATTTCTCCCAATTTTCTCAATCACATCCACATCCACCCCATAACATTCTTTCTTCATTCGTCAACCTGTCCCTCCATGTCACTCCACATGCTCCTCTCAGGTAACTCATTTCCACTGCTCTCACTCTTGACTTGTTACCCTCTAGCAAGGTCCACGCCTTGCTTCCATAGCCTACGTCAGGGTAGGGATCACAATATATATATATATATATATATATATATATATATATATATATATATATATATATAATCTCATCATTATCATGATCATCATCATCTGGACCTCCTTTCCCACCCAAGGGCAGGGTGAGGAGTAGCAATGTCATGGCATATATATATATATATATATATATATATATATATATATATATATATATATATATATATATAAAATGATCTGCAGAGTCGCGATTTGGGGGACCTCATGGAACAAGGAGCCTTAGGCGGCTGCTCAATTCGCTTAGGGCTAAGGAGATCAGAGAAAAGGGTGAGAGGACTTTTTTAAAATGTATTTATAGCTATTAGCTTGTATTATCCACTAAGCACGAGTCCCAAACACCCTGCGGAACGCAGCCGCTGAAGGCCAAGCAGCAAGGGGACATGAGAACACAGGGATACGTTGATGCATACATAAGGAAAGGATACGGAATGTATGGTTCAGTTTACCCTATCTTGTACCATTTTCTTCAAAATCATGTTCATAGAAAACTATCACTAGAGGATGAACGCATGTATGTTGTCTAACCAACAAGGTCAACTGAGTTGAGAGCCTTGGGGGTGGTGGTAGTACTACAGTATATGAGAACAGTCATTCCTACTTCATTATAGTACTAAGCCCGCCATTTCCGAACCTAGTATTATTTTCAGGTTACCACATGCTGAATAATATTTGTTCTGAAGGAAATCGAAACAGTCAGTAGGTTGTCAAGGTGTTGATAATCCTTTTGACTGCCAAAATACTCCGTATCAGAGTACAAACATCTGGTGGCAGAGAATAATAGAAACATGACGTTCTGTAAATAATCGGATTACGTTTGTTACCAGTAATCTATCTATCTATCTATTGCCAGACGCCTTAATCCCGTAAGGGGTGGTCACAAACAAATCGCCTTCATGTCGCCCTGTCCCCTGCCATTTCACTGCCCTGCTCTAGGCTCACACCCCCCTCTCTCACATATACCTCTCCATTCCATCCGTCCATCTCATCCTTGGCCTCCCCCTCCCTTTCCCCCCCTCCACCTAACTCACATATGCTCTCTTCGTCAGTCTCTCACATTCCATCCTCTCCACATGGCCACACCACCTCATCGCTTCCTATCACCACATCCACACCACAACGCTCCTTCACTTCCTTATTTGTCAGTCTCTCCTTGTGACTCCATAATATGTTCCTCTCAAATAGCCCATTTCCACTGCTGTCACTCTCGACTTCTGTCCCTCCAACAACATCCAAGCTTCACTTCCATTTAGAGTTGGTATCACAATACTGTCATGCAGTAACTTTTTCACTTCCAAGCTCACTTCCCCGTTTCTTATCACTGCTTTCAAGGAACCAGCAACCTTTCTTCCTTGATGTACCCTTTCGAGCACTTCACCCTCTAAACTTCCATCCTTTCTCATCACACTACCCAAGTACCACAATCATATTGAACAAAAGTGGAAGAAGTCGGAAATGAACGTGCCCAGGACGGAGTACATTTGGCAATGAGCTGGGAGATACGATTACCGATTTAGCTAGACCTAGATTTCATGGCCACATCCATTTGGGAATCACTTTACGGGGATCTGTTCCGTGGTTAGGTGATATTCTGACAATCTGGTCTTTCATTTCCGATAAATTTTATTATTTTTTTAATTAAATTCATTCTTGCATCCTCCTGTGAATCTGGTGTTTGGCAACTGACTGGGAAGCGTCTGTTCAAAGCTACCAATTTAGCGTGTTTTTTTTCCGCTAGCTTTAGACAATCCTGTTTGCATTTTTCGATTTCTTTTTATTTCAAGTAACAAGAATCACGGCAGTGTACTAGAAATTTACGCATTTTCCGTGATCTCCGAGGACTTTACTGCCCGTTTCTAACGAATTCACAGTGTTACGTACGTAGAAACATTCTAGCGCTTTTCAAACAGCAAGATTAGCATGATTATTGACAGCCCTTCTGTCCTTATCTGTTGCGTGTTGGGTACTCGTTCGTTCGTTCAAAGATTTCCTGTGTATATAGTGCAGGCCGGGCAATACTGTATATTAACCCGGTTAGTGGGGTATGGGATGGTACTGACGCCGCTGCGTTCCTGTAAGTAGAGAAGTCTGACTCAACAGTTTGCTTAGTATCCACTTATGTTAATTACCAGCTTCCTCTGCTGGCTAATTCCCAGGCTCATTATTGTTCTTCACTCACTGATGCAGAAAACTAAAAATTTCAGTACTTCCGTCTCATTGTTTTATAACTCGGCTGATATATATATATATATATATATATATATATATATATTATATATATATATATATATACATATATACTGTATATTGCCAGACGCCATGTATCCCGTACGGGGTGGCCAAGGGCTTAGAGTTAATTGTTTTACAGGGAGGGGCACTAATCCTCCACCAACCCCACTTGACACGTAGGGATGCCAACAGCATCTGGTGTTCCCAGGCGGTCACCCATCCAAGTACTATATATATATATATATATATATATATATATATATATATGGTTACAAGATTTCATCTAGGTTTTCATCTACGTTTCAGTTTCCGTTGCTGGTTAATATTCAGATTTTTTTTTTTTTTCTTTGACAGGAAATCCAAAAGGTCATTCCAATATTCCACACGTAGAGTTCGTGTGCAAGCTATTACTCCCAGATTGAGAGAGGCCTGGTATATTTCTAGTCCTATAGATGATTTTCTGTTATGATGCTTCAGGAAGCTGCAGACTTACCAAGAGTGTGAGGCAAACGCAGTGGAAGGTTAGACTTTTTCCTTGATAATTGTCAGGTTAATTTCCTTCACAACGATGACCTCTTTACGGTAAGGAAGACAGTACTTTTCGTAACCTCAGTGATAAAGTGGCGCTTTTGTTCACCTGACCCCACGGTACTGTAGTGTGTGTGTGTGTGTGTGTGTATGTGTATGTGTGTGTGTGAGATTAATGCATGGAAATATATACTAGTTTAATTGTTCTTGGCGTCCTGAAAAATGATAACGCGCTATTTATGATCTTGCTGTCTCCAAACGATTTTATTGATAATCATTTCATTTATTGATATTAAGAGTTCTTTAAACAGACCCTTCAGTACGGGGAGGTGTTTTTGTTTATTCACGCTGCTTCGATACGATTTTATTCAGGTGGAAAGAGTTAATGGAGGGGTTTATAAAAGCTGTGGTCTACCGTACCTAACCGTCCCCCCTTCCGCAATTAAAAAGAAAGGCTTAGCTAGCAGATCCTTAAAAAAAAAAAAAAAAAAAAAAAAGAATCAGTTAACCTTTAGACCGCGACATACCAGTCGTCAAAGGCGTAGCTGTTGACCGCGTCGGTTTCCATGCATCAATAGCCGTGTTAAAATAATTCATTATTGCCTTAACTGATCTGGATGAAGCATGCCACACACATTGTTTATGATTATGAGGTTTTTTGATCTTAGTAAATTGGTCAGAGGTCAAGGTCAAACTATTAGACATTAATTATCTCATGAATTCCTCATTCTGTTTGCATCAGGCTTAGCACATGGCTGACGCTGCGTGCAAGCGATGAGAAAGACGATTGAGTCTTGTAGATCGAAAGAGGTCAAGGTTGTCGGATCAAGGTCAGTGTTGGCTGTGTGGGCACTAGATGTTGTCCTGTGCGAGTGTCCAGCAGCAACCTTAACCCTTTGACTCGGGTGACGTATGTCATTGGTTTATTCTGGCTACATCAAAACTAGTTTATTCAGTAGAAAAATAGGTTTACCAGGAAACGATATTAGTCATGAAAGAACGGTATGGAAATAATGTAATGCCGTAGCATTGTTTTTTTTCTTGTTTATCATTAAGCTTCGTCAAAAACTTCACAAGGAAGTAGTCTGTGTTGTAAATAAGAAAAAAATCTATAACTGAGAAGACTTTTTCTTCTCCCACTCAGACCAGATCATTCTTCCGCTCAAGCAAAAATATCGTAAGTTAGCCATCAAATGGAATCGAGCATTAACATTCTTGTGCTTCTGTGCTCAGCCGAATATGTTACATCAGAACACTAACGTACGTAACATCAATCTCGACTAATAATGTCCACAATTATCACAGCCTCGTAGACTTCCTCTAAGCTGAATAAAATCGCTTGGTGTTTGCCTACAGAAAAGACGAACTGTCCCAATCATGTCAGGTGTTAGTGACAGTGTTAACATTTGGCTCGCATAGTTCACTCGAAGCTGACTAAAATCGTCCATTGTTTGCTGGGACTGGACACTAGACATGTCCCGATCATGACAGAGCTGAGTTTAATCGAGATACACTTGCGGTATGTGCAATAATCAATGCACCCCTCCCTCCTTGCTCTCTCTCTCAGCCGAAGCCATTCTTTATCCCATGAATGTCAAATCATTATTAGGTCCACAAAAGGTATTAATCACGTTCAGCAGGGGTGAAAAAAAAAAGTCGTAGAAGCGGGATCGGAAACTCACGTGTTCAGAACGAAGTAGGTTTGGCAACACTTTGGGAGATAGTGTTACCGAATTAGCTATGTCTAGGTTTCGTAGCCACAATATTTCCATTTGGGAGTCACTATGGGGGGATCTGCTCCGTGGTTAGGTGATATTCTGGCTATTTGGTGTTAAGTTCCAATAAATTTTCTTTCCTTTCACATTCTAGCATCCTCCTGTGAATCAGATTTGGCAACAGACCGGAGCGTTTGTTCATAGCTGTCAATTTAGCGTGTTTATCCTGCTAGCTCTTAGAGAACCTTTTTTCCATTTTCTGATTTTATTTTTAATGTGAAGTAAAAAGAAACATTGCAGTGTCCTGAAATTTATTCGCATTTCCTGCAATGTCCGAGGATTTTAGCACCCCTTACTAGTGAATTCACATGGTGCTTGGTAGACATTCTAGCCTTTTTATATAGAAAGATAGCGTTATTGCTGGTCTGGCAGCCATGTTCAGTCAATTCTCCTTTGTTGCTTGTTGGATGTTGACGTTGCACTGATTCCGAGGTAGGGAAGTCTGAGACAAAAGTTTGCCTAAATTCCGCTGCTGCTACTTGTCAGTTTGCTCTGGTGGCTGATATTCCCAGGCTGAGTATAGTTCTTCGCTCACAGATGCAAAAGTTAATGTTTCGCCAAATATCTGTTTAGTGTCCGCTGGTGGTAAATATTCCCAACCATTTTTTTTTTTTTTTTTCCAAGAGCGAAAGTACTTTCCAGTATTCCATACTTTGCTGACCAGTTCGTATCGGTATGCTAGTTATTACTCCCAGATTGAGAGAGGCCTGGTATGTTTCTTTGCCCATATATGATTTTCTGCCATGACCCCAGAGTGAGGCAAACGCACAAGATTAGACTTAGATTTTTCCTGTTATGACAAGTGAATTTCCTTCGCAACGGTGACGTCTTTACCGTAAAAAAGACTCTTTTTAGATTTATTCCTGATTGTTATGACAAGTGAATTTCCTTCGCAACGGTGATGTCTTTACCGTAAAGAAGACTCTGATTTGTAGCCTCTGATATAGTGGCGTGTTTGTACAGCTGAGCTCGCGAAGCGATATCGTGTTGTTGTTGTTGGCGCCAGGAGCTCGTCTTCCGACTGACGGCTGCTTTTTTTTTTTTTTTTTTTTTTTTTTTTCCCACTCATTTTTCTCTTCCATAGTTTTGTCTGTTCCTCATACTGGTTTTTACTTGTTAAATTCATTCCTCATTTGTACAATTGTATCACCTTTAAATTTTTTTTTCTATTTATGCTACTACTGTAGTTCTATTTTATTGTGTTTTAAGTATTTCATTAATAATTTCTTTTCCTTGTATTTCTCTTGTTATCTTGATATGCTGCACAGTTAAATATATGAATCTGGTTTTCATTTTCTTTTTGGCATTAGTTGCATATCAACTTATTTTCGTATATTTTCTTTTTTCTTTTACATCCATCATTCGGGTCCTTAAACATTATTCTAGCATTTTCAAAATTTAGCTCTTTATAATTTCCCATTACCTGGTCGGCTGTATCGTTTGTTTTACTTCCCTTTCTTATTTCTTCTCTAACTTCTTGTTCATTTTTTCAGTACACTTTGTGTTTACTCTTTTTTGCTTCATCTTTTTCCTATTCTTACCAGGTTTTCCGTTATATTAATTTTTGATCGCTTGTATTTCTTTTGTAGTCTCTCATTTTCCTCACAAGAACTTTTCATTTTAACCTCTATTGCCTCCTCTTTTCTATTATTCATGTCTATATAATATTCTGGTTTCTTCTTATTTATCTTGTGCTCAATTTTCATTCCTTTTGTTTCATATAACAGTGCACATTTTGGTGGTGGTCTTGGCACCTTCAGGAACTTAGGTAATGTGTTTGTATGTTATTAGCTTAAATTCTTTATTCTCCTGCTCCTTCAGTTTCTTCCACACTTCTGCCCCAAATAGCCTAATGCCACTGGTGCCACACGTTATACAGTTTTAATCCTATTTTTATTTTTTTCATGTTTAGTAACCTGTGTTCATACTTTCATTTGCTGCTATTCTGGCCTTGTTTATTATGTTTTCTACATCTTTATATTTTCCCTGAGTTTGTATTATTTTTCATAGGTATTTATGGGATGAATTTTCTTCTATTTCTTTTCCGTTAATTTCAGTGCCTATCCTGTTTCCAACAAGTGATGTTTGTTTAGTTTTTTCATTCAGTTTAAATCTGTTTTAATTTTAGAAATACTTCAATGGTATTTATGACTTCTTTTATGTTTTCTGTGCTTTCAGTGGCCATAATGTCATCCTGAATTATCAGCGGATTCACTTTAACTCCCCAATTTTCTGTTCTTTTTCCTTTGCCACTATCATTCTTCTTAACGAATTCTTTGTTATGGAGCTCATTTTTGCTCCTAATACAGATCCCTGTCTTATTTCTATTGCATAATTATACCTCTTTGCATTCACCTACTTCTATTATACTGTAGGTATTGATACATTTTCTGAATTTTTATATTAACCTCCAGTTTTTCCCCTTTATTCCTTTTAGCGACAGTTCTTTCATAATTTTTTTTAATATCGTTTTATCAAAGGATTTGGATATATCAAAAAATACTGCTGTCCTGTCTTGTTTCGTAAGTTGTGCATCCTTTATGATATTTCTAATTATAAAGTGATGTAATCTTACTGATTTCCCTTTCCTTGCTCCACACTGGTAATCACTCATGTTTTTTAGTTTTTCACTCTCCTTGATCTCTATTTTTTCAAGCATTTTAGTAAGTTTGGGGTAAACCGTATTCCTCTATAAGTGTTTACGTCTTTTTTGACCTTTACCCATATATGATTATATATATATATATATATATATATATATATATATATATATATATATATATATATATATATATGCTTTGTGCCACTCCTTTGGTAGCTTTTTCATATTATCATTCCTATTATAGAGTTTTTCAAGCTTCTCCCACTCCATTTTATCATTTCGTTACCTGTCGGGCCCTGTTGCTTTTCCCGTTCTCAGATTTGCTATTACTGATCTGACTACTTTTTCACTCAGTTTTTCATCCTCACTGTTTTTATAGCTATTTCCAGCATTCACTAATGAGACTTTCCAGTAATTTTGTATATTCATTATATTCATCGGTAGCCTCGTTGTTTTCATAGCCTATACCTGTTTATATTATTCCGAGACCAATATTTTTTCAGGTTCTCTTATGTCATTTCCCTCTCTGTCTTTTATTATGAATGACACGGTTGTTTCTTTTGGGTTATACTCCCTGTTATCCATAATACATCATTATTATTCCTTTTGTCATTCAGATTTTTTGTTCAAGTTTTTGTCCTTCATTTGTTCGATCTTTAGGTATTTGCTGTTCATTTTTTCCGTTCATTTATTAATTCCCTCATTCTATTTTCGTCATTTTCTTTGTTTATTTTTTCCTGATATTTGTGTTATTTTTCATTAGTTTTACTTCTTTATCGATTCCAGGTTTAACTTTGTGTGGCATTTTTCCAAACGCCTCATCGAGTACAGAATATACTATTTTTACCCATGTCTCCCATTCTTTATCAATATCTATTCTTTCACTGTGTTGTCTGTTCCAAAATTTGTCAAAGTCCCTGTTATTTTCAGTCATCGTTCAATAGGTGTTCCAGCTACCTTCTTTATTAAAATTCCATTTCATTTCTTTGTCACTTCTAACGTCACGCATACTGTCATCTACTATGACAATTCACTATTATGGTAAGTTTCTTTCATTTCCCTGCCCCTGTACTTTGTTAGCTTATATAATCCTTGTTCATCAGCTGTCATGCTTTTAATGTCATCCATAACATTCTTACTTGTTATGTAGTCTAAAATTTATATATAATATATATATATATTTGTCTTAAGTCCACATTCCTTTGCATTTGTTTGTTCTGTTAACAATTTCTCCAGTACCGTAACTTTTTTAATCATTTCGATTAGTGCTTTTCCAGCTTCATTTTTCTCTTCATTTTTGTCTCTTATCCTTTCTTTATCATTACCAGTCTTTACACTTAGATCTACTATTATATAATCCTCCCCCAGTTTTTCGATGTTTTTAATTTGTTCATGTAAATATTCGAACTGATCACTAATTTTTTTATTTGCTACTCTTGTGTTTTTCCATATACATTAATTATATTCAGTGCTCTTTTTCTGGTTTCAACTCTTCTTATCATTTCTTTAATATCTTATGGAAGTCAGGTATAATTATTCCCTTATACAAAGGAAAAGGGGAAAAAGAAGTGTCTGGTAATCATAGGGGCATTTGTCTTCTTAGTATAATAGGAAAAGTGTATGGTAGGATACTTATTGACAGAGTTAGAGAAAGAACAGAGAAATTAGTTGGAGAAGAACAGGGAGGCTTTAGGAAGGGAAGAGGTTGTGTAGATCAGATATTCATTCTTAGATCTTTAGTGGAAAAGTTTCTAGAGAAGGGAAAGAAGTTGTATGCGGCCTTCATGGATTTGGAGAAAGCATATGACAGGGTGGATAGACAAGGATTGTGGAAAGTGTTAAGAATATATGGAGTAGATGGGAAGTTGTTGAATGCTGTGAAGAGTATGTACGATGGTGCGAAGGCTGCAGTGCGTGTGGATGGTGAACTAAGTGAATTTTTCTCTTTGAAAGTTGGTTTGAAACAGGGATGTGTCATGTCTCCATGGTTGTTCAATCTGTACATGGATGGGGTAATAAAAGAGGTACAAGGTAGGGTAGTGGATGTTGGAGTGTCCCTGGTGAGAGAGGATAGTGTTTGGAAACTCCCTGTACTGTTGTTTGCAGATGATACTGTGTTGTTGAGTGAAGACGAAGGGGAGCTGCAAGGCTTGGTGGATGAGTTTGGGTGAGTATGTAAGAAACGGAATCTAAAGGTGAATGTAGGGAAGAGTAAAGTGATGGTCTTTGAGAGAGGTGAAGTCAGTGAATGTACAGCGAGGTTGGATGGTGAGGAATTGGAAAATGTGAGTACGTTTAAGTACTTGGGTAGTGTGATGAGTAAGGATGGAGGTTTGGAGGGTGAAGTGCTTGAAAGGGTACAGCAGGGAAGAAAGGTTGCTGGTTCTTTGAAAGCAGTGATAAGAAACAGGGAAGTGAGCATGGAAGTGAAAAAGTTACTACATGACAGTATTGTGATACCAGCTCTAACGTATGGAAGTGAAGCTTGGACGTTGTTGGAAGGACACAAGTCAAGAGTGAGAGCAGTGGAAATGAGTTATTTAAGAGGAGCCTGTGGAGTCACATGGAGAGACAAGCTGCCGAATGGGAATATAAAGGAGCGTTGTGGTGTTGACGTGGATGTGATAGGAAGCGTTATGAGGAACACACTGAGTTGGTTTGGCCATGTGGAGAGGATGGAGGGTGAAAGACTGACGAAGAGAGTGTATGTGAGTGAGGTGGAGGGGGGAAGAGGGAGGGGGAGGCCGAGGATGAGATGGAGGGATGGGGTGGAAAGGTATATGAGAGAGGGGGGTGCGAGTTGGGAGCAGGGCAGTGACATGGCGGGGGACAGGGCGACTTGGAGGCGATTTGTTTGTGGCCACCCCAAACGGGATTGAGGCGTCTGGCAATAGATAGATAGATAGATGTTCCTTCACTAATCTTCACTGTTTTTCCCATTTCCTAACTATAATTGCAATTCCTCCTCCCCTCTTACTTTCTCTGTTGTTAATGAATGATTTCAATCCCTTTAAATTCACCTCTTGGTTTTTTTGTTTTTGTTTCATTAAGTACTGTTATGTCTGGGTTAATTTCATTCGTGGTTTCATTTAAACTTGTAATTTTTTCTTTGATGCCTCTACAGTTTGCATAAATTAGCTTGATTTCCTTGTTACTGTTAATTTTGTCTTTGCTTCTTGTTATACTTTATTCTTTTCTGTCTCTTCCTTTCCCCTTGTTACGTCTCTCAACCTTTTTTCATTATTTCTATTCAATGCCTGATTTTTCTTTGCACTGCACTTATTTCCTTCCATATGTCCTCTTTCCTTTAGAATAGTTTCTTAAGTCCTAATTCTTTGTCTTTCTGAAGATTTTTTTCCGTTTTTCTTCCATAGGCTCATATTGCCAGTTTTGTGGCTGTAGCTTCAGTCTTTCTGTATGTTCATATTTACAGAATGAGCCATTTCTGCAATAACCTTTCTCAAAATATCTTTTTTTTTTTTTTTTTGTTATGGAGAAACATCTCCATCCTTTACTACATCTTCCTTATAGTGTTTACATTAAATGAATTCTATGTTTCTACTTTCAGCTTCCTCTGATAACCTTTCAGGATGTTTATATCTGCACAATCTTCCTTTTTTGCAGTTCCCTTTCATGTAGGATTTACAGTCCTCAGTATTTTTCTGTTGTATTGTTTCAATCCTGGGGTAGGTTTCATTTTTTCTGTACCATGTTCCATTTCTCAGACCTTTTTCACTATGATTTAAACGCTGTCCATTTCTCCAAGCATTGGTATTGTCTCTGGCCATTCCACTGTTTTACCTGTCACTGATTCCCCAGCTTTATTTTTGGTTTTCTCTGTTTCACATGATTTCCATTCTCACCATTCTCTACTTTTTGTTCTTCCTCTTTATCAGTGATTTTTCTTCCTTTCTCTTCATCTTTCTGTTCTCTACATTCTTCTTGGTAATTGATTTCTCTACCGTCCTTCCGCCCCAGCAACCTTTCACTTACATTCTTATTTCACTTGTTTCTTCCGGCTCTTCTCCCTGTTTATTTCTGTTCCCATTTCTTCTATTCTCCTCAAGTTTATCACACATTATTTTGAGTTTTTCTTGACTTTTAATATCAATCCTTTTTCTTAATGCTGCATTTTTTTCAAACAATTATCACTTCTCTAAGCTTGTCTTCATTCATTGTTGCTTTTTTTTTCATATTCACAGTCTTGTCTTCAGGTTCTGTTATCTTTTTTTTTTCTTTTTTCTTTAATTCTTTCATTTCACTGAACTTAAGCCTTATTTCTTTATTTTCTGTTTCCATTTTCTTTAGTTTGTTTTCTGCATCTTTCAATTTCTGTGTTAAATACTCACTTTCCTTCTAATTTTTTTCCTACCATTCCTTTACATCTTTGGCATAACATTCCAGCTTTTTTTTTTTTTTTTTTTCCCCAGTCATAACTTGAAGTTCCATGAAAGCCTGAGCTAGTCCCTTTTCTTCTTTTCTTTTTTTTTTCTTTTTTTTTTTGGTGTTTTGTTCATTTCCCGATAAGCAATGTTTACACAAATATTTTTTCACTGTCCGTTATCATTTAACATAGCTTTATACAGCTCTCTTGACATTTTATGTTTTATACATCCCTTTCTTCCTCCTGTTTGTATATGGATCCACTCCTCACACTCGTCACACAATATGGCCTTATCCTGCTTTTCAATTCCCTTATTACAACTTTGCACGTTCTCTTTTTTGATGATAATTGTCTTACCTGAGTAGATGTTATAAACTCTTTCTTGTTGAAGGTCAAGTCTAAAGAGCAATCACACAGCTGCCTTTCATCATGGTCTTCCAACTGTTAGTGTTGTTGCCCAACCTTCCTTCTTTCCTCTTTCTCTTCACAGTTCCTGCATAATTCCTTTTAGTTCACTCTTCCATAGTATCCACATTTTATTGCAGTTCTTTTTCTTCGCTCCTTTCCCTCTGCTTCCAGATTTATCCTTATACGAATTCACGATAGTGTGGGCTGATCGCTGGTATCCTGGCAGGCCGTCAGTACAGCCAGCTTTCTGCTCCTCGCCAGTACTCCACAATGCCGCTGGTATCGCTCGGCTGGGCGAAAATTTGGCTGAACTAAGTTCCGCGGGCGTTTCGAATGTCGAATAAAGGTTGTTTTATTGTGTGTGTGTGTGTGTGTGTGAACAAATTAACTCAATTTTTATCCAGTTTTACACTTTTGGTGGAGGGGTAGAGGGCGACAAGGGGCTTTTTTTTTTTTGTTTTTTTTATGACAAAGGTTAAGGTCGCATGTCTTGGACAAAATTTTATCCAACAAAGTTGAACAGTGTTTCTCTGATTAAGACCAAACATGATGGACGGACTGTAGGTAAGGCAAGAAGGTTGGTTCGAATTTGAGAACAGTCAGAGGTTAAGGTCAGAGAGCTGGGTCAGACTTTGATCAGTGTGCCAGTTTGAACAATATTAGTAAAGTTTTTTCTGACGAACGAATCTTAATGGAAAGGTTAAGAATCAGCCAAGGGATTTTTTTTTTTTTTTTTTTTTTTTTAGAACAGGTTAATAGCCAAGGTTTTATGGCAAGGTTAACTAAGTTTTTATCTGATCACCAGTTTCACCAAACTGGAAGTTTTATGTAAGGCAAGGATAAATGGATTCGATTTTGAAAACTGTCAAGAGTCAAGGTCATGGGGAAAGAAAAAAATCAGAGTAATAAAACAAGGTCATCCCAGTTTTGGTCTGGTTTGGACCAGACTTAGTGGAAGGTTAAGGGTTTGGCAGGGATGAAATGATTCGATTTTAAGAGCAATGTGCCGAAGGGCAGGGTTGGATGTTGGACCTTGAGACAATAATGATTGTGTGTGTGTGTGTGTGTGTGTGATTAGACGTATGGAAATATATATTAGATTCCTTGTTGTTGACGCCCAGCAAAACAATGTCCTCTTCATGATCTTGCGATATCAAGACGATTGCATTAGAATGCGTTACAGACCCTTTCAGTACGGTGACGTCTTTTTATTCACGCTGCTTCGATACGACCTTATTCAAGTGGAATGAGGGTTAATGGAGGTGTTTATGAAAGCTATAGTATACCTGACCCCCTCCCGTTAAAAAGAAAAAGTACATAGCAGATCTTAAAAAAAAAAAAAAAAAATGAAGCAGTTAACCCTTGGACTGTGGCATAGCAGTCCTTGAAGGCGTAGCTGTTGAGCGGATCAGTTTCTGTGTATTATTAGTGCGTTAAAGCAGTTCATTATTGCCGCAACTGATGTCAATGAAACTTGTCGCACACATAGTTTTTAAATCTAAAGTTTTTCGACATTACATTGATCAGAGGTCAGTGTCAAAGTGTTTGGAAGCGGCGTTATCACATGAATTCCTCATTCAGTATGGATCGGGCCTAGCATATGACTGATATTGTGTGCAGCGATGAGGAAGATAATTAAGTGTTGTAGGTCGGCCAAAAGTCAGTCATCAATCAAGGTCAGTGTTGGCTGTGTGGGCACTTGGTGTTGTCGTGTGCGAGTGTCCAGCAGCAACCTTAACCTTAACCCCTTGACTCGGGTGATGTACTGTACTGCCAGGAAAACATTGCATTAGTATTCCTCTATTTTTCGGCATGTACCGTAAATGCCGATCATAAAAACCTTAAGAGATGTTAATAATAGGACCCAACTGATGGCGGGAAATTATGACACGTGTGACTGACTCAGTCTTATGTGTAATGCAGTAGATAATGGAAGTATCCAGGGGGATGTAGTGAATACGAATGAGGGTTATATGGGGTGGGCTCTGTGTGTCTGTATGTTTATATTATATATATATACACACAACAAGTTTGTTGTCGAGCAATAAAATAATATTCAACCAATTTACTTACCAGTAAAGATACAAGGAGGCGTTGAGAGGCTGACAGGCTAGTAGTCCCGCTCAGCTGCACTAGAGACAAAGCAGAAGCCAAACACACAAAGCTAGGGAAATTGGAAACAGTAGAATTAGTAATGAGGTAAAACAGTTCCTTTTCAGATAACGTTTTTAATGTCATCTATGACATACTTTTGTGAAATTATATGCAGAAATTATCTACAAACGAAATGAACTAACGATTACGTCTCACCATCTATAAATCGCCATCTGGAGTGTGGGAAAACTTTTCCTCCATCCACGACTACAACTCGGGTCCATCTCTGTTGTTTAAATATGGCATCAGCTCAGATGATTCGTGTTCCTAGTTCCATTTCCTGGTCCATCTATCTTATCAAGTATTTGTTACCTATTCATACCGGATTACGGTACTTTGAGGACAGTGGTATGTAATGTTGGAGTATATTACCGTCTATGAAACCAAGGATTTGGCCTATCTCGATAAAAACGTGATAAATGTGACGTGACGCACTGGTTACAAAGCCTCAGCCTAGAGGGTTCGCAGTGTATATTCGTTCGTGTGTTGCCTGTGATAGTTTGGCTGAGCCGTCATCCAGATAGACCCCAGGCCTCGTCTTAGGGTCGGTGGAGGTGGGAAACTTTTTATGGTCTTCGAGTGTACATTTATAGTTTTCAACCGTAGGCTACATTTCCAACTTGCTCTCCTCCTAGAGAGGAGTTTTTCTTGGAACATGCCCACGAGCGGTTTATGGTTGGTGAATAGGTGAATTTCGTAGCTATATACCAAATCTCGAAACTTTTGTAGTGCCTCCAGGTCTGTAGTGCAATAATTTTTCTCTGCCCTTTCTATGTGTCTGCTAGTGAATGCAATTGGTTGATTTTTTTCCACGCTTTTCTTCTTGCATCAATACAACCCCTAATCCTTTTAACTCTATGAGATTCCGACAATGCGATTTTGCGTCATCGTAAATCCAGCCGTTGAGATTCTGATGACTCGAATTCGAGTCATACAAAACTTTTTATTTGCATGTTATTCCATCTCCTATTTGGTCTTGTTCCACATACGCTGTCCTGTTTACCCTTTTCCAACTGTTTGTTTTTATATTGACGAGTACATCAGATAGATATGCATAATGAAGAAGTTTTTACCATGAATAATATCGATAATACCAGCGTGGATATTTGACAGCATGGCAGTGTGAGTTTTCGCTTTTCTCTGTGAAAATTAAAATAAATTGCCATAACCTATATATCAATAGAAAGAGAATGTACTGAAGACTGACATGATGCTATCAAATTTCACGTAACTCTAATACTGTTTTTTACAAATATTTTTCTACGGAAGGCTGTGCGATTTTTCCATTTTGGCTAACTTCTACTCATCCTGTTGGCCCTTTAGCCATCCTATTTACCTTTTTCAACCATACTACGATAAAGAGCATCGATTCAGCTTTAAAAAAGAACCAGATTAATTCGTCTACCTTAAAAAGTTAATGTACAGTGGCTGATTAAGTTCAAACATATCTGCGCGACGGTGCACTCTATGTGCGCCCAGCTGAGTCTGCCACAGACACAGTCGGCAGAGGAGCAAAAATCTCAAAGGGTTCAGAGAAGGATCTGTGCAAATTATTAATGGTTTTGTGAAATTATGATGGGCCAAGCAAGGTGCACATGTAAGTTTATCTTTTATTTCATCAAATGCTAATTTTTGTTCCTCTACCCAATGAAATACAGCTTTTCTTTTTTCAGTAGGTGGAATAATGGTTCTGCTATGTGAGAGAAATGTTGTATGAAAGATCTGTAGTAGCCTGCCAGACCTAAAAACTGTCTTACTTCATCCACATTTGTAGGTTTATGGAAATCCCTTATTGCTTGTATTTTGTCATCAGATGTGTGGATCCCCTCTCTATGTAGTCTGTGGCCTAGGAATTTTATTTCTTTAAAACAAAATTTGCATTTAGACAGCTTAATTTTCAAGCCAGCATTGGCTAATATCGGAGTTGGTCTAATTTCTGTAGGTGTTCATCTGTTGTGTGTTTTGCAATTATGATGTAGTCCAGGTATACAAATATACCATTTCCTAACATTCCAGACAGTACACAGTTCATTAATCATTGGAATGTTCCTGGCGCTGTCCTTACACCTATCAGCATTCACTTATAATGTAATGCCCTGTATTTGTGGTGAAAGCTGTGTATTTGCGTGACTCCTGATCGAATGAACTTCGATAATAGCCATTAAGTAAATCGATGGTGGAAAATTTCTGGTCCAATATTATGCAAGACATCATATAACAATGGCAAAGAAAACCAGTCTGGGATTGTGTGTTGGTATAATTTACGGTAATCGACTACCGCCACCATTTCTTCGTTTTGTTTGGGCACAAAAAGTAATAGGGCATTCCATGGGGAGAATGATGGCTCATTAAGACCCATTTTTAACATTTCATCGACGTATTGATTTGCAAGCGTACATTGTGAGTGTGGTACTCTATAGACTGGTACATATAGCTGTTGCGTGTCCTGGTGTACGTTAATCTTGTGTATGATCAGGTTAGTACACCCTAATTGTTCTCCAGGTAATGTGACAGTCTGTCGGTGTTTTTGTAATAAATCCAGCAGATCATTTTCCACATCAGAATTTCCTGTGTGAATCAACTTCTCCTTTATGCAATCTTTGTCCATTGATTTTATTTTACTTGAAGTTCTGGCCATAGTTACTTCCCATATAGGAGCAGGACAAGTCTCTAAAGTGCATATACCAGTCCCCCTTTTTATCTGTAGTTCTCCATTTATCTGATTATTTAGGAACACGTGAGTTTCCCCATCGCTATTCACCTGACATAAAGCGTTTTCCACCGAGAGTCCTTTCACTTTACATGATTCTTCTAAGACAAGAACAGTACCTTTCTTCAATTTACTCTTTATAGTGACTTTTGTATATGAATTAGGTGGAGTAACTTCACCATTGGTGAGATGTGCGGCGAAAAATGTTGGAAGTGTACTGTCACCTCGGTCCGTGGGCAAACGGGATGGAGGGGATGGGAGGGATGGTGTGAGTGCATATGTACCCTAGTCAGACTGAATCGGTCTGCTAAGATGATTAATTGCTCCAACTCCCTCCGATTTTCTAACATTGTTGGGATACAATTCTGGTGAAATTTCCTTTATGAATTCGTTATCATACTGTATCCCATTCATGTGTGGGAGTAATACTATATTCTCTTTCCTCATGGTTCTCAAACTCAGTAGCACATTAGCTCTTATTGCTAAGTTTTCTACTGTATAGCAATTAGCGGGGATTGTTCTCGTAGTCTCAGTAAAACTTATTTTAAACTGTATCATGCCCTTTACGGTTATTTGTTTGCCATCTAGAGCATATAAGTCTAAATCAGATTCCTCCACGAAGGTTATTTTCATATTATTTCTATAAATCCTCTCTACTTCCTTTTGTGTTATTAAATTCACTGGAACACCTGAATCCAAGAATAATGAAACCTTTTGATCTTCACAGGAAGTGGAGACCAAGATACACTCGTTTCCGAGTATGCTTCCTATGTGCACTCTAGGACTATTTTTCTTTATGTATGGTCATTTTTTCTCGTGGCCTGACCTTACCCCAACTTAAAAACAGATACTATTCTTTCAACTGTTTTGCAATGTGACGTCCAGTGTCCTGTGTTTTTATTCTTTCTGCAATATGGTTTCATCCCCTTTTCTTTATCTCTGTCTTCCCTAAGTTTAATGTAACATTCAGATATCGTGTGACCAGGATCTGCACAATAATAACATAGAGTAGACCTGTCTCCTGACCCACGAAATCACTTTCCATATTTTGGTTTTTCTGTGGCAAGGTTTCTGCTTGGGCTATGTGCAGACTTTGAGGCTGCCTGTGGCCTGGTGTTTGCTATCGCTGCCTCGATGTCAGCGTTGCTTGGTTTGTCTGTTCTCGGCTCGCGATCGTTTTTGTTCTGTACTTGGGCTAGATGTATTCATGGCTGCAACAGTGTCTGTAATTCTCATTCTGGTTGTAATCGGT
Source organism: Coenobita brevimanus (assembly GCF_032717465.1). Classification (NCBI taxonomy): domain Eukaryota; kingdom Metazoa; phylum Arthropoda; class Malacostraca; order Decapoda; family Coenobitidae; genus Coenobita; species Coenobita brevimanus. Next base: position 6,113,372 of record NC_136988.1, on the reverse strand, counting down.
TGTGTTATTTCACTCATCCATACTTTGCTGCAGTTCATCTCTACCTCATTCCTAAAATCTAACATATAAATTCCTGGGGTGAAAGCAACTGTTTTTGCTATCTTTAATAACCTATCAGGTAATTTACACAATGCAGCTAGATAACCAAGGATGTCTATGACACGTATTGGTGACATCTTCCCATCAGCTATTACCCAATTTGAGTTCTCTATACTGGGTAACAGTGTTCTCTTAATTGTGGTCACATCTGCTGTTATTTCACCTAAGACATGGGTTGTGTTATGTTGTCTCATTAGATCCACGATCTTATATAATTCTGCAATTATACCTGGCAAAAAATTTGTACCTCCAGAAAATTACTTTAGGAATTGTCTTAAGCTCATCATATGTCTGAGCTCGTAAGATCTTATCAAATCTAAGCAGATCACCAGCTGGGCATCTTTCTTGGTTAACCCGTGATGAAAAAACAGCTATCTTTTCACTCTCATCTGTTATACTCAAATGTCTTTTAACAAAAAGTTGCTCACACTGATTTATAAAGGACATCACATTAATGCGGTCCTTGTCCTTTCCTGAGAATTTTGTGAGTTTTTTATCCTCATGGTACAAGAATACCTGATGTGGGGAAGTTGGAGCTGTGATGTTAGATGGTGTTTGTTTGTTTGGTCAAATTCGCTTGAAGTCCTTTGTCATTATGGGAAGGAATTGTTGAGTATGTATTTCTGGACCTACATATCCTATTGAGTAAGTTTTCATAGGCGTGTATGCCAGTCTATAATATTCGCTTTCTACATCAGAGAAAACTGTCCAAGAGGCGTCATTATCCTCAGTTCCTCTCACAGAAGTGCTTGTTTCATGATCTTTTGTTCGTGGAGAACTATGTGTGTTTGTTATGTTTTCCTGTCATTCTACTAACTGTGAATCGTCATTGGGTAATTCAAATGCTGTCTCCTCTGGCAAAAAAAAAAAAAAATTGGTTGTGTTGATAACATCCCGTCATATCACTAATCACTAATTAAGAGGCACATTTTGCTAAGGAAACATTTTATGTATGTTTTATGTATGTGTTAACTGTATAGATAGTGACAATGATTAGGAATTATATATATATATATATATATATATATATATATATATATATATATATATATATATATATATATATATATATGTGTGTGTGTGTGTGTGTGTGTACTTGTTACTGTTGGTAATAGCAATTAGTATTGGACTTAGTATACATAATTGAAGAAGGTGTATGTACGTAAGTCTGTATATAGATGAAGCAGTGTTTGTTACTAGAAAGAGTAAAATGTGGTAAGAAAAAATAAAGAACTGAATGACATGTGAAAGGCTATCTGGGTCAATTGTGGTTTGAGAACTCAGGTCGTAACGTCACTCGCTGCCTGTAAGTCTTTTTTTTTTTTTTTTCTAATTCTGTTATCCTCAATAACTTTACCTTAATTGTTACTTAGTTTGATTGTTGTAAGTACGACTTGTATTGTATATCTTGTGCAAAGTGTTTCTTGATCACTCTTGTATTAGCAATGCATCCCAATAGGGTAGTGGTGATATTCATTTGTGATGTGATAAACAAATAACAGGGATTGTATGTTTAAGCTCTCTGGGAATAATAAGTAAAAGTATATACAGTACACCCACTAGCAAGTGTAGAATGATGTCACCTTCGGAGACTCAGCGCCGCGGTGATGGATCAGCGGTGAGTTATGGTGAGTGTGGCGAGTGAGGTGAGTGGTGGGTCAGGGCTGGTTCTGGTAATGGCTGCGTTTTGTCTCCTGTCACCACTGAATTAGCACCTCCTCACTCTCTGCTGCATAGGTTGGTTTGCTTGATGAATGCTGCATGTGGATATGGCTTGTTTCGTGGCAATCGTAGATACTTGTAGTTTACCGTGAATCGTAGAACTGAAGCTCGTCGCTAATTGTTGAATGTTGATAAAATCGTGAGGCATAAATAGATTGTATTGTGGTTCGTTGGTTCGCTGCTTGCCTCCGATGTCAATATGTAGTCGCAGATAGAGATCGGGAGGTTGGCTGTAATTGTAGATCGTCAAACCACTGCCAGTATAAAGTCACGAGGTGTCTTGATAATGTAGACTCAACTGTAGAATGATAGACGTGGTTCGTAGGCTTACTGCCACCAAATATAATATCGTAGTCATTGCCGAACTTTTCCAGAAATGTGATAGATTGTAGGGATTTTAAGAAGGAGAGAATGTTTCGTTGTACTTGTCGTGGATCGCAGGAGAAAGATAAAGATGAGTCTGGGGTTTGATTGTTATTTCTTCAGAGGGAGTATCTCACAAGAGCAGTACTGAGGCGAGAGCAGTTTTATGCTTCCTAACTTCGCGCGCTCTGTTCCTGCCTCTCCTCACCGTCTCTCTGGTAACCCATTCTTCCCTGTCTCTCCCATTTCCCCTGTATATGATTAGTTGTGTCACGTATAAGAGCACGGCTGTGTGGAACTTTCCAAGCCTGGGGAATTTCCCATCAGGCGTCACACTGGGCTGTGTGTTAAATTCCTAAGAATGTGCAGCATTACTCCCTCTAGCCCTCTCACTTAGGCACGACCTTCTTCTAACCTCTGTACTACATATATACGTTACTAGCTATTATGTAATGTTTTATGACATAGTGTCCTGACACAGTTACTCCTAAACATTGGTTTCCTACTTTACAGGAAACCATTTTGCTTGTCACTCAGTGTAATGAACCAAAAAGCAGTAGTGCATCGGGTGAGAGGATGGTGGGAGACCCAACTTATCACAGAATGACATTACGTACATTATTCTGACTAACACCACACGATTTTGTCACTATAGGAGAGATAGCACAAAACACTTGGAGTTACATTTTTCTGAAGCTGAACCACCAATAGACTGTAAAAAATATATAAATCTAAGTCTTCACGTTCAATTTAGTGTAGAGTTTACATTAAAAAAAAAAAATCATTCTCAACTTCTCCCATGTAAGGATGAAGTCAAGTGGATCCAGACTAGTTCTTGTTGCTGAATAACTCCAGTCTGTCTGATCGAACAGATCCATCAACTGCAGACAAGCAACCGTCCCTGCAGGACCTTCCCGTGCAGTGTGGACGCCACCTACTTAACAAGGGCAACACAGTAGGCTCCACATCATCCCATTGATTGTATAGTTACCACCCAGCATTGTAAATGGTTTCCTGGGTTGTGGGGAAACATTACACTTCTCATTCAGTGCAGAGTCACGTACTAGAAAGAAGAGCAAAAAAGAAAAAAAAATGACAAGTATGACTGGAGAAATTGGAAATGAGACAAGCACTGTAACAGAAAGATAAAGGCGAAGGAAAAAGTAAGCTGCACTACATCAAGTGAGTAGATGACGATCGGCATTACCTACTCCCCTCCAAAAACTAGTAATAAAATGAAAATTATGAAAACTATATATAGCATGCCTTGTGAAATGGGCCACGCAGTCGCTCACACACCACTCCAGCTCTCAGAATCCTGGCTCCACCTCGATAACCTAACTGCATTTTTTTTTTTTTTTTTTTTTTTTTTTCAAACGAGCTGCAAAAACACATCTGCCAGACTAGGTAAATAAATTCATAAAGAAGAAGCACAAGTGGTCAGAAAGCCCGTTCACACAATCATGGGCACCTGTGGTTTTGATGTATAAATGTGGCGAATTGTTGGAGGAGGAGGAGGAGGAGGACAAGAAGAGAGAAGGAAGAAAAGAGTGGGGCAGAGAGAGGGCAACAAGAAGAGGAAGAGAAAAGAATAAGTTAGGAGATGAACAAGGAAGGAGAAGGAGAAGAAGAAAAGAAGAAGAAAGGAGAAGTGTAAGAAACGTGAAGGAGAAGAGGAAGAAAGGAGACAAGGAAGAAAGGAGAAGAAGAGGAAGAAGGAGGAGAAGAGGAAGAAAATAGAAGAGGAAGAGAGGGGAAGAGGAAGATAGAAGGAGAAGACGAGGAAGAAAGGAGAAGAGGATATAGGAGAGGGAAGAAGATTGAGTACAATAAGAATGAATTTAGAAAATGACGAGAACAATGGGTCCAGGGAAATGGTGACCCAACCGCCCTGCACCTGTGTTGCAAATAGCCCTGTGCTGCACCCAGAATTGCCTTCCTCCTCTGATTCATGTCCCAGGGAGGATCAAACTGCCTTCCTGTATCTTTCCATCACGTATGTACGGAAACAGAGTGGATGATGATGACGATGGTGGTGGTGGTGTGACGACTATAATGATGATAATGATTATTAATAAAAGGAAATAATACACCCACTACAGTATGTCAGTGTTTACTTCCAATAATTCTACATTGTTGATAGTGCCCTTTTACGTTGCTTGATTTACTAAGGTCTATAATTTATCTATCTGTCTATTGCCAGATGCCATAATCCCGTAACGAGTGACCATTTGACTTTGAGTTATTTATTTTACGGGGAGGGGCACTAACCCTCCACCAACCCACTTGTTGACACGTAGGGAGCACGTATGTTTTGGTTATATGGTTTATAATGATACAAATAATTCCAAAACTTAAAAATATGCCTTTCCTAATACTCAGTGTTGTTCGAATCTTCTCCTTATTTTGTACCTTTCACCTTAACTTGGCCCGAAATTTCGTCCCTTTGCAGCTTATTTCTCGTACCTATGCGGCAGCAAAAGGCAATGCTACGGCCATCTCACTGTACTTCCTTGATGAGTAGGATCATGTTCTTGTCTTAATATATTATTACAACTTAGCATTCAGGACGGAGAAATGGCAATTTTAGACCAAGATAAAGTGAAAAGCGTTTATGTATATTTATTTACATTAGGGTACTTTTGTTGTTGTTTTTATTATGATGCACTTGATGGATGTACTGTACCAATATGAGAGAGAGAGAGAGAGAGAGAGAGAGAGAGAGGTACTGGAATGTTATGGTGTTGAGGTGGATGTGCTGGAAAGCTTTAGAGGAAATATCTTAAGATGGTTTTGCCAGGTGTAGAGAATGGAGAATGACAGATTAAGTGGGGGAGTGTATTTGGGTGTGATGAAGGAGGGGAGGGGGAGGGGTAGGGGAAGAACGAGGCTGACGTGGAGAGATAGTTTGGAGAGGCACATACGAAAGATTGTAAGTTGGAGAGAGGACAGCCTGATTGCGGGGGACAGAATTGCACCATATTGAAGGATATAAGTGGTCTGTCATTGACTAAGATACTGTAGAACGACAGTGATGAGTTGAAGAGCAACGTTGTGTTGCACGTTTGTACCAATATATCAACACTAGAATATGGTGCTAGTCACGAGGAAGTGATATGAAGCGGATGTAGAGCTGTGGCGTTGCTTTTTTTGTGCCACTGAATGACGTAATATAAGCCGCGAAAGGACGAATATCTTTTTAGGTAAAGGTAAACGAAGTCTGGCCGGAGATTTTCGTCCTTTTGCAGTCTATTTCCCATTGCCGAATGCCAGAGTAACACAATACTCTGACCGACCCTGCAACATTTACACACACACACACACACACACACACACACACACACACACACACACACACACACACACACACACACACACACACACACACACACACACACACACACACACACACACAATCATAACTAGAATCATATTCTAGTGTCATTCCATTGTTACAACTCGGCATTCAAAATTTTTGTGGTGGTGGTGGTAGTAGTAGTAGTAGTAGTAGTAGTAGTAGTAGTAAAGGTGGTAGTAGTAGTAGTTGTAGTAGTAGTAGTAGTAGTAGTTGTTGTTGTTGTTGTTGTTGTTGTTGTTGCTGCTGCTGCTGCCGCTGGCGGTGGTCGTGGTGGTAGTGTGGTGGTGGTTAATCTGAAATGTAAACCCACTGGGCTGTAGGCTTACGTTGTCCCCCTCCTGCAGTCCATCATCCTTTTGGGGGATTCGGAGGGAGTTGAGGGACGTTTGAATAACCAGGCAGCTCCACAGCCCAGTTGTATCAGTGCCACCAGATGAAAGCGTCCATCTCTAGCACCAACGTTGAAGATGAAAAGACGAATATTTTACGCCAAGTTAACGCGAACAGAGCATAGTATTGATGTCACCAGTTTCAGTGGTTGGTCTCTTGTTGAAGATACGGAGAACGGCAGGGTGAAGTTGGAGAGTAGTTTGTTAGTCTTTGTCGGTGGTGAAAGTAACGCCTGATAGAGGGTTGACGGCGATACTGTGACGTGTAAGTGTCGCCAAATTAAAAAGCCCATGAAGCTGGTCTCCTGCCGAAGATGACGGAGAATGGCAGAGTGAAGCTGAATACAAGTTTTGTCATGTCTGTTTTTGTAGTGAGGATAATGCTGCGTGGAAGATTAATGGCGAACCATTGTAGTGTCAATGTCACTAGATTCAACAGCTTATGTAGTTGGTCTCTTGGTAAAGATGACGGAGAATAGCGAAGTGAAGTTGAAAGTCGACTTTGTCTTGTCTGTTTCGGTGGTGAGGGTAACGCCTGGTGGAGGGGTGATGGTGAACCTGTGCAGTATAGCAGCAGTGAACATGTACAATTCCATCATGGCCAGGCTTTCACTCAGACACTGACGCCGGCCTGCAAATATATCAGAAGTACGAATGTAGTATATAAATATATTAAAAGTATGGTAGCATGGATGAAGAATAGCAACAGTACACAGATACAACTCCATCTTGGCTAGACCCTCATCCAGATACTGACGCCAGCCTGTAAATATACAAAACATGTGGATACATTAATGAATTAACTCGTTGGGGACTAAGACGTTTGGATGACGGTGATTACGGTACGGTGCTGACTTTTATATTTACCAATCCCTCTTAGAGGGCCGGCCTAGAAGAGCCAGTGCCATCGAGTTATTTATTTATAGCGTTACTGAGGGACTGGTCTGTAATGAACCTTTTGCCGCCCTCCTAGAACCAATGGATTATACATGTACTTTTCTAGAATCCCTCCCCACCCCCTTGATGATCTCCCAAGATTCCCTTGCCTAGTGTCCTTTAGGAGATATTTTTAGGCCATTTTTTTATTTTTATTTAGACCCACTTAATGTATCCTGTGCATATCAGCCACGCTGTATCCGAGCACCATCATTGCAGCCGGTACCGTAATATTATGAAACTAGATTTGTCATATTAACCTAGAGTTTAGAGTATCCAGAAATATTATTTATATATTATACACGTCACTATGAAAATACAACTAAAACAAAAAGGGCAATTAATTTTTAAGGTTACGAATCTCTGGCAGCCTGGCCTAGCAAGTAGCAGCCTTACTACCCATGTGTTGTTAACTGAGCACTTTTGTCGCAAGATTTAGCACTTTTCCTAATAATATAGTGCGAAAAATCGAACATTTTCCTGTATATTTGGTGCCTTTTGAAGTCCAGTTACTTAAAAATTTGCAGCTATTCACCTGCAGCTTAGCAGGTTTTCTAAGATTTCTTTTGGGCAACACTATCAGCCATTTTGTTCTCAGCGTGGCTCTGGAAAAGAGTGTGGGAGGATGTTCTGTGCTCCTCTCCTTCCCTCTCTCCCTCCCTTAATCATTCCTTTTTAATGATAAATATTGCATATATATATTTTTGGTAATTAGTTGTCCCAATTGGTGGGTCCAGCAAGCAACAGGAGAATCTTCATTTTAATTTGGATCAGTTAGATATACCCCATAGTCTTGAAACTCAGGGCTGAGGTTACCCTTTCCGCACCCCGCACGAAGTGGAAGCTCACACCTTCAACGCAAGTGGTAATCTTGGAAGCGTGAGAGCGCATCTCTTCGTGTGTGTAGGCGCAACAGACAGTTCGTAACACTAGTTAATATTAAAATTTAAAAACTTAAATAAAAAAAAATATATATATATTTTGTAAGACTAACATACAAAATATCCTCTTATTGTTAGCAATTTTTACCTCTTTTGTTACTGAAGACTGGTATTTGTTCTTGACTACTCTGTATAAGAATATGCATACAGGCTTTGGAGGAACTGTATCTTAGGAAAAATTTGGTGTCAGACATACTGTAGCTTCAAAGGGGTTAATGCGGACAGTAATAACCCTACAAGTACACCTAGGCTGGTAATACCGATTTTGGCATCATTTCTGCCCCAGATGCTTGTTTTTGCCATTGTTACCACCCAGAACCCCGAAATCCCCTGGAGTTCCCCAAGATACTTGGGAGGGGGTTAATTAATCAAGAGCACAGAAAATAAAGGTCAAAATGGTTTAAATCACACCAAGATACAGGTGAAAAATATGCTGTATTGCCGAGCCGAAACAAAATAGTCCGGACTTGTAAAAGTTTACCGAACGTAAACATGAGACTTCGTAATTCAACCTAACTTGCTGCGTACGCTTCGTCTGTGTATGTAACAGTCGGCCATTGGTTACTGTAGGAATCATTTCATGAACTAATCAAACTATTTATAAAAGTGTCATGCACCATATCTGATAAACAGCTTAGTAGTAATAGTGGAAAATAAAATGGAAGTGGATACAATATCTCATCTTTGTTTTCGTCTCATTGCAAATTAGGCTAACCATCTCCGGAGAAGCGGTGAAATTTCTCAAAACAATAAAAATATTAAACTCTTATTTTTTTTTCTTTACACGATGTTTTTACCATTAAATTAAAATTCCCATCACACAAACCACATGGTCCTTCAAATTCTACATAGTTTTCTTTGCACAAGGCTGCTTTTATAAGACGAAAGGGCATGCTCAGGGGTGAAATAAGACTCCCCCGGATTCCAGGACTGCACTGCGGTAATCCTCTCCCGTTCACCGGGGAACGTCCTTTCTTTCATGTGTTAAGATTACCAAAAGATACGGATAGGGCAAGGTGAACGCCTGTCCACAATTTAAGACTAAGGCCGATAGCCTTCATTAAGCCTTTGGCTACTAGACGCCTCCCGTAAGATTATGTCACCATGGATCTCACTCAAGTACAGTGTACTACGTCCATATTAACTCAGCCCGGGGACGTCATTACACCCGCACTCGTAAAGTAAGAGCGCGAGCGCGTGCGTGTGTGTGTGTGTGTGTGTGTGTGTGTGTGTGTGTGTGTGTGTGTGTGTGTGTGTGTGTGTGTGTGTTCTTACCTACTCGTTCTTACCTAATGGTATCATTACAAGAATGAATCGAGCTCGTACTGTCCCGTGTATTAAACCACTTTTATCATACATATCCCTAAATTTATGAATAGTTTTGGCACGCACAATTTCATCCGGTAGTGCATTCCAATGATCAATTGCCCTGTTTGGGAAACTGAATTTCCTTACATCTATAATGCCTCTTGTTTTATGTAGTTTTTTTATGTCCTCTTGCTGATGCTTCCCCATAGATTATATGTTCATTTATGTCTATTTTCTCTTTCCCTGATATGCTTTTATATAGCATAATCACGTCTCGTCTTTTCCTTCTCTCCTGTAGTGTTTTTAGATTCAAATTTTCTAGTCTTTCTTCGTAGCTTAGATCCCTTAAGCTTGGTACCCATCTTGTAGCTGCCCATTGTACAGTACATTTTCAATCTTATCTGTGTGTTTTTTTTAGATAATTATTCCAGGTTACTGATGCATACGCCAGGGTTGGTCTGATGAATGTTATCTTTCTCAGCATGTCTTCATTTATGGATGTGAATGCTATTCTCATATTAGCAAGCAATGTATACATGTTACGTACAGTCGCCAAACTTTCCACCTGGGCCACCCCGCCACGAGAGGTGGGTAAGGGGTGCTGGCAACAGTGTAGGCTATCTGTTTGTTCGTGTGTACATGCTTGATGAAAGTTCGGATCATCACCTCTCGTTTTCCTTAGTGAACCTCAGTCAAAGTTCATCCCAGTAATCAGTCGACAATTTTTAGGCGATAGAATTTCAAAGGAGCTTCTTGAAAGTGTTGGATAATGCAAGTATTGAAAACAATAAGTAAACTAATTCAAAAGGCCTCATCTTTACATATATTATATATTTAAAAAAGTATTCTTTTTCATTATTACATGATAAACCCATGGCTAAAAAATGTCTACTGCATATTGGGGGGGAAGTACCGTCGTGTGACCGGCTCTTATGGTTGAAAAGTAGATACCTGTGTCTGACTGTTCGTTTTGCATTTAGCCAGTCCTGGGCCGGTCTCGATTAAACCTATTGAAATACCATTCTTGATCCGAGACATGATTAGACAAGTTAGGTCATTAATCGTTACAGGATTACTCATTGGGAGGATATTAATTTAAACTAAGTAGGAGAGTTAGGAGCTGTAGATGTCGGAGGTTGAAACTCGTTCGTTGAGGCAGAATACTGCCTTGAGTCAGCTAGCCATGAGTCAACCTTTCGTTAACAATAGAAAACCTAAGCATCTCATCACTTAATCATTACGTGGATCTCTGTGCTTGCAGTGCAAACAAGGCAATTGTTTTAATAGTTGATATATATTAAATATTTGAAACAGTACTGTGGGTGACGTAGTAGTTAACGCTTCCGCCAGGCGATCCGTGTGACGTGGTTCCACCCCCGTCAGGAGAGATGGGTTTCACCAAGCCCTTGTCTTATGACCTAGGTCTTGGTAGCAGCCAGTCAGCAACCAACATCACATATCCTCGCACTCAGGACCTCGGTGACGGGGGCTAAAGCGAGGTTCGCGGGATTTAAAAAAAAAAAAAAAAAAAAAAAAAAAAGTGTTCCAGCCTGTAATGATAATTTCATGTTCGTTATGTTGCATTTACCAATCACATAAGTAATATCACAGGCAATGGTGATATAAATGTCCAAACAATTCATGAATCAATAAAACTGAGCTTAAAATGACTGGAAGCTTTTGCATACTGTGGTGAAGAGATGGTGTCTTCATCTTGCTATAATGTGAGATAATGTTGTTCGGTGAATAATCGATGAGCATGTAGATGTGTGACCGCACACATAAGCGGCACCGCTCACAATCAGTTTTCCTTGCAATGTGTAATTCAGTCATACGTTAGACGAATGGACTATAAAGATGTGCTGTAATGATCATAGTCATATGAAAAATGGTACGGTAAATCATTATCATAGCTGATATAATAACCACATTCGACAAAAGTATTCATAAATTCTCTGCGTGCTGAGGTGACAGTATTTTAATCTCCTAGCTCTTCGTGGTGCACCACAGAACACATGAAAACATCTGCCTGAAGTACTACCAACGAGGAAATAAGCAACCGTTAACAGTGTCTGAACATCATCCTAATGTTTATTGGTCAGTGTCATTCATGATGTGAATATGGCAGGCAATCTTACTTGTAACTGGTTGTAGATGTTAGGTAAATGCATTCATCTTCAACCTATACTGATAATGGTATCAAGTGATAACCCTATGAAATGGAATTACTGATATAATAAGAGCGTGAGAGAAAGGCTTGGAGTGATTCCAGTATTTAGTGCATTAACATGTTATTGTAACAATGTAAAAACAACATAGAAAATAACATGTTTAGTATTGTTAAAAATGTAAATATCTGGTAGATTGCCAATGGATCTCAAAACCTAGTTCGGCAGTTATTGTCACTGGCGGTATGAATAACGTAACCCCCTCCCCTCAACGTCCTGCACCTGCCCTGGACTTCACTATGCCAAGCTACCCTCTTAAGCAGCTCTCCCACCGGCTCGACCAGTTGCAGGAAACCGGTCGCATGGAATTGTTGCATGTCACAGGTTGCACGGACCAAGGCCAAATATGTATAGTATAATATATATTATTGTATTATAAATAAAAGTGTATATTTATATAAGAATATTATTTATATTACTTTATTATAAAATTTATATAGTCATATATCTTTGGCCTTGGTCAGCGCGAGCTGTGGCACACAATAATTTTCCATGCGACTAGTTTCATGCAACTGGCTGAGCCGATGGGAGAGGCGCCTTACTCCTGAGACATTTTTCTCACCGCCTAACTCCGTACCCAGCCATCTATGGGATGAACTCTGACTCTGACAGAGGTTCACTACGGACGAAGAGAGTTGATGATCCGAACTTTCGTCGAGCATGTACACACGAACAAACATATACACTGTTGCCAGCACCCGTTACCCACCTCTCGCGGCTAGGTGGCCCAGGTGGAAAGTTTGGCGACTGTACCTCCTCACTGATGTGGCCGCCCGGAGATACTTTGTTATTGATAATCACTCCCAGGTCCATCTCCCTTTCTGATATGTCTAGGGTTGATATTCCTAACTTATAATTCCAATCTGGGCTTTTCTCACTTTTATCAAACTTAATTACATGACACTTGCCACATTAAATTCCATTTGCCATTTATTGTGTGTGTGTGTGTGTGTGTGTGTGTGTGTGTGTGTGTGTGTGTGTGTGAACAAAATACCTTAAAAAGTTTTGATCTGATTTTAGCCAAACTTGGCTAAAGGGTTAAGAGTCAGCCTTGGAGTAAACATATTTTTTGGCGCAATGAGTCAAAGGTCAAGGTCACAAGGAAAAGTCAACTGCAGCAGCTTTGATCTGGTTTAGGCCAAACTTTGTGGAAGGGTTAATGTACGGCAAAGCAAGAAACTGGACATTTGATTTAGAGAACAATCAGTGAAAGGTCAAGGTAACAGGGAAAGGTTAAAGGACAAGGTAAGTGGGCACAGACAACTCAAAAAGTTTTTATCGGATTGGAAGCAGGCTTGATTGAAGGGTTGAAGGTCAAGTAAAATCGATGGGATTCAGTTTTAAGATGTCAGCTAAAGGTCAAGGTCACAAGGCAAAGGTTGATTCCAAACTGTATGTCTGTGTGTGAACGAAATAATTCAACCAGTTTTGACCTGATATGAATTAAACTTGGTGGATGAGTTGAGGATCACCCAAGAGCTTGATCAGTTGTTTGCGAGGACGATGGATCAAAAGTCAAGGCCCTAAGGCAAGGTTAACTTTTAAACAGTGTGCGATGCAGAACAAGCTTTGTGGCAGGGTTGAGGGTAAAACGAAGATAAAGAAACTGAAATTTGAGATCAGTCAAAGATCAAGATCAAAGGGAAAGATCATAGTTCAAGGTCAATGAAAAGCAAATACAGTAAGTTTTCATCATATATGTTGGTGGAAGGATCAAGTATTAGGTAAGAATGAAGTAACTGGATTTTAAGGGTAATATGTCAAACTTCAAAGTATCATTTCAAAGTCAGGTGTTCCGACTGCAGACCAGGTGGACGGGCAGGTGTTGCCAGGAAGTGCTCTTTCTTGTTTTCAGATAATTTTCGTGTTGTTACTACCAAACAATTATGTGCAGTTTACAAAGGCCTTAACCCTATTCGATGCATCCCTTAGCAATTTCCCACACTCACGACCCTAGTATCGTAAAAGAAATCTTGAGTAATGTTACTGGTATGACGAAGGCAGACGAACGCATTCAAACCCGTCGGCGCACTGGCGTCTGGCAGGCAAGCGACGCCGAACATATCGTACCACACACACACACACACACACACACACACACACACACACACATATATATATATATATATATATATATATATATATATATATATATATATATATATATATATATATATATATCAGAACATCAAAATACCGACTGCCAGCACACGCAAGCACAGGGCACTTCTAACTACTGTATATTACATGCACCCCATATTTTTCATTCCTACGTCTTCCCCGACCGTCCTCAGCCTGACTAAAACCTTCCTAAGTGGAGAGTCCAGTCCTGCAGTTGACTAAAAATGGACTTACATGATGACGATGATGATAATGCTACCATATATTTGTTGCTATTGAATGAATATATTTGGCTAAGCGAGTGTCTGCCGTACTCAAAAAGTATGTTACCAGGATACGGGACCTACGAAGACATGTAGGCTATCCCACCAACCACTTCCCTCAACCTCTGCTCTTTAGAAAGTGGTTATATTTATTTTCAGATGTCATTATATAATAACAATAATTTCTAGAAGGAAGAGGTTATGCTTATTAATTATACACTTGTGTGGTGTGAGGATTGTGTTGGTGTGTGAGGTCTGTGTTGGTGTGTGAGGACTGTGTTGGTGAGCAAAGACTGTGCTGGTGTGTGAGGACTGTGGTGGTGGTGAGGACTGTGGTGGTGGTGAGGACTGTTGCTGTGAGAAATATAATCTATTTGTGCGAACACAACAGATCCCACCTTTTCATGTACCCACTTCAGGTGTACCTAAACTTTGAGAAGCAGGTAGACTTTTATTATATAAATAGACAGCAAGTGAGAAAGGGGTAGGGAGAACACGAGGTAGATAAAGCACAAGGCAGTAGGTGCAGTGCAGAAAAATGCTTGAAGAGGCAGGCGTATTACATAATAAGTTGCAATATATAGCTTTGTGCCTTACATACCTCCTGTTCTGCCCACCCCTCAATTGTATAATAAAGGTTTACCTGCTTCTCACTCCTTACATCTGAAGTGGGTCCTTGAGAAAGCCGAATCTGTTGTTCTCACAAGTACACTATGCAAGTATAGCTAAATTTGAGCACTGTAAATTTAAACTGAAGAGCACAGAGAAATATTTAATTATATAGAATTACTCAGCCAGCATGGTAGTCTGTCTGCTCATGCTACGCCCCAAGTAGTATCCAGAGCAATGAAATAAAAAATATTCAATTATGTATGGTTATATCCAAAATATAATCAATAAAATAAATTAATTCAGTACGGCGGTCAACCCCTAAATACCTACACATTTGTCAGTTAACTGTCCTTCCGATGTCAGTTTCTTAGTCATTTCCCACTGGTTAGTCACTGGCCTATTCCCATGACATGAAAATTGGAAAATAATTGGATTGAAAGACGTAGCATCTCGTAGCGTTGTTGGACAGTTCATGATCTCGGCTGTGCAACGTAGTTTGTGTGTGTGTGTGTGTGTGTGTGTGTGTGTGTGTGTGTGTGTGTTGTGTGTGTGTGTCTCAAAATATTAGTCCTGGAAGAATAAAAAAAAATTCTCCAAAAGTCCGGAATCTCAGCTTCCATCACTTTTTCTCGAAAAATTTAATATACCATTAAAGTCTGAGAGAGAGAGAGAGAGAGAGAGAGAGAGAGAGAGAGAGAGAGACCTAAGTTGTTTTCGTCAGGGAACGTCCACACGTGCCCTCGAACATATGTTGACAACACGGTTGGCAACATGTTTGGATAAATGTATGCAGCAGTATTTGGACGAATGTATGCAAACATGTTTCAGTGCTGCTTCGAACACTGGCAGCACGGGCGATGGGATATGAGTAGCCATACCATGCAGCTGAGGCTTCATCATGATGTTACCAACATGATCTGGACGCTGCTGTTCCCAACATGTTTGCAGCGTGTTCGTTATTGTGTTGCATACATGTTGCCAGCACTTGTTCGAGCACACGTGTGGATGCGCCCTCAGCTGCTAAGTGTTGCCAACTTGGCTGGTTTAGTGCTAGCAGCCGGCTAAAGTGTCCTGCCTTTTCCTGTTGTTCAGCCACGAGCTTTTTTTTTTTTTTTTTTTTCCATAGTTCTCTTATAGCCATAAAATAAACGGTAATTGCACACAATTATTGGCTTAGTTTTCGTTGTTACAATGTAGCATTTGTTATTCTTAAGATCTTATCCTGCATGTAGTTTTAGCATTTATCAGTCATAATCTAACCAATTCTGTACTTTGCCTGTTTTCCATTATATTGTAAGAAGATTAAAGATTGTGATACAGTACAGTAGTACTGGTCTCTCTCTCTCTCTCTCTGTATATATATATATATATATATATATATATATATATATATATATATCATGGTTTCATAACGTCAAAAGCCCCGTCAAAAGCCCAAAGTGTGTTGAGGGGCGGGGGGGGGAGAGAATGGGTTTCAGCGGAGGCGTCCGGTATTTTTACTATTCAGTTATGGCAACCATAATTTTTTGTAGAATCTATAGTGCCTAAGGCAGTGATACCTTGTGTCTAAAGCCACTCAAATAATTCTGTAATGGTATGCAATCTCTCCAGACTAATAACCCTACCTCTAAGGTCGACAGAGGCTTGTAATTGACTTCCTAGACCTTTCACTGTTGGGACTGTATTCGTCTGTAGTGTGGTCCTGGCTCCCCAGGTTTACCTGAATATAAAGCTGTCCTAAAAGTAAATGGATATCTACAGTACAGCATAATAGATATATATAAGAGGCCGTAGCATATGAGTTCGCTCTTATTGTATGGTAGAGAGAGAGAGAGAGAGAGAGAAGTTCCTCAACTGGTCAAAAATCTTAAGCAGAAATAACATACTGCAGAAGCGAATTTTTAAGTATAAAATACAGAATAAAACACTAAGGAAAATGCTTAAGAATGTTTCCTAGGCAGTATGTTTCTTAATCTTTTACGTATACTGTGTCTATACTAGAAGAAATAAGTAAGTACAAGGTATAATATGGAATACAGGATGGAAGAGTGATTCATTAATAACACCCCAGCGGAACTTCATGTGATGGATATCTTATGTGTTGTGAGGATGGCCCAGTCTTCTGGTATGGGTGTGAGCGTGACAGTGGGACAAGAAAATGGGTTCATGGTGAAGGATATATCATTGACAACACTGACTGAGCCATCTTCGCAACGCGTGATATATTATCCTGCAGAGAGGAAGTTGACGTAATATATGGACCACCTATCACAAATAACTATTTTCCTTTTTCTCTAACCTGGCATAAAATTATCATGTTTCCATGATGAGTGCTGAGTTATAGCAACAGATAAGCACAAGAATATGATGCTAGTTGCGAAGAATGCTATAGAAAGGAAGTACATCCATATCAGTGTCTTTTTGTGCTGCTGAGCTTCATGAAATTAGCTACAAAAAGATGAAAAGGGCCAAGTTAAGGTGAAAGAATGGTAATCTGAACAAACAAATATTACACCCACAGAGTTGTCACTTACCCACAGAGAAGGGCAAGTATCCTTCCTTCTTGGAAATGAACCTGCCATTGTCGTCAAGGAAGTGCTTAGGGTAAAAGTCATAGGGCTTCTCGAAGTACTTCTTGTTGTAGTGGCAGCTCTCTAGGTAGGCCCCAACCAGAGTGCCCTGTGGAGAACAGTGCAGATATTAACCTTCCCTGTACCCACGACGTACGATGCCCGTCGCAACTTTTTTTCATGCTCAGTCCTGACGATGTACGATGTAGGCTACGTTTAGAATTGCAATGTCCGTCGTTTGCACATTTTTCAAGTTTTGCATGTGATTTTTGGTACGTATACACTGGATGCCTTCCTCTACCAAACCTTAGTACACTTTGGTACCATACTGATACTGTGTGTGCTTGAGATAATACTAGGCTCACTATAATAGTAAGTCCTGCAAATATGTGATAATATGACACTATAATAGTAAGGCCTGTAAATATGTAGTAAGATATTTAAAGTGGAAACTGGCATAATGTTAGTGGAAAAGTATAATGTAAGTTGAAAAATAGAATGTAAGTTGAAACAATTGTGATAGTGAGTCATTTGTGCAAGAATTCGGCAATTTTCATGTGTTCGTGAATGAAACAACGCTTTTATCGCCTATATTTTTGTGTGAAAACCAGTATGTTCTTGTACTACATGTAAAATTGTACCAAATTAATAAATATCTACATATTTTGAGTGGTTTGCAATAGGTACCCCTACCATAGAAAAAGCGACAGTAGTAGCACAGCTACAGAGAGCACTGTCAGGTGTTCAGAGGGTTACCTGTCTAGACCATTTCTAACCTCAGGTGAGCCCTTTCTTGGTGATTTTCCATTGTTTCTCACCAAACGCGGAGGTTTGAGCCAAAAAAAAAAAAGATGAAAATTTGTCGGGTTTTAGGGGTGGGTTTTGTAATAAATTAGTGGGTACAGGGCGAGTTAATTTCATATATACAAGTTCATCTTAGGGACTGACCTACTATCTGCTTTGCCTCTAAGCCACTCAGATAGAAGGGTGTCACTCAATTTTAACTTGCAGCCGCCTACTCCATGCTGCACCACCAATGTAGTCTCTGTCTTGCAGTGATAATAGATCTACTGTGTGAACATTGTGTTTAAAGCCTCCAGATTAATAAAATACACATAAAAATTATATTGTGTACGTGTCACAAAAAACACTGCTATAAAGATAAACAAGTGAATGCAAACAAATAAGAATATTTTTTTAGCTGGTTGACTTCGGGCATCCCACACCAGGTATTGCATCTCTCTCTCTCTCTCTCTCTCTCTCTCTCTCTTAGTTCGGTTTTAGAAGTGAATGGGGAGAATTAACCCACTCGCACAAGATGATCCACTGTGAGTCATAATCCTTGTAATGCGAAGAGTAACCGACGATGCAGCATGATGCTACTTCTCTGTAAATGGTCGTAGAAACTTTTTTTGTGTCAAATTTGGTTGAGTCAAAGCTAAGGGTTGCCAGGTGTAGGGTAAATCTATGGCAACAGCCAGGCACTTATCGGAAGGGCAAGCAGCCCATATTTAGCTCAGTATTGTCCTGTCAGGCAGGCTGGGAGGCAATGTAAGCACACGGCCGGGCATTTAAACCTGCATTTGGCTGCTACTACATTGTCCATACCTTACATGTGTATAGTGATATTGTGTTGTATATAGTGCAGTGTGCTTGTGAAGAATGTTTATAAGTGTTTCTTATATATTTTTAGAGAAAGCCAGATTTGAAAATTTCAAACTGACTTTACCGTTCCCTGGCTGTCCAAACCAGAAAAATGTGTCACAAGGACCTTTTGGAGTCTGAATATATGAAATGCTTATTCAGTGGAAGTGAGAGTGAAGAAACCAGTGAGAGTGAAAGCAAAAAGAAAAGTGAACATGCTGAGAACAAAGTGAGGAGCAGGAAAGCAAGGGTAAAATCTGATCCTATGGGTGATAAGGGAAAACCCGCAGTCAAGGCTACTGCGATAACCACTATAGAAATCAGTAGTAGCACCATCGGTACCACAATTCCTTCCACCACTGCCACCACTAGTCCTTTCACCACTGCCACTGCCAATCCTTTCACCACTGCCACGACTGGTGCTACTACCACTCCTACTGCCGTCACTCAGACGACATCTGTCACTTTCCCAGAGACCACCACCATCCCTGCCATCATTCCTATCCCCTCCGACACCACTGCCTTTGCTGCCACCACTCTTGCCACCACTGGTGTCAGGCCTGTCACTCTGAAAGCATCCCGACCCTGGAGACTAAGCCGCATTATCGTCACTTATCATCCACCCCCCCACTGCAAACACTGACCTCTTTCCCCCCCACAGTCACCCTACAGTCTCACCACACTTCAACCTGTCCATATCTCACCACCCACCCAAGATATTTCCATATCATCTTCCCCAGCCAAATGTGGAAGGTCACTGTCCCCTTCAGACTTCATTCCCCCCGAGTATAAGCAAGCATCATCATCATCAACAGCAGCAGCACCACAACCATCTTCATCACAACCATCACCACCACAACCATCTTCATTACAATCATCTTCATCACAACCATCACCACAACCATCTCCATCACCAGGATCACCTGAACCTTCATCCACCCAGCTATCATCAACACAGTCATCATCACCATCTCCCTCCCCACCACCAAGACGTGGGTGGCATGGGCCTAGGCGAGGTAGTGGTGGGCGGCTGAGAGGTAGTCATTTGTCTCGTGGTTGTGTGGTCACACACGTACACAGCCAAGCATTTCCCCAGATGGTGGCTGTCAGCAGGAAGCTTGGAGTTATGGATCATTTACACCCAGTACTTGCCTCTTCATTGAAACCCCACGTTTGAGAGTGGCAACACCAACCACGCCACTCCAATACTTCCAACATTTTTTTACCAGGGAGTTACTCACCTACCTGGCGGTTGAGACAAACAAATATGCCACGTTTCTGGGGCCCACACTAGATGTTTGGTACCTCTGCAATGAAAAGAAAATGGCTCAGTTCCTTGGATTGTACTCTCTTATAGGGGTTTGCGAACTGCCAACCATAAGACAGTATTGGCATTCATCAGAGGTTCACGATTACCCCATATTTCGGCGAGCTATGAACGGAAAGCCCTTCAGGGCCATCCTGAAGCACTTTCATGCTTTCAATAGTCTCGCCATACCCGAGGGCAATCAGGACCGGCTGATAAGGATTCTCACAGGGATGCATTATCTCCTTCAGAGGTTCAAGGAGGTTTACATCCGGGGTGAACATCTTAGCCTGGATGAGGAATAACTGGGTTGAAAGGGGCAGCTCTCTTTCCGTGTATATAACCCTATGAAGCCCCAAAAGTATGCCATCAAACTACACATCGTGGCTGAGGCAAGGAGTGGTTACAATTGAAATTTTGAAGTATACACGGGGGAGAAGAAGTCTCTAGAAAACACAGTGTGGGGCCTCACTGAATCTTTGAAGGGCAAAGGATACAAGTTGCATATGGACAATTATTACAACTCTTTATCACTGTGCGAACTCATCTTTGCAGAGGGTGTGTATATGTGTGGCTCAGTACGACTGGCAAGGGAAGCACCGCGGGAGCTGCGGGACATCAGCAGTGCTAAATGCCTTCCTGATGATGGAGTGGAAGCTAGACACAAGGGCACTGTAATGGTGCTGTTGTGGAAGGACAAACATATCATAAGTATGGTGTCCACCTTCCATAGCAACACCACCATCCCTAAGCAGGTGCATGGGAAGGTCAAGAGTCCAGACAGCAGATTCTACCACATTCAGAAACAGTGAACAAGCCCGTCATGGTAGAGGACTATAATAGGCACATGGGCGGGGTGGATCATTTCAATCAGATGATCCAACACTACCCTGCCTAAAGGAGGACGGTCAAATGGACAAAGAAAATTACCTTTTATTTCATTCACATGGCCCTATTCAATGCCTACACCATCTACAAGATGAACATCCAGATACCTATGAGTCTCCTGGATTTCCAAGAGCACATACAGTATGTCACAAACTCCTGACATTTTGGGAGGAGGAGTGGCTGGCATTGGGTCATGCCCTTCACCATGCCCCAGACCTTCCCTTGTGCCGACAACCACCTGTACCTACAGTAACTGCAGCCTCCACTCCACCTCCTGCAACAATCGCTCCACCTCCTTCAATAGCTGGTCCGTCAAGAGTAACTCCACCAGTTACTGCCACAACTGCTCCTCCACCTTCCGCAGTAGCTGGCCCATCAGGAGTTACTTGGCCAGCTGCTGCCACAGCACCTCCAGCAGGAGTAAGGAGGCAAGGAGATGGAGGAGCACTGCCGTCCAAGCGCCGTCGATAT
This sequence comes from Coenobita brevimanus, assembly GCF_032717465.1. Lineage (NCBI taxonomy): Eukaryota > Metazoa > Arthropoda > Malacostraca > Decapoda > Coenobitidae > Coenobita > Coenobita brevimanus. The sequence goes on along the minus strand of NC_136988.1, from coordinate 6,092,153 downwards.
ATCAACGATAGAACACGCTTGGACTCCAATCTGCACCACACCCTGGAGAGAATCCTCGACAGGAAAAGGCTGCAGTGTATGTTGTGTTGTTCTATTTCAAGAAAGGAGGAAGAACACCAGCTATATATGTCCTGTTTGTGATGCGCCACTCTGCACAGGAGTGTGCTTTCATCAGTATCATACTGATGATAGCATACAGCAGTAAATCATATCACACATACACACACACACACACACACACACACACAGACACTCACACATCACAAATACTCACATTCACACTCAAGCTGTGATTGTACCTGTCCTTCTCTCTGCAACTCGATCTCCTCTCAAGAAACACTACAACATTGCTAGTGGACGTGAGTAACCAGCTTGTTTGTCTAGTTTTTATACTATTGTATTGTAAGATATAAATTGTGTGTTTACTATATATTTTTCATAGGGAAAAAGTGGTGCATTTCATTGCTGTTCTCTCAGTCATTTTACTCGTAAAATATAGGTCGCATTAAAAATCTGAAAAAAGCTTGATCAAGCTGATGATTTCCTATGCATACTTTTCTAAAGCAAAGTAACATATGTGTGAAAATAAATGGGGAAAAGTTATGAAAGACGAACATATTCAGCCTACAGGCCTGAGCGTACAAGCTGTGACAGTGCACAAACCACGTGCAACTCATCATGTGAAAAATGTTTAATAGTTCTAGTAAACAAATCGGGGCCCTCTTTCTGGGCACCAAAATGTGAAAAATGTTTAATGTATCCAAGTCGGTATCCCTGCCGGGACACCGCTATGCAAGAATTTTCTGGTAAACAACTCGTAGGTCGTTACTCTTCCCTAAAGTTGTCTAAGTAAATTAAACAAGTCTCATAGAGTTAGGCGAAACGTAAATTAAACTTAACTCACCTACAATAACTATCTTCTATCTCATAGCTAATCCCCCTTGAATTGGCCAATTCGTAAAGGTTACTTAGCTAGTGAAGAGGGAGTGATCGTTAACCGATGACGATGAGGCTGCTTGGTGAAGTTGCCTGAGCAAGCAAGCGTCCTTATGGTGCTTATGTACAACCTAGCTTGAGGATGACTAGGAACAAAGTGCTAACTCCACGAGATCTAGGAGCAGAGTGAGTGAACGTGGCAAGCCCCAACTCTTCATCGAATTGTGGGTTGCCAACACTTATTTAATTACAGTACTAAATACAGTTAAATTACATCATGATATGTACAGGGCAAATCTAACAAATTAATCTTAGTTTTACTTAAACTAAAGTTAGACCAAATATTTCCTTTAACTATGTAAATATCTTAATTCCACATCTGCTTTAACAGGAGAATCTTTCCCTGCTTGCCACGTCACCTAACTTGCAGACGTACTTTAGGTCAGTGGAAAATACCACATAATTACATGTATTTACAATGTATAGTTGTCCACCGGGGTTAAATGCAGTAGCATTTAATTTATCAATAACAAGAATTATTAAAGAGAACGCCATTTCTGGGTTATTAAAACCGCTTGAATAATTAACAACAGTCTCAATTTTTTCTCTGCCTTTAACGGTCTCAATTTTTCCTCTGCCTATATATTTGAAAAAGTCTGATATAGCCAGAAGCAGTTCGGACTGCCTGACCACTTCAGCTGTGTTCACCAAAATAAGGTAAATGAAAGACATGTTTACCAGTGTCCAGTACAGTATTATTACATATATTGTACCATTTGATTAACCCGCCCTGTCCCGTTGACGTGAATAAACATCCACACGTTTTGTCACTGCCAATCCCGTTAACGTATATAAACGCGAATCAATTGCAAGGTCCCTAATTTGCACAATTTTCAATTTTCGCAAGTGATTTTTGGTACGTTTACACGGGACACCTTCCTCTACAATATGCCAGGCAGGGACAATGCCTTACCCAGCATGACCTCCCCCACCCACATGCCATTGTCTAGGCAATTCACCTGTTACCAGTGACCTGGCCAGTAAAGACATGTCGTGCCACGGTACGAAATTCAGGGCCAGAGTGATTCCCCAATCGATGACAATGTGGAGGACAAACTTTACATAGCATTAGAGGAAGAAACAGTCAGAAATGATGATCAGGTAATGTCGCCAAAAAAGGTCAGGTATGTTGATGTGTTTGGTGAGTAAAACAATGCTTATATCGCCTATATTACTGTGTGAAAACCAGTATACTCTCGTACTACATATAAATTCGTACCAAATAAATAAATAAATACCGTTTATGAGTGGTGTGGAATAGTTACCCTCCCACAGAACTCGTTTTCTTTGGAGCCAGCTTGATAGAAAACCCAGTAAGGTGAGGAGGTACTGCTACCTGTATCAAGTATTTTAAACCTCAGTTGAGCGATTTCTCTAGGAATTTTCGATGTTTCTCACCAAAAGCGGAGGTTTGAGCCAAAAATTTTTATTTCCAGAAATGGTCGGGATTGAGGGGAGTCATTGGTGGAAAAGTGGTTGGGATGGGATGTTGTGAATTTAACACATAGTAGTCAAAACAGTTTGAAAACCGTTCATGCAATCCGGACTAATGTCTGATATATCGGAGAAAGTCCAGATTAGCAAGGGGAAGTCCAGATGTCGCTTTTATCGGAATTTCACATTTTTTTGGAATGGCTTGGGCCCCAATTAGTCCATTACAATGAGGTCTTTCTATACTGATTTTGCTCAGTGATACACTGATGTATGTGCATATAAACAGTCACTCCTTAAACAACGATAAATATTCCAGTTGGAGTGCTGATGCAGGACAGCCAAGTGAGTTTCACTTAGATTTCCACTAGCATTCATAGACTCGCATAATAATACGATTTTGTGAATTCGTGATATTACACCCCATCAAAATGAAATTCTACTCTGGAAAATTTAACTAAAGCTAATATAATCTTAACTCAGGCACACACAAATCATACTGGTGTGTGTACTACCATGCTACATGGGAAAATCACTGTCATCAATGAGCGTAAAAACCTCATTTTTACGTTTATGACTGCAAGCTTAAAGGGAAAAAAAATCTTGTAATGACAGTGAAAAAATCATCTACTGATGTCAAACTGAGTGAAAGTTCACTTCAATTTCTCTTAACACAACACAACTGTTATGTAGCATGGTGTATGTAATACACGGTGTAAGTGTGACAGTTTCGTGTAACTGTATGTGTGTGTAAAATGGTATAATACAAAGTAGTAATGAGATGCTGACGACGAAGGTAGAGACAAGAAGGTGGCAGTGCTCAAGCAGCTACAGCAAACTTCACAAAGATCAACCATGGCAGTGCTGTTACAGCCACCAACAGTACCTGAAAAATTACTCAAACATGGGTCATCAATAATTTCAATGTGAAAATTAAAACTTTATTAAATCACAATTACCCTTTTGACAGTCAGCACATACTACAAAGGTAAGCCCTTGCTAAGAAACTCAGGTGCCAGCCAGAACTTCGTGCATGCGAGGTCGCCATTAACCCGTGGATTGCGCAATTACCTTTTTTTTTTTTTTTTTTTTTTTATCCCACCCCATGGTGCGCAAAAAAGAAGGGAAAGAAAGATTTGTTTTTATTTTTTTTTTATTTTAGACTTGAAGATAATTTATATCTAGGGCATCATCTGGTGAAAAGAAAAAATCTCTCTCTCTGACTTTGTGTAGGGCCATGCGTAATTTTACATACAGGAGTAGTGAAAAAAAAGAAAAAAAAAATTGTTTTTGTTTATCATAAACTTGAAGATAGACATCCAGGGCATCATCTGGTGAAAAATTCTCTCTCTCTCTCTCTCTCCATCTTTGTGTAGCGCCATGCGTAAGTTTGTGTAGCATCGAGTTGTCTATGGTGATGCATGGCCAGCACAGCCTGAACTATGGCTCGCAATCCGATGCTACCCAGCATGAGCTGTGGCTTGCAATCCATGGGTTAAATTCTTGTCGGGTGGACTATTAACCAGGAAACGTAAACTGGTCCTTGGATTGACAACCAGCTCAGAATGAATTGCTAGGTGTTCCTTGGTTAGACCCCATAACTAACAGTATACTCAAAGTTCTACTCTTATAACCAATATGGGCAGAGCTGGAGAATCCCTGAGCAGAATCGGGCAGGTCACATTCTAACACCCAGCATGGGTGTGAACACTCATATGGGTTAACTAGCCTTAGTGGTACAGTAGAGCCACAAGATAATCCAAACAAAGCCTTCGAATGCCTCTGCAAGGTTCTAAAACATCCTCCTTAGCCTACAGCATGTATGCACATACAGATCCAGGACAAAACATGTCCTATGGAACCATTGTACTAGTCCTACAAGTCCCTGTTTGGGTTAATCATTGGCCGACAGGCAAGACAACAGGTCTGCCAACACATTGTCATTGCCCTTGATTTACCTGACAGTGAAGTTAAATTGCTGCAAGTACGATTCCCACAGAGTTATTCTTGCATTAGCAGTCTTAGTGGTACTGAGACTAGCAAGTGACATATGATGCTTCTAAAATGTACTGTGCTTCCTACAAACAGTAATAATATTTCTTGATGCCATCCACAACTACCATAAGTTCTTTTCCAACTGCACAGTTTTATGGCTTGTGTTACTGCAGCAGCCAAAGTCTGAGTAGCAATGTCTATGGCACAACTATTTTTGATGCCTCTGACGTTCCCTATAATAAGGTCAAAGAGAGGTTCGGGCATGACAACAGCTTCTGTTGAACCTGTGTAAAAAGGACATGCTACCTCGATACATGCCTCTAAAAAAAAAAAAAAAAAAAATCAATGATCCATCAGTAAGTTCAACTTGGATCTGTCTACCTATGTATTCCTTGGGCCAAACTAGACTGCCTGATGGAGCAACCTGAGGAGCCATTGCCTATTAGGACATTCACAGAAACGCCTGCCACAAACCCTGGCTGAACAAGGACGACACTATTAACTGTGGAAGGATCTGAGGAGGTAGTGGCTAGTCATTGCTGAGACTGCAGGGCAAACAAGGCAGCAAACATGGCGCCCTGATGACTAGATACCTGGGGGTTGTAATCACCATCTGAGGAGCTGGAGCATTGGCCACCTGTAGAGGAGAGTTCACTATCTGAGTGGGATTACTTATTTGTTGGGGGAGGACTTGTGCTGCTAGGGACAGCATTACGGTAAAATTGTTGAGGAATGTAAGCAGCATTAGCCTTCTTCCTCCGAAACACGGGGATGGTGTTGAAGGTGTCTGTCTTGACTGTTGATAGTGTGGTTTATTTTTGTGGTCACTTTTGTAATGCTGATGGTTAGGGTACTTATTGTACTTCTTCCAGTCAGGTTGCTGAACGTTATGCCATTGGCCATTTTTCTGCAGTTTATTTGGATGTTGGCCATATTCTGGAAATGGCCTTGATGCTGAGATTTGGTCTGAGATGGCTTCCCAGTCTTGGCAGTATTTTTCTTGTTCCAGGGCTGTAAAGAATGCATCAGCCTTCTTCACCATTTGGTTGCATCCTTTGTCTGACAAATTTTTAACTGAACAATAAACCAGCAGGCCACAATATTTCAAACTAGGTATGCAGCAGATCAGTTACTCCCTCATGGATGTTGGAAGTTTCATCCTTCTCCACCCACTCATTTAGGTACGTTGTAAGGAAATCAAGGAACTGGATGGCAGTCCCCTTTTCTTGAAGATGCACCCTCAGGAACTGTCTCCTGGTGTTGTCTACAGTCAGACCATACTCCTTAACGAGTGCAGCCTTCATCATCTAACAGTCAAATTATCACTCCGAATTCTGTGTAAAATCTTGAGAGCAGGGCCCTCAAACAGGCTAAGAAATTGGAGTCGTTTGGCAGACTCATCCAGCTGGTACAGCTGCACCATGTCCTCAAAACGGGCTATGAACGGTTCGATTAGCTGATCTTCTTTGTACAAAGAGAGATTCAGATGCGGGATTGCCACAACAAGGAGAAACGTGCACGGAGCTAGGGTCACTGGGATTTGATGCTGTTAAGGCTTGAGAGTCTAGCTGGAGTTTCAGTACTACAAGCTCATGCTTCTCATGTGTCTCATGTTTGACACGTTCATACTCATGCCGTTCATGTTCATACTCGCATTCTCTCTAACGTTCCTCGTGCTGTTCATGCTCGTGTTTGAGCAGAATTCTATACGCCTCATGGGCATCACCCTCGTGTTGTAGGACCTACTGTTTAATTTCCTGGGGATCAGGAAACCCCACATCCTCAGCCTCCTCTATGAACAGGGTAGCAGTCATGGTGCAAACTCAAACAATGCTAGTAATTCAAAATTGCGAATATAGGCACAGGCTGGTGGTGACCAGTTTTATCTAGTTAAACTAGTAAGCAAGAAAAAATCCACAAACTACCTAACAAAAGACTTTCACAATAATTAATAAAGCAGGAATGATAACCAGCTAAACAGTAACAACCAGTAAGCAAGTGCCTGTACTCTTTAATGATGACAACTGGTAAGTAGTTAGGAGTAAGTATGTTAATGTTTCGTTGATAAATTACCTTTATATCTAGGAGTTAATATCCTGGTAAGGTTAACACTTTGAAAGGGGGGGGGGTTGTAAACAGGTTTTACATATGATTTTAAAGTTTTAGCTTTTACTTTATTGTGGCTTACATTGTCAGTTATCAGAGAACAAGAAATTTATAAACTTTTTCTTTAAACAGTACTCAGCAGTGAATAATCATTCATGGATGCTTAATTAGTAAGTACTGTCGGCCTCTATAGAAAGAACCCTCCCCTGACAAATAATTCACCCTGGAAAAGTAGGATCATGCTTTCACCTCTTCTAGCTCGCACAAATAGTTTATTATAAATTAATATGAAAACTGGCTTATGTATCAGTCGTATAAAAAAAAAAAAAAAATGCTTTTGCAAGCTGGGAGCAATGTAAGTTATGTAAGAACATTTTGAAAAAGTGAAACACAATTATACATTTAATAGAGCTAAAAAAAAAAAAAAGGCTGTAAATTTATTAATTACAACAAACTGAATGTTTATGTTATAAAAGAACTTAAGGGAAGTAGTAGTAGTAGTAGTAGTAGTAGTAGTAGTAGTAGTTGTTGCTGTTCCCTAGGCAGTCTGGCCGAACAGCCCCGAGTCCCTTAGGAAGGCCATGGCCGAGACCAGGCTTTCCCACAGAGCTCTCAAACAGTGTATGTTGTGTTGTTGGCATAGGTGATTGTGTGCAATGCAGTCTTCCATAATGTGCTTAACCTGCCGCGTGCCGGCTATTTTTAGCCCTCTGGGTCACCCCAGTGCTGACCATTTTTCGACCTTTTTTTTTTTTTTTTTAGCTAAAATGATAGATTTTGATGTGGAAACAACGAATTTCACCATTAAAATGCTCACCGAGGCTCAGAAATCAGTTATATTGAGTCCTGCATACTCGTGTACAGGTATAGATGTTCTCTCATGCTCACCACGTACGTTAGAGAAAGCCGTTTTCTATGTAAGGTATACTCAGGTATATATGCTGGGAAGGTAAAGCAATGTTCAGTGCACTTTCCTGATCACTTATTACTTCAGCATCTATCACAATTTGTGTCTTTCTCACTGTGAATGCATTATCTTACACTTACTTGGATAGGTACAACCTGACTTCATTACTTACAGTCCTGGCACTTACAAGTAGGTATTTACAACTTGACTTCACTATATAGTCCTTACATTTACTAGAAAATATTTACTACTTACACTTACATGAAAATATTTACCAAGTGCCTTCACTATGTACAGCACTGGGTGAGGCACACAGGCAGAGTGAGGCAGAGACTGCGTGAGGGGGGAAGCGAGTGAGTGTATGGCCTTGACAGCCTGGGGGATGGTAGAAGAACAGTTACCTTACATGCGTGCCAATTTTTATCCGCGAATCTTGAAAAATGCAGTCACTTTTTTATTTTAGACCGTTTTAAAACGGCACTGGCACTGGCCGCAGCATTATGTCAGACCGTATTAAAACGGCACTGGCACGTGGCAGGTTAATAGTATGAGGTGCTGTGTTACATCCTGAACAGGCATCAGCGACAGAGTCATCCAGCCTCTTCTGGTAGCTTAACTCGCCCCATCCCGACCACTTTTCCACCACTGACCCCCCAATCCCGACCATTTTGGAAACTTTTTTTTTTTGGCTCAAACCTCCGCTTTTGGTGAGAAACATCGAAAATTCATAGAGAAATCGCTCACCTGAAGTTTAAAATACTCGATACAGGTAGGAGTAATTCCTTACCTTACTGGGTTTTCTAACAGGCTGGCACCAAAGAAAAGGAGTTCTATGGGAGGATAACTATTTCACCACTCATAAACGGTATTTATTTACTTGGTACGAATTTATATGTAGTACGAGAGTATATTGGTTTTCAGGCAGTAATATAGGCATTATAAGCATTGTTTCACTCACTAACTCATCACCATCCCTGACCTTTTTTTGCCACATTACCTGATCATCATTTCTGACTGTTTCTTCCTGTAATGCTATGTAAAGTTTGTCCTCCACATTGTCATTGATTGGGGACTCACTCTGGCCCTGAATTTTGTACTGTGGCATAACATGGCTTTACTGGCCAGGCCACTGATAACAGGTGAATTGCTGAGACAATGGCGTGCAGGGGGGGGGAGAAGGTCATGCTGGGTAAGGCATTGTCCCTGCCTGGCATCTTGTAGAGGAAGGTGTCACGTGTATACATACCAAAAATCACTTGCGAAAATTGAAAATTGTGCAAATTAGGGACCTTGCAACTGATTCACGTTTATGTATGTCGACGGGATTGGCAGTGACAAAACGTGTGGACGTTAACCCGCGCCGTCCCGAGGACGTACTTCCACGTCCTCACGTTTTGTCACAGCTAATCCCGAGGACATACTTCAACGTCCTGCAATTGCAAGGTTCATAATTTCCACAATTTTCAATTTTCGCGAGTCATTTTTGGTACGTATACACGGGACACCTTCCTCAACAAGATGCCAGGCAGAGACAATGCCTTACCCAGCATGACCTCCTCCCCCCCCCTGCAGGCCCTTTTCTCAGCAATTCACCTGTTATCAGTGACCTGACCAGTATAGCCATGTCATGCCACGGTACGAAATTCAGGGCCAGAGTGATTCCCCAATCAATGACAATGTGGAGGACAAACTTTACATAGCATTAGAGGAAGAAACAGTTAGAAATGATGATCAGGTAATGTGGCAAAAAAAGGTCAGGTATTAGTGAGTGAAACAATGCTTATAATGCCTATATTACTGCTTGAAAACCAATATACTCTTGTACTACATATAAATTCGTAACAGTAAATAAATAAATACCGTTTATGAGTGGTGTGAAATAGTTATCCTCCCATAGAACTTGTTTTCTTTGGTGCCAGCCTGATAGAAAACCCAGTATGGTAAGGAGGCTCTCCTACCTGTAATGAGTATTTTAAACCTCAGGTGAGCAATTTCTCTATGAATTTTCGATGTTTCTCACCAAAAGCGAAAGTTTTAGCAAAAAGAAAAAGGGTCGAAAAATGATCGGGATTGGGGGGTACCAGTGGTTAAAAAGTGGTCGGGACGGGGCGGGTTAAAGAACGTTGATGGGACGCCGCGGGTTAAGAGGGCTGGATGGTGCCCACATCTCAGCCTGGCTAGTTTGACCCTTGTCCTCAAGAGGGAGATAGGATTCAGAAGGGTGGATGTCAGGAGGCCGTGCGTGCAGCTGTGTGTTGTCTTCAACTGATTGAATGGACCGGCGAGTGATTTGAGTGTGTATATGCTTCTGGAAGCTGGTCTGAGGTGGGCGAGGGGGGAGGGATGACAGTATTTGTGTATGATGTCGAGTGCTTGGTGTTGTTTTGATGTTCCTAGGTGTGAGTGGATGTGCTGCCACATAATGTAGTGGATGTTGTGGGTTTGTGGAGGCTGCAGCAAGAATCTGGGTGCCTCTCATGTCTAGGTGATCCTTGACTTTGAGGACTTTGGTTTCTTGATGTAGGTGGTCTGTGGGTGTAGTAGCTGTGCAGCCTGTGATTATTTTTAGGGCCTTGTTCTGTATGGCCTGTAGGGTGTTGTGTGTTTTGGTGAGGTTAGGAGCCCAGGCAGGGCTTGCATAATTCATCACTGAACGTATATATTGTTTGTATACTGTGGTGGTGGTTTCTTTGTTGTGTCCGAATGTTGTATGGGCAAGTGACCTCAAGGCATTGAGTCTTGGTGTTATTTTATTTTTAATGTTTGTGATGTGTTGTTTAAATGACATTGATGTATTGTATGTTACACCAAGGATTTTGTGTGTGTGTGTGTGTGTGTGTGTGTGTGTGTTAGAGGTGTGTTGTTTATGGTGAGGTGTGGGATGTGACTGTGTTCTGCTGTCTAGTTTGTGAGAAGAGTCACTGTAGATTTTTTTTTTTAAATAACAGAACAGAGGAAGGAAAAACAAATGAATAAAAAAAAATAATCCATACACCAGATTACTGGTGTCCTCTGTTCATAAATATCTGTAACAGTTAGACTTGAACAGCTGTGGGTTGAAATTTGGAGGGAAACAACTCTGAAGAAGCGAGTTCCAGAGAGATGCAGTTTGGGGAATGAAAGATTTCTGATAGGCAGACGTTCTGCAATATGGCTGAGTGACATTCCAGTCATGAGCGCTACCAGATGCCCGTGTAGCACGAGGGAAGGCATGGAGAGGTGGCACCATGGATGCAACTTCGTCTGAGCATATGCCAAAAAAATATCTGTAAAATGATGCAAGGGAGGCAACATTCCTTATTACTTGCGGGGGAGGTAGTTTATTTGTAATGGCAGGGTTGTTAATAATTCTAACAGCTTTATTCTAAATTTTGTCTAGTTGTTTTAATGCAACCTCTCTACATCCATTCCACAAGGGTGAGCAATATTCCAAGCTGAGAGTGCACGTGACGCTTATAAATTATAGCTAACTGCTCATCAGCGAAGAAGTTACGGACTCTGGCTGGGGCTATTTTGAGCCTGTTTGTGGTGAACCATTCATGTAGTGTGTTGAGGTAAGGTAGGAGGATGTGTGCAGCTGTGTTTGCGTTTTGGTGCGTACATGTAAGTGTTATATCATCTGCATAGGAAGCCATGTGTATCTGTGGTGTGTGGGGTGTGGATATGAGGTGCATGTATAGGTCAACGGGTGTAGGGGGACAAAACAGATCCTTGGGGGATCCCGTTTGTGAAGTTTCTGATGTTAGAAGACTGGCCGGCAAATGTTACGTGTGCATATCTGCCTGGTAAGTAGTTTGCCAACCATCTTTTTGTGTTATTGTGCATGTTTGTGTTGAGTATTTTGTTTGTGAGGTTGTGGCGGGGGATGGCATCAAAAGCTTTGCTGATGTCTAGTGTAACTAGGAGTGTTCTGTGTGGTGGCTTAGCTGAGCTCATGCCATCGAAAACTCTCTGTGTAAGGTCTGTAAGAAGGGTGTTTGTAGAGTGTAGTGGCCTAAAGCCATGTTGTGATTGGGCCAGGAGAATGTGAGGTGTGACTAGCTGTAGTAGCAGTCGTTCAGTGACTTTAGAGGGGGTGCAGAGGAGTGTGATGGGGCGGTGTGAGGATGGCAAAGTGGGGTCTTTCTTGGGTTTAGGGATAGTGATGATAATGCCGTGCTTCCAGATGTTGGGTATTATGTAGTGTGAGTAGCTGTAGCTTGATATGTTGGTGAGTGCTTGTATGCTTTGAGGTCCAAGGTGTTTAAGGTGAATGTTGCTTATGTGGTCTGGTCCACAGGCAGATGGGTCCTTAAGGTAGCTAATGACGTGCTCCATCTAGTTGTAAGTGAAAGGTGCGTAGTCTGGGTCTGTGGGGAACTGTCTCTTACGTCGGATGATACGTCGGTCTTCGGGATGGGGGTTTAGATGGCTGACTTGTGAAAAGTGATTGATGAGAGTGTTTGCTTGTTGTTTGTTTGAAGGTATGGTGTCTGTTGTTGTGACGGCGGCATGTGAGTGTGTAGTGTTGCTGTTGAAGAGTGATACTGTTTAGTGTTTTGTTGAGTTTACTGGTGTTTATTTTGTGGTTAAGTGTTTGGAGATAATTATTCCAATTTAGTGTTTGATGTTCTGATATGTTATTGTTTATTTGAGTGTTGAGTTCTTGTATTTGTTGTACTGTGTCTTGTGTATGGGGTGTTGGGGAGTGTTGCTGTGTGTCCCGTTGTCTGATGAGGCCTTGAATTTCTGGTGTGAAGTTGGGGTTATGTCTCTTTCTGTTGCCTCTAGGTATGTGTCGTTTGTCTGCGTTTTGTATAATTGTATTGAAAGTGTGCACAGCACTCTGAGCATAGGCTTCACAGCCTGCTACCAAGGCCTGGTAGTCCTCCTACATACCACACACCTCTACATGTCACCACTTCGGCGCTAACACCCACCGTCCATACGTGATGGGTGTACTGTTTAGTGTTGCAAAATGTTGTTCTGCTTCAGTTGTAAAGGCCTCTCAGTTGGCTCTCTTATAGTTAGTGTATGTGTGACTTTGGCCAGCTGGAGTGATTCTGGTTTTGGTAGTGATAATGATTGGAAGGTGATCAGAACCTAGGGTTTTGACCACTCTCCAGGATGTAGTGGGGGCGAGGTTTGGGGAGCAGAAGGTGATGTCTGGGGATGATGGGAGGAAGAGGGCTTGGTGTGGGATATGGGTATGCTGGTCTAGATTGTTCAGTATGAAAAGATGATCTGTCTGGGATTGTAGTACCAGCCCTCTGTCTGTGTCAGGGTTGTTGACATGCCAGGCCGACGAATTGGCTTTAAAATCACCGCCCAGGGTGATGTCGGGTATGTTAGTGATGTGGTGTATCTGTGGAGAGTAATTGTGTGGTACTGTGGGGGACGACTGGGGGGGAATGTATGTGTTAACGATTGTTATGTGTGATTTGTTACCAGTGCGTATTTTAATTGATTGTTTTTCTGTTGTGGTGTCACGTGGGGGGAGAAGTAATTTTGTGTGTGCACTGGTATCTGCAAAGTTGATGGATTTGTGTACCAGGGTAATGAGTCCACCGCCACCGCTGTCGGCCCAGTCTTGTTGAATGGTGGTGAAGATATGAAATGCTGGTGTTTTCTGTGCTCTGTGTAGTTTTGTATCTTGTAAGATGGCGATATGTATGTTCTGTTGTTTGATGAATTGTGTGAGTTCTTGTTTTGGGGGGTTTATGTCATCTATGTTTAACTGAAGGATGTTTATGTTGTGTGTGCGATGTGTGTTGGCTGCTGCAGCACAAGGGGGAGGTGGTATGGGTGGAGGGGAAGGGGTAGGAGGAGGTTGTGATGGAGGTAAGGTTTGGGGTGGATTAGGATGGGTTGGAATGGGAGGAGTTGGGGGATTGAATGGTGTGGAAAGGATCGGTGGGTTTGGCTGTGGAGGTGTGAAGGAAGTAGGAGTAGGGTTGGTGGGGGGGTTAGTGGGTGGGGGGAAGGAGCATAAGGGGCAGGTCCAGGTGTTTGTGTAATGTTTTCTGGATGCAAGTGTTGTGAAGATGTAATGGGTCCAGTTCTTGCAGGAATGAACCCTTTGTCTGTCGGCTTGATGTAAAGGGTTTTGAGCATGTAGGACATATGTATTTGTTTATGGGTCCTGCATTGCTCTCAATGTCCCCGGCTAGAAGTCGTCGAGAAATGACTGCCGGGGAGTCATTTCTCGGTGTAGAAGAAACGGTGTTTTTGTGTGTGTTGTGTTGGGAGATGAGGTACTTTCCCAGGCGATCGAAGTCACTCCCAGGTACTCGGGCCCCATGAGGGGCACGGGGGTTTGCGGTGGTTTGGCCCACGTGGTGTCCTCCTCTACTCTTCAACAGCCTCTGGGGGATAGACCCACGACGAAGACGCCACCACTCCAGGTCCACTTAACCCCTACTCAGCGGGGATGTTTTTGTGCTCCTTGCACGTCCCACGAGGATATTCGCGCTCCGACTGACTTTCTAAAAATATTTGCCAAAAATCAGTCATTAGTCCTAGAATATTATAGTTATATATGCTTATGGCACATACATTCAGCTTTCTCCTGGGATGTTTGTTGAGCCTTCGTCGACTACTGTAGGACTTGTGGAGACTTCCGAAGTTGGGTAACGAAGTCTCCACTTTACACTTCCCGACACCCCATAATATGATTACCACAGCCTGATATTACCACTAGAAACACTATTCTATGATTTTCAAGTAGTTTGGAATCCATACACCAAAAAAAAAACACTGTGAAAGCAATGAAAATTACGAGCGCGTACGAGCTTCCCACTTGCGCTCGTTCCCCGCTGGTATTCTGTCATTTATTATTCATGAATACGCTCACACTTTATATTCCTATTACTTTATTACACTTATATATATACACAGTATTTATCCATGAGTTTCCTTCAGTAATAGTAGTTTATTTTCACTCCAGGCATTAACTTTCTCGTTCAGTAAACTAGCGTAGAGAGCAAAGCTTTCACTGTCATTACTCCAAGTATTTGTACTCATATTCTTATATTAGTTTTATTTACATTTCTATTTTATTTACACTATGTTATACACTGTCACTTCCAGTAACTAAAGGCTCCTTTCCCTTGGAGCCAGGATGAACTTGGGTCACTGAAGCACTCGTAGTTTATCACCATTTCCTCCACTGGCTCATCACATGATTCACCAGAAAGATTGTAGTCACTGTCCATCATTATCATGGATAAATTAGCCAGTTCACGCTCCTCAGCAGAGTCACTTAGTCCTTTACCCCTTCCCATAATAGTGGTAGAGGTCACAGGGCCCTCTAGAAGTGGCGGAAATGGAGGGGCTCGAGTGCTACGTGCTTTCATCTCAAGAGACAACATTGAACTGAATGATGAGGCGGATATGGGGCCACCAAGGGTTGACAACGTCAGCGAGGTGACAGCTGCTAATTTATATGCTGTGAAATGATTGGCAGGAAATTAAGTAGTTCTAGGTGAATGTAAATATCACTTAGGCTTCTCCCTTCCTTTCTTATATATATTTTTATTATGAGAACAGGTCATACAGCATATTTCAAGGGGAAATAAACAGGGAAAATTTGCGAACGGGTGAACGTGGGGTGTTGCCATGTGATAATTAGCAAATTCCAGGTGTATGGCACGATCAATTATCTTTTTTCTTCTATATATATATGTCATAAAGACTTTGTAGTTAATTGTAGAGAAGTATATTTTAGACTTGTGGTCGAGCGGCTTTTATATCTTGTAGTAGTTTCCCCACCAGATGTCATGTAGTGACGGGAGAGGTAAAGAATAGTATGGGACTATTTTTATTTGTCTTGGAAATATTAAACAGGTATAATAGTATAAGTCCTGGGTAGCTACCTCCCTGTCTCGCTATCTCTCTCTCTCTCTCTGTTCTCAAGCTAATCTCCGTCTCGACCTCTCTCTAGGGTCGCTTGTCTCCTTCTGTCTAGCCTGTTCGGTGGCTAATCTAGGTCTGAGCTCTCTTTCCTAAATTCTGGTATAGCAGGGGTGTGTCACATGTGTTCCTCGTGGGTGGACTAGATCTTTCTCACGAGAGGACTGCTGACAGCTAACTGAATCATCTCCTTACTGGCCGCTGTCGTCAGCTTTCCCCGTGTAAGCGTTTAGCGCTGCTCGCTTCTCGCAAACACAACACCTTCTCATCATTTGACTTCCTGCTTCTATCTGTCTCTCTATCTATCTATTTATCTATCTATCTATTATGTAGTCCTATATTTGCTCGGCCGCGCGAAAATGACGTACCATCGACATTTAATAGTTAATATATATTAATACATACTACATACACATTATAATGAACTTATAAGCTAATTAAGTGAAATACATAATATTGTAAAGTAACATAATTGTATGAATATTGTATACATATATTATTCATAGTAAATAGTGATTATTCAGTAATATTACATTTTAAATAAGTTGAATACATATTGGAATAAATGCATTAAAGTAAATTATTTAACTGTAATACAGTATGTACTTGGGTTATTATAGTGAAATGCATACATGCAAGAATAAAAATAGTTTAAAATTAAGATTATTGTAAGAGTTACTAATATTTCATTTAAAGATAATGGTACTGGTCTGCCATATATGGGTCATTCTTCTTTGTGTTATTATTATTATTATTATTATTATTATTATTTTTTTTTTTTATATATATAATTAATACTATATACAAAATATATACACTTCATTCAGGGTGGTTAACTGTGATGTTAACTCTCCCCACTAAACAATGACTCCAAATTAGCAATTCTTGCATGCATTCTGTGCATGGCCAACAGCATTACTGCAACCACAATGCAGATAATTATGAAGACAGAAGGTGCTTGGCTATACACATAATATGGGTTGAACATACTCAAACTCAAATCTTCCCAGGGCTTCATTGTTTCATTGATCAGCTGCATAGTTTCAAACTTAGGTGAAGTCAGCTTAATACTTGTGCTCATGTTTAAGTCCATATCAGGCAGTGGGTGGAAATGTTTGTGTGTATGATTGAGGATGGCGTAGTGATTGATGGTGGAAAAAGTAGACATGGATGGTGTAAATACCGCACAGTAGTCTGGTGCTATGTATAATCCTGAGGCTGATGTATGAGATGGTGGTATATCTGGACAGACTATGTAAACTGATGTGTTATGAGGGAAATAAAAAACTGCGAGTGTCCAATGCGTTGATGGTGTACAAGTTTATCTGGAGCAAAAGTGAAGTTGCAATGATGATGAATATTGTTATTGCTGATGATAGCCATTTCACAAGGGACCGTATCAGTAGGCTGAAACGTGAAAATGTACGCAGGACAAAGATGAACAGCATGTAAGGATGTGCGGCACTTTCGCTCAATCGTTGACTCACTTGCGAAAGTGACAGTGTCTCGTCTCTTGGAGACCATGATGAGTTCGGTGTCTGTGTTGATGTTGATGATGACTAAAGTGTTGTTGTTTCTATAGGGGAAGGGGTGTATTTGGTATACTGTGAACAGGTCTTCCGTGATGAATGGTACATGAACTATCACTGATGTGGGTGTTAGTGTTGCTTCCAAGTACGGGTAATATTGCATAAATTCCCTACTGCGGAACAATGGCTTCAATTTATGTTTATGTATGCCTTGACTAACTATCTGACGTAGCTCATGAACTGGGAGTAAGTCATTTGTGATCTTGCCATCACCAGCATTCGAAATTCCTTGCATAAGTGCCCTGAAATGATCTCTAGTGTTCTCTAATTGTAGTAGAATCGTGTCAATATGTTCTGTGATGATGGAGAAGTGCTGGAAAAGGGTAACGTTACCCTCCAAGTTATTTATTTTATCTATACTCTCGAGAGCTACGTTTTCTGCTTGTTTCAGATTTTTCACAATTGTTTTCATTGCCAAGTTCTGTCCTGTGATGAATTTATCTTGGTATGTTAGTACCTGAGCTATCTTATTAAATTTTTTGTTTATTTCTTTAAGGTCATCCTCTGTAGCCAATCCAAAGATGTTCCCAAGAATTGCGCCGCCCAGATCGAACAAACCGCGCTTTTGGCGAGTACGTGTGATGTTGTTCCTGTCGCTCAGCACCTCTGTTCCAGAAGATGGGAGATCTTGGATCATGACGAGCATAGTTGACTTCGCCTGTTCTAGTTTCCATTTCGCTAACTTCACCATTTCATCCACTTCCTTGGTGATATGTGATTGTGAAACATAATTCCCTATCTTGAAGTCCAGAGTTCGCATCGGCGTCGCAAGTCTTTCTATATAAGTAGGTAAGTCATACAAGTAATCTAGACTTATTTCAGTACTCATGACATCCTTGACGATTGTAGTCGTGGCCGTTGGAGCTATGAGGCATCCTTGTCGTACTATATGCTTGGGGTCTAGGTGCGCATATACTCTTACTATGTATAGGAGAATCCATAGCATAAGTCCCTTCATCGTAACCTACCGAAAAAAAAAAATCTATTAATTTCCTATAAAGCTGTGGTTGATGATAGTGATGATGTGCGTTACGGTTGGCTGTTATTTCATTTATAGAAGGAGTTTAAATCGATATTTAATTCTCGTAAATGATGTACTGTAGATTTCATTGGAATAGTTGCACCTATGTTCGATTGTTTGGTATATGACCTTAATTTCTTTTTGTAATCATTGTTGTGTTCTTGCTTGGTTTCTTGAGGTACGTTCACCTGTTCGGTTGTATCCGAGGCTGAATAATTATGTGATAATTCCCTTGAAACTCGTTTTAAATGGTCAATATGAACTTGTTTTTCCTCGCCACTTGAAAGTGACTTAATTAAAACTTTGTTTGCCTTTATGTTAATTACTCTGTATGGGCCCTCAAATTTAGGGGATAATTTATTGTCTCTCGTATGAATGACTCCGTAAACAATGTCTCCTAAGCTGATAGGTGAATCTTTTGCCTTTTTGTTAAATGCCTCCGTCATTTCTTCCTTGGACATCGTTAATTGTTTTTGTACTCTTTTGTGTATGTCCTGGAATTCACGTAAACGGAGTTTAGAGTAATCATCGTAATTGTATATAGGCATGCTGTCACCTTCTAGGAGCTCATATGGTAATTTTTTATCCGTGCCATATATAATGAAATGTGGTGTGTCACCAATGGATTTATTTATAGACCCATTAATGGAGGCCTCTACTCTGGGAATCCAATCATCCCAGCTCGCATAATTTTCACTGAGAATGTGTCGTAGCACATCTAATACCTTTTTATTTTGTCTCTCTACCAACCCATTCGATGCTGGGTGATAGGCCAAAACGTTAACCTTTTTAATGTTGTATTGTTTACATATTTCTTGTAAGATCTCAGAATTAAATTCTCCTCCATTATCACTTATTAATACCTTTGGGGTAGTAAAGCGACATATTACATTATCTGTTATTGCCTTTGCTACTGTCTCTGCTGTCTTATCTTTAATTGGAGCTAAAATGACATAACGGGAAAAATGATCCGTTGCTACGAATAAGTATAGGTTATTATTGTATGATAATGGCAACTTGAGTAAATCAACAGCGACAACGTCCCATGGTTGATGTGGTACTGGGTAATTACCCATCGGTGCAGGTGTGATTGGGTATCCTTTGTGTTTCGCACATGATTCGCATCTGTCTATATGATTGTGTATATCTCTTCGTAATGAAGGCCAGTAATATAATAGCTGGGCTTGGTTGAATGTCTTATCCTTTCCAGGGTGTCCTGCATGTGGGCTGTCGTGTATCATTCGTAATACTTGGGGTATCATGTCATTAGGTACTACCAACTGGTTAGTATTTCTTTGGCGTTTTGGTTGTTTAGAGTTAATTTTGTATAATGTATTATTGACCATTGTGAATTGTTCAAGTGGGACATGCAGTTTGGGTAATTGTATGTCATCTCCACTTTCTAACTTGTATATTACTTTTGACCATACTGGGTCAAGTCTTTGTGCCTTTGCGATATCCTCGTGGTTTGGGATATTTCCTTTGAGATCTAACGCCGCAACCTGAATTGTGTTCGGGTTCCTAGATAATGCGTCAGCTACTATATTCATTTTACCTTGTATATAATGTATTTGTACACTGTAGTTTTCAACTGTACATTTCCATCTTGCTCTCCTCCCAGAAAGGAGTTTTTCTTTAAACATACCCACCAGTGGTTTATGGTCGGTGAATAAGTGGATTTCGTAACCATATACCAAATCTCGAAACTTTTGTAATGCAAAAATCACTGCAAGTGCCTCTAAGTCTGTAGTGCTATAATTTTTTTCTGCACCTCTTGTTTGTCTGCTGGCAAATGCAATTGGTTGATTCTTTCCTCCTTTATCTTCCTGCATCAGTACAGCCCCTAATCCTTTAACTGATGCGTCTGTACAAATAAGAAATGATTTCGTGTAATCTGGATATGCTAAACAAGGTGCATTCGTTAGTTTAATTTTTAGATTGTTAAATGCCCTTTTTTGTTCTTCTTCCCATTGGAATACAGCATCTTTTTTGAGTAGTTGGAATAGAGGGAAGGCTATATGAGAGAACTGTGGTACGAAGGACCTATAGTACCCAGCCAGACCTATAAATTGTCTAACTTCGTCAGTCGTAGTGGGTTCAGGAAAATCTCTCACTGCCTGTATTTTGTCATCAGTGGTGTGAATACCATCAGAGCTTAATTTGTGGCCTAAGAAATTTATTTCCTTAAAGCAAAATTTGCATTTAGAAAGTTTAATTTTTAATCCAGCATCACTAAGCTTTTGTAAGAGTAAGTCTAATTTCCTGAGATGATCCTTAATATTCTTCGTTGCGATAATAATATCGTCAAGATAAACAAATATTCCTTGTCCTAAAATTCCGGACAATAAGTAATTCATAAGACGCTGGAACGTACCAGGGGCTGTCCTCAGTCCCATTGGCATTCTTGTATATTGATAATGGCCTCTGTTTGTTGAAAAGGCAGTGTATTTACGTGACTCCTGAGATACCGGAATCTGATAGTATCCGTTTAGGAGATCGATGGTCGAGAATATATTATTCTCAGGACCAATATTCTGTAGAACATCACTTAGCAATGGCATGGGAAATCTGTCTGGGATGGTGTGATTATTTAGTTTACGGTAATCTACTACCGCACGCATTTCTCCATTTCTCTTGGGCACAAAGAAAAGGGGAGCGTTCCACGGAGAAACTGAAGGCTCAATAATTCCAAGCTTTAACATTTCATCGACATACTGATTAGCAAGTGTACGTTGGGAGTGTGGTATGCGATAAGCTGGTACGAAAATTGGTGGTGTTTCTGGGTGCACATTAATCATGTGATTAATCAAGTTAGTACACCCTAATCGTTCTCCGGGCAAGGCTACGGTGTCCCTGTGTGTTTCCAGCAGGGTTAACAAATCATTTTCTTCGTCAAATTCACCTGAGTGAATTAAATTCTCTTTATTCTTTCTCTATCCGTAGATTTTATCTCACTTGTTACTCCACCAATATTTATTTCCTTTACAGGGGCGAAACATTTTTCAATATTAACTATGCAAGTTCCCTTCTTCAACTGAACTTCCCCATTCATGTGATTAATAATGAATATCTGAGTTAGCCCTTCGTCGTTCGTATGACATAATGCGTTTTCTACTGACAATCCCTTTACTTTACATAATTCTTCTAAGACAAGAACAGTACTATTCCGTAATTTGCTCTTTATGGTAACCTTCATGTATGAATTAGGTGGTATAACCAAATCATTAGTGAGATGGGCTGGAAAAATTGATAAATCAGTACTGTTAGCTGGGTCACTAATTCTGGAGGATGGGGTTGCTGGTGTAAGTGGATCTATACACTCATCTATTTGTGTATGTTTGTTTAAGCCTTTAATATTACCAATTCTTTTTGGCTCTCTTCTACCAATCGGTGAGGGCTCTGAAGTTATTTCCTCTATAAATTCATTATCAAAGTCTATTCCATTCATTTGTGGGAGTATAGTTATGTTCTCAGTTCTCATGGATCTTAAGCCCAGTAACATATGAGCTTTAATTGCTAAGTTTTCAACGATATAGAACAATGCAGAGAATGGTCTTGTAGTTTCTGTGAAACTGAGATTTAATCTTATCATACCTTTTACTGTAATCTCTTGACCATCTACTGTGTTTAATTCTAAATCAGCTTCATCCAGAAAAGTTACTTTCTTTTTTATTTTTAAGAATTCTATTTAGTTCTTCATGTGTTATTAAGTTCACTGGAGAGCCTGTATCTAAAAATAAGGAAACGTTTTGATCCTCACATACAGCTGGTATCAAGATACACTCATTTCCCAACATGCCTCCTATGTGAAGTTTAACCTTGTTCTTTTTTATGTTTGTTCGTTTTTTGTCATGACTTGGTCTTCCCCGATTTGAACATAGACACAATTTTTTCTACTGTTTTGCAATCACTAGTCCAGTGCCCTTGGTATCTATGATGCCTACAGTAAGGACCAAACCCTTGTGTCTTTTGATTATCCTCTTTTGCCTTGATAAAGCATTCATACCTTGTGTGTCCTGGTTTTGCACAGTAATGACACAGAATGGACCTATCCCTTGACTGTGACCTACGAGGTGATTTCCCATAAAAAGTGTTGTTTATAGCGCGAGACCTGCTCGGGCTGCGCGAAAACTTATGAAACTGCCTGTAGGAAGGCGTGTGGGAACGAGGTCTAGGCGTCTTTGTCTGTTTGGACTGCCTCATTTCAGGTCGCGATCGATTTTGTTCTCTGTTTGGGGTCGGTGTTGATGTTTTCACAGCTGATACTGTCTCAGGTACCCTGATTCTACCAGAATGTGCATGTGTGTCGACCACACCTGCTTTACTGCACTGCATCTCTACCTCGTTCATTAAGTCTAGTAAGCACATTCCAGGGATGTACGCGATTGTTTTGGCGATCTTAAGGGTTCTATCAGGTAATTTACACAAGGCAGCTACATAACCAATGATGTCCACGACGAGGTCTGGGGACATCTTTCCATCATCTGTTATCCACTTAGAATTCTCCAGAGTAGCTAATAGGGTTCTCTTGATTGTGGAGACATCAGCAGTTATTTCACTGAGCACATGGTTTGTAGTGTGCTCCCTTACAAGATCTACAATTTTATGTAATTCTGGAATTATACCTGGCAAGAAGTTCATACCTCCAGAAAATTTCTTCAGAAATTCAGTTTTAAATTCATCATATGTCCTAGCACGATGTAGCTTATCGGAGCGCAATAAATTGCTTGCTGGACATCTTTCCTGGCTTATGCAAGATGAAAAAATAGCAATTTTCTCTTGTTCATCTAGTATGTGGCGCTTGATGAACATTTGTTCGCACTGACTGATTAATGAAATGACATCAATGCGATCCTTGTCTGTGCCAGAGAATTTTGGGGCAGTCTTATCCTCGTGATACACAAAAACGTGAGGTGTGGTTTTTAGATCAGCAGTATTTGTTTCTTGATTCATCTTTAATGATTGCCCTGTTAATTCAACTTGTACGAGTTTATCGTTATGTGAGGGAATGGTAGAATATGTATGACCGGACCGGTGAACCCTGTTAAGTATATTGGCATACGTATTTAAGGCAGCTGCGAAGTCGATACTCTCAACATCTGAAGGGGTTTCCCACTCATCATCCGAAACTCCCGTATTTGTTTCCTTATCTATAACGTGTGGTGTGGGTTGTACAATGGGTGGGCTGTCTCTTAATTGTGAGTCTGATGTTGTGGCAATTTGTGTGTCATCTGGTATTAACGTGGGTGGTTGCAAAAATATTCCTGTCATTAAGATATGATGTTATGAAATACGCCTCTTGTTTATTTATGTCCTAGCAAACTAGATGATTAAATAAGTTGAATATAGCTAATTTTAGCACTGAGAAGAAATGAGCAAGTATAATTTTACCCACTTGATACAGATCGTAGAGGTGTGTCGTAACAAAAGTCGATCTCGGAAGAAAATACAGGTTTGATTGAAGATCTCTTGATAATTCTAGTGGTGTGTTGATGGACGATATTACTCAGGAAACTCCATGGCCTGGTATTTGTAGTGGTTAACGGCTGTCCCAGGCAAACCTCAACATAGAACGTCGAATTTCCAACTTAACTGTGAAAATAAGTGAATATGAGTAGGAGCTATGTGAATAATGAGTAATGAGTAGTGGGTGAGAAGTGCCTGGTGTCCGTCACACGTTGCTTGGCATGGCAGACTCGCGTTGTGATGTCATCTCAGCACATGGTGACGTCGGCTTCCCACACTGGTAGCTGTGGTGAGTGAATGAGTAGCGATGAGTAACTTGAGTGAAGACGAGTGAGTAAGATGAGTTGTAAATCGTGTCTCACTCTTCGTTTGTTTGTTCCCTTTATTCTATGTGGAAGTTTTCTCTGTCCTTTTCTCTAGTGATTTATTCGGTGTGGGATGAAGACCGCCGCTACTTGTAGGTGCGTGTAGAAGATTATACAGACGACGTAGAGTTGTTAATTGTAGTTGATTGTAGATGGCTGTAGACTTTGTAGAACTGGAGCTAACCTTGTAGTCTCGGTTGCTTTTGTAGAAATTTGCTTTTAATTCGGAGACGATGTCCGCAGATTTGCTGATTAGTCGTTAAGCTACTTGCAAGGCGTCGAGTGATCTCTTGACCTCTGCATCAGCGTAATGATCTGGGAGACGGAGGGGGCAGGAGCTGATATTGTTGGTTGTTGTCAATCTTGATATTTTGTAGGAATTTAATGTTGATTCGTAGACGAGGTTCGTATACGTTCGCTGCTACCAAATGTCATAAAGACTTTGTAGTTAATTGTAGAGAAGTATATTTTAGACTTGTGGTCGAGCGGCTTTTATATCTTGTAGTAGTTTCCCCACCAGATGTCATGTAGTGACGGGAGAGGTAAAGAATAGTATGGGACTATTTTTATTTGTCTTGGAAATATTAAACAGGTATAATAGTATAAGTCCTGGGTAGCTACCTCCCTGTCTCGCTATCTCTCTCTCTCTCTCTGTTCTCAAGCTAATCTCCGTCTCGACCTCTCTCTAGGGTCGCTTGTCTCCTTCTGTCTAGCCTGTTCGGTGGCTAATCTAGGTCTGAGCTCTCTTTCCTAAATTCTGGTATAGCAGGGGTGTGTCACATGTGTTCCTCGTGGGTGGACTAGATCTTTCTCACGAGAGGACTGCTGACAGCTAACTGAATCATCTCCTTACTGGCCGCTGTCGTCAGCTTTCCCCCGTGTAAGCGTTTAGCGCTGCTCGCTTCTCGCAAACACAACACCTTCTCATCATTTGACTTCCTGCTTCTATCTGTCTCTCTATCTATCTATTTATCTATCTATCTATTATGTAGTCCTATATATATATATATATATATATATATATATATATATATATATATATTATTTTGTATGAGAATAAGGCATAGGGCTCATTCCAATGGACGAAATGAGTGGAAAAATCCGGGCAAGATTTGCCTAGCGCAGCACAGCTGGGGCAGGTGGGAGGAGAGGGTAATGGAGGGGAGGTAGGGAGGGGAGTCAAGAACGGGAAGAAATGGCTAAATTGTCAACAATGGATGGGAGTACAGATGACAATAGCAGCACTGACTATTGTTAGACACTGGCAGTACTGACAGATAATACAAGCAACCACTTCAAAGCCCGGGCAAATTCAAAATAACACAGAATCACAAAAGTGATGCCCCGCGGTATGATCCATTGCACCCGAGCATCACAAAAGTGATGTCCCACTGTTAAGGGGTTAAGGAAAGTAGATTAGCCCACTCACACACCCAAACTACCTACAGTAATGCTCTTAAATCTAGAAAAGAGATATATAATACTGGTAAATGGAGAGGTATAGAGTCACAGAACTGCGAGGAGCCTTGGCGATCTGCTGCACAAAACACTGCCAAGGAACCAGTGGTGGTCTTCACTGATCACTGCTGCATTGCTCTGTCCTGCCCTAGTCTGTCTCCATGGGGTGCCTTTCTCAAACCCGGTTAATGGAGAGGTATGGAGTCACAGAACTGCAAGAAGACTAGGTCATCTGCTGGTCAAAATGGGTGGTCTCTGCTGATTGCTGCTGGTCGCAATGTCCTGGCCTACATCCATTCTTCTAGAGTGTCAGTCTCGGACTGCTGTGTTCACAAGGGAATCCCTGTGGCATTCATAGGAAGAGGGAGGAGAGCTCCCTCTCCCTGCAGTTACAGGGGCAGGGAAAACGATATATAGATAGATAGAGAGAGAGATAGATATAGATATAGATAGATAGATAGAGAGATGGATATAGATATAGATAGATAGATAGGTAGATACAGATAAATATACCGTATATATATACTAATTTTTCTCAGTGATGCATTAATGTCTGTGCATATCTAGAGTCATTCCCAAAGCAGTGGTTAATATTTTTTTTATTTTTTTCCAACTGGAGTGCTGATGCGGGACAGCTGGTAACTGAGCGAAGTTCGTTGGGATTTCTGCTAGTTTTCATAGACTCCCATTATAATACAATGTCACGAATTCGTGACATTCACTCCGATCCTCTCATTCTGGCTCACCTTCGGGTTGTTGCAGCTTGCAAATGTTGCGTGCTACATGACCCTTTCTCACTGTCTTACTGTATCACTCCCATACCTCTTACCACACACTCTAGCCATGTTGTACGTTGCTCTTTCTCACACTGACTCATTCTAACTCACTGTAACTCCCTCTAACTCACCTTAGGGATGTTGTAACCAGCCAGAGTGGTGTCTTCAGTGGCCACATGAAACAAACCCATGGGAACGAGTGATGCTCTTCTCTGGATCTCACAAATAGTCGCTTCAAGGTAAGGCAGGCTGTGAGGAGAGGAGTATCATCGTCATCATCATCATCATCATCATTCATTAACATCACCATCATCGTCATCATCATCGTCACCATCATCATCATCATCGTAATCGTCACGATCCTCATTATCATATTCTTCAATCTGATCTTTTTCTCCCTTTAAAAGTTACAAATGGGAAAACTAGCTTCTTTGTGGTGGTAGTGGCTGTGCTGGTTTTAATAGTAGCTGTATTAGTAGTTGATATAGTACCAGACTGTGGGCGTAACAGTTTGAATACAGTTTACGATTGCGTGCGTGATGAAAAGTGTTCCCTACGGCAAAGTGAAAAGGGAAAAAATGGGAGGTTTGGCTCCTCATAGGATGCCACAGCCATTTCACTCTACCCAGGATACACACTGCTTCTTTGTGTAGGTTCCTTTTTCGTGCCTGTTTGTGAGAACGATGCAGTGAATGCGAGAGACAAGAATGAGAGAAGGAGAAAGTTAGACTGTAAAACTCACCGATCCCTGTGTTCCAGTGCAGGGAGGGAGTCACGAGGAACCACAGAGTCAATCTCATCCTGCACCTTCTTCTGCACGTCAGGATACAGAGCCATGTGCAGAAACACCCAGCGTAATGTGGAGGAAGTGGTCTCGCTCCCGGACACGAACAGATCATACACTGATACTAAAAGGTCCTTGTCTGGTGGTGGGGGGGTGGGGGATGAGCAAAGGATGGAGAGGTTAGTTTAGGCCAGAAACTAAGACTGGATAGGAGAAAGTGTGAATGCATGTGTAACTTAACATGAATCTTTTTAACGAAGAGGAGGTGAGTATATCTGGATAGGAATTAAGCTGAGAAGAAGAGTGTAAGAGTGCAAGTATGTGTGAACTTAATATTTGTCTGGCTATCTAACTGCTAATGGGTCTTATTAGGTTGGGAGATGATGGCAGGATTTTCTCTCTCTCTCTCTCTCTCTCATACTTTACTTTATTCAACACAGTCACTCTTTCATAATCCTCCTCTCCTCCTCTTGACTTAATATTACTGAACACTAATCTGCACGAGTTTCCTCTCCTCTGCACTCCCCTCTTCCACTCAGCTCTCATATAATCTGTTCTCCTCTCCTCTACTTACAGTCTAGGCTGAAGGTAGACTCTGGGTTATCCTTCTGCGCCTCTGCCTCTATCATGTAAGTATCGATGTAGTCCCGGGGGTGATTGGGATCCAGTGTTCTGCGGTGATCGTCAACCACTTTCTGTTGGATATAAATACATTAATGGCCAGTTCATGCTGTCCTTATTGTTATTTTCTTGCTTGGTTTCTTGTTTAATTGTGGCAGGCACTTCTACCTTTCAGAATTAATTGATTCCGACCAAACTTCGACACAGTAACCAGACTATCCCCTAGTTCTGTCTACGAGGTTTTCGTTGTTAGTACACAACTCGTTCCTAGCAGCGGCCGAAAAAACGCTGTTTTCATACTTTTCACGTTTTGAGCTGTAGATGCATTACTAATAGGTGTAGAAAGCTGACTTCTATAGGTGCAATCTTGTGGTCATTCTCTGTCAGAAGTGTGCCATCCATTTTCCTCTCTCTTGTCCAGTTTTTGAGTGGCAACCCTTATAAGATTGGCCTCAGTGTCCCTAGCAACTAGTACCGGCTTTCAAAAATTCACCCTTAGTTCACAAGCAGTTTGTTGGAATTGAATGAAACTTATCATACTTCCAGACACTGACTAGGACTACAACATTCTACTCCATACCTACTGTATGTGCTACATTGGCCAGGTCAGGGGTCAGAGTTGATCAAATGCGGAAACGGTTTTAGTAGGTAAAATTACAACTATGCTCAAGCGAAATGCTAAGGCTCTGATGATTATTAAGCCAGGACCATTGTTCTTTGGTGAGATGTTGCACTGGAGTACCTCCACACAAAACTCGCATTTAGTGTCAAAACTCACTTTCAGTTGCTTACAGCGTCAACAAAAAGTTGTACATCTGGATGGCCATTCCGCGAATTTCAAGCTCCCTAGCTCCACAGTCGGTGGATGGAATCGAATGAAAATGCATGCTTATAGATGTTAATGAGCACTGCAAGTGTGCTTCGTACATTCATGACCTACTGTATATCCACCCGGTCAGGAGTGAAAGATCATCAAATGCAGAAAATACGGAAAGTGCTAAAATTACCACCTTGCTTACACGAAATGCTTAGGCTCCGAAAATTATTCAGCCAGAGCCACGATTCTTGGGTGGAATGTGGCACTGTAGCACCTCCTTGTAGTGATTATATTTAGTGTGGAAACTCATTTCTGGCCTCTGGTAGCACCACCTATAATTTGTACTAGGGATGGGCCAAAGCTTGGTCCGCTTAGAGCTGGCCATCATAGTCTCCCGGCTTGTATACATACTTACTTTAAATGATAGTTAAACTTTTATTGAACACTTGAAGATACACATTCATCACATTACACTACACTACGAGGAGCCTGGGTACTGAAGAGGAGTCTACAGTAGACGTGGTGACCTGTTCAGATTGGGTGAAGCCGCTGTGCATCATCTTGGGAGCCAACAATTCTCATATTTCCCTGCATCTCGCCGTGGGGAACGACCCTGGTCCGGCCCTGATGAGGTGCTGTCTACCCACAAAGGGTCATAGGTTCCCTACTATATGTACTGTACCATGCATGTAGGACGGCCCAGTAGTAGCAGTTACATACCTGTGGTCAACAGGTCTCCTTGATCAGACTGGGATTCGGTAGCTCAATCAGTAGAGAGGTGGCCTGCAGTCCTAACGGACCCAGGTTCAAATCCCGGCTGGGTCAGGGAACAGTTTAATGATTTGATTTTCATTAAATCAGGCTTTACTGATCTACCAGAAGACCCGCCGACATGTCGTAAAAATACCCCCGCTAATACCAATACACCAGTCCAGTATGAGACAGCCCTAGCATGTATTCAATAAGGACGGTGGATGTTAGCACAGAAGTGGTGACATGTAGAGGTGCATGGTATGTGGGAGGATTACTGGGCCTTGATAGCGGGCAGTGAAGCCTATGTCCAGAGACGGACACAAAAAATAAATCAACAACAACAACAACAAACAACACTACACTTTAAAATTAACTGCAACACACTACACTCTGCTGGAGTACGCTGCACCACTCTACACACTATTATAGTTAACACATAGAATTACTAATATTTCTCATTCCACTATACTACACTACTGTACATCATGGTATATTGCGATACTGTACACAACACTACTATGCATTATATTCTGGTTGTTGTTCTAGCCTCAGGTTCATCTGGATATCAAAACAGCGGATGTTTGGAAATTGGCCATTTCAACTAGACGCTCCCAGAGATCTTTTGTTGAAGTTATATTGAAAGTTTGTCTGTGTTGGAACAATGAAATGATTGAGGGAAATGTGTTCTGACGTAGGTAGGATACTTTACAGTGTTGGCTTGGTGGATTGTGAGTTGTATTTAGTGTTGGTAAAAAAGGAAGAAAGGGTGGTGGCCGCATCGTCGTCTGGCAAGGAGCATTCGTGTTTCTATGGATGGGGTAGTTTCTGAGGAGTGAATGTCTGGTGTTGGTTAATGAAGGAAGCTGTTTGGCTGGAGGTTTTAAATGTCTGCAGCGGCTGTGTGTCTGTGTATGTGATTATGGAGAATAGTGTTGGGTGGAGGAGAATGGATATTATTGAGACATTCCCTATAGTGTTTTTTTATGAGGTGTAGAGCAACATAAAGATACTTGGGTGAGATGTATCCTGAGTTGAATCGATGTGCCTCTAGTATTCACATTCATATCATGATCTGGTACTTGTTTTTTTTTTTTTTCTTGGTGCAAAGAATATGTGGTCTTGCATATCCTGTTATTATTTTTTAGACTTAGGTTCGTGGTTTTTCAAGCACTTCCTTATTTGGGTTTGTTAAAGGTCATCGTCCTTTGAATGAACATTCTTTAAACTTTTCTCCCTTTTTCCGTTTGCTGCCTGAAGTTTGCGCCTGTGATTGTTTTAAAGGCAATGAATTTGCCTTTGCATAAATTTTGCTGGTATATTTATAAAAAGTCATATATGTATCCAAAGGAAGTCTGAGAATCAGGGAGTGTCTTTGCAGCGAGAATTTTTCGTTACAGATGGATACTTGATGATGTGTTTGAGATTTGTTCGTGTCAGGAATGGAGTGATGGTTGATCTGGTGGTGAAACAGCAGTTGTTATACTAAGCCAGTTTACTATACTTTTCTTATTCTAACTTGATCCCTATATATAGCCTTTTGCAGCTTATTTCACGTACCACTGTAGTAGATAGAAGCAGTGCTACAGCTGTATACTTTTCACAGCACTACTTTGTGACTAGCATCTTTATGTTAGTCTCATATCTCATAACTCAGTATTCAAGATGGACAGATGGGATTTTTGGGCCAAGTTAGAGTAAAAAGCGTAAATTGACCATGAGTTCTGTTGGAGATAGTCTGCTGCTTGTTCAGGTTTGGAGTGTGTTGAAGCTGTAGTTAGATCAGAAGCACAGGACAACACTGTTAATGTAGGAAGAGCAGTCGGTAGATCAAAGAGGAAAAGGATTAAAAAAAAATGTCAGATGACTGAATCTTGTGGGGCGCCAATGGATAGTTTTCCGAGTTTGGAGCTTTGATTTTGAGTACTCGGGTTTGTCTGCCTGAGAGGAAGTTGATTAGCCACATTGTCTCCAGTCTTGAATCATTCCTTCCTCATTCTTGATTTTCCTGCTCTCGTTACCAGTTAGCTTTCCAGACACCACTTAAAGTAAAATGAATCGATGAACCAATCAGGATTTTACCATCATCACCATCGTCCAGATCTATTTTCTCACGTAAGGTTGAGATGAGGTAGGGTCCAGAGAGAAAGAAAAACCCGACAGAAGGAGACTCTAACCAAAAGACACTCCAGTTAAATGAGCCACACTCTCATGCAACTACCATTCAAACCCTTAGAATTCTGACTTCACTCCACAGACATAATCATCCATATTTTACCTTTAGAAAATAATTAACAGCGTCTCTGTTATATGACTTCATCCACCCTGAGACAAAGAGAGAGAGAGAGAGAGAGAGAGAGAGTAAATAAAACACTAAACATCTCACTCTTAGAAAATCACGCAAGGAGTTGATGCGGTGTATGACCTTATTCACGTCCATCCACTTGTTCTTGATGACCTGTGGCAGTAGGGGTATGAGCCAGGGCATATAATCCAGCAGTGCCATGGGGCCCTGTGTCTCGGCAAAGTTGCTGTTGATAAGGCTGACGAAATATTTGATCTCCTCGTCGTTGATGTCGTAGCGCCGGTCTGGGGTTGGATACAAGTGTATGTGTGTGATTATTTGCTTAATAGTGGTAGTAGTAGTAGTAGTAGTAATAGTGGTGGTGGTGGTGGCAGTAGTAGCAGAAGTAGTACAATAGCAGTAGTAGCAATAGTAGTAAGCAAGCGTCAGTGTCCGGCATGATAATATTGGCGAAAATAGATTATCACTTCGTCATTTATGCCGTAACGAAAATCTGTTTTTGGATATGTATCGGTGATGTAGAGGGACGCCTTCAAGTGCTGCCACTGATATAACCGGGCTGTGGAGCTGTGCTAACAATAATACCACTGCTACCACTACTTCTATTACTGCTACTACCACTACAGCTTCTACTACTACCATTACTAATACTACTACTATTTCTGATGTGTGCTACTATACATTTTTATCATTCCGTAACTTAGCCACTATTTATCAAGTGTTGTCAATAGCATAGAAATTCAACACACATCTCTCCAGAGTGCGTGACCTCTTCGTCAGTGATACCGTAACACCAGTCTTTCCTATATTTTATGTGAGAATAATAATGAAAGTATCCTAGTGTTAATCTGAATTTCGAAGCACATTTTAGTGTTGGGTGTATGTTAATGACCAAAGGAATAGCAGAGAGAGAGAGAGAGAGAGAGAGAGAGAGAGAGAGAGACAGACAGACAGACAGACAGACAGACAGATGCACTCACAAAACGAAAACAAGAAGCGGGGGCCGGGCACAGCAAACCCGTCCGTGGCAGTTATTTTGGCGCTGTCATATAAACAGAAAAGGATATCTAGTCAAAGGTGTCACATGTCAAATTAGAAGTATAGCGGGTGAAAATTGACGATTTTATGACTATTTGAAATTTTTGACCCGACCCACCTGGCACTGACCCCTCTACCGCTAACTGGGAGGTGATCCCCCCTTATATAATGAGGGATATTATAGGCTGCATATTTGAAGCATGCACATTTTAGCTTTTGGTTTAATGTCGATAGGACGAATCTGAAAGGAGTTAGGATGAAAAAACTATTTTAACATTTTACATTTCTTGGCCGTACAGACTCGGCCTTGGCTCAGTTTGGCCCAAAATTTAATCAGGTGATTAGAAGGTCATAGCCCATCACCCCTAAAGTTTAGTCAAAATCGCACCAGAAATTTTCGTGTAAAGTTACTAACAGACAGACAGACAGAGAGACAAACAAACAAGAAGCAGTGCCAAGGCACAGCAAACCCGTCCCCAGCAGTAATTTTAGTGCTGACGTGTAAGCGTAACAAGATATCCAGTCAATGATGTCACAACAGATTTGCAGTAAATCGGGTCAGAATTTACAGTTTTATGGCCATTTAAATTTTTATGCCCATTTTACCTGACATTGACCCCCATACCGTTAACGGGGGGTGATCCCCTTGATGTAATGAAGCATGTTATTGGATACAGACTTGAAAAATGCACCTTAAGGTTTTGGTTTTACGTCAATATGATGAATTTGGAAGGAGTTATTGGGGAAAAATTAATTTTACCCTTCCCTTTTTTTTTGGGGGGGGGGCCTACAACCTAGGCCTTGGCCCAGTTTGGCCCAAAATTTAATCAGGTGATCAGAACGTCATTGCCCATCATCTCTTTAATTTTATTCAAAATCGTGCCAGTAGTTTTCGCGTAAAGTTGTTAACAGACAATCAGACAGACAGACAAACATACAAAGAAACAAACACGTAACGGTGCCACGGCACACCAAACCAGTCCCCGGCAGTCATTTTAGTGCTTACGTATAAACACAACAGAATAGAGAAAGATGGCACATATCAAATTTGGAGTAAATCTGGTGAAAATTTATGATTTTATGGCCATTTCAAATTTTAGGCCGAACCACCTGACACTGACCCTCCCTACCGCTAACTGAGGGATGATCCTCCTGATGTAATGAGGCATGTTATAGGGTGCATATTTGTAAGAGGCACCTTTGGGTTTTGGTTTCATGTCGATATGACGAATTTGAAAGTTCCGTCAAAAAAGATTTTTTAAATGATTTTTTGAGCTTACAACCTGGACCTTAACCCAATTTGGCCCAAAATTTATTCCCGTGATCAGAAGATCATTGCCCATCAACGCTCTAAGTTTAGTCAAGATCGCACCAGTAGTTGTCGCATAAAGCTGTTAACTTACAGACAGAAAGACAACCAAACGAACAAACAGGCAAACCAAGTGAAACAATACCCGTCCCCGAACCCTTCCGGGGGAGGAACGAGTAATAAACAAACAGACAAACCGAGTGAAAACAATACCCTTGCCCTAGTCCCCCTGGGGCAGGAATAGTAAATAAATAAATACACAAGAAGCCGTGCCAAGGCACAGCAAACCCGTCCCAGGCAGTCATTTTAGTGGTGACGTATAAACACAACAGGGTATGTAGTCAAAAGTGTCACATGCCAAATTTAGAGTTAATCGGATGAAAACTGACGATTATATGCCCTTTTGAAATTTTAGGCCCGACCCACCTGACATCGACCCTTTTATCACTAACTTTAGGGTGACCTCTCTGATGTAATGAGGCATGTTATAGGTTGCAGATTTCAAAGATGCACCTTTAGGTTTTGGGTTTATGTCAATATGACGTATATATTATGGAGAAAAAACGTTTTTTACCCATCTCCGCCTTTTTGCCTTTGGAGGACCTACAGCCTTGGCCTTGGCTCAATTAGCCCCCCAATTTAATTGGTCAGGAGGTCATAGCCCATTATCTCTGTACTTTTAGTCAAAATCGTAAATGTAATTTCCTAGTAAATTTGTCAACAGACAGACAGACAGACAAACAAAAAAGCATACAAACAGACAAACCGAGTGAAAACAATACCCATCCCCAAGCCCCTCCAGGGCGGGAACAGGTAACAAACAAACTGAGTGAATATAATAACTATTCCCGAGGGGCGGAGACTGGTAATAATAAGCCTACTGAAAGATTGAGAAAAAAACAAACAACAGTATGCATACCGCATCAGTAGGATAGCGGTAGTAGTAATTGTAGTAGTAGTAGGTGTTGTTGTTGTTGTTGTTGTTGTTGTTATTGTTGTTGTTATTGTTGTTGTTATTGTTGTTGTTGCTGTTGCTGTTGTTGCTCAGTAGTACTACTAGTAGTACTAGAAGTTGTAGCAGTCGTAGTGGTAGTAATAGCAAAAGTACTAGTAGTAGTGGTCGTGGTGGTAGTAGAAGTGGTAGTGCTGGTGGTAGTAGTAGTAGTAGTAGTAGTAATAGTAGTAGTAGTAATAGTAGTAGTAGCAGCAGTTGTTGTTGTTGTTGTTGTTGTTGTAGTACTGTAAGAGTACTGTAGTAGTTGCAACCCCAGGCTCATCTGAACGTGAACCTGGTGGACTGATCTTTTAGGGTAGAGAAGCTGAGGGACGAGGAACTACCCAGCTATATCGGTGCAACCGCATGAAGGCGTCCGTCTCCAGCACCACAAAGATGAAAACCAAGATCCACACACCTGCAACCAGTCTCCAAATGATGTTCAAGACGGCCACGTTTAAGTTATGGCCCAGCTCATTAGGTTTTCCCGCTGTGCTGTCGAGATGGTCCAAGAGCGCCGAGACCTCCCGCTGAATGGTCCCCTCTAGCTTGTTTTTGCCCATGCCGAGGTCTTTCAGGTGCCGCAGGGCAAAGCGACGTCCATTTTGCCACACCTGACCATTTGAAAATGCGATTCCTGAAGAAAGATAAGAGATTTTTATGGATCTTTAAAAGATTTATTACATTTCTTTGTCATCCACTCTTACGATTTTTTCTCCATGTTGTTCCTGCGATCTCTCGGGTCTCTCATGGAAAAGTGATGTCCATTGTGCCACGCCTGACCAAGTTAAAAAGGTGATTCCTGTAAAAGACTAAGAGATGGTTATGTGTAGATTGGATTTCAGAGCTACTGAGTGCTTTGATGTGTTTTGTATATCGTTCTGCTGTCTTCAGGCGATTTTATTCAACATATTATAGACTATTTGAACTGCAGGAGATGGATATTGACCATGTAATTTGCAATATCCATTGTGCCAAATTTGACCATGAGAAAAGGCGATTACCAAAAAAAGATTAGCGATGATTTGTATGGCTTATTTTTTTTTATTTCTTGAGTTATATGCTACTTGGATGTGTTCAAGGTGTTAAGAACATGGAGGTAATATAAGGGTGGAGGCGGCAATGAGCCATGCTGAGTGAAGACCGCGCGAGTGAGCGGCTGCCATACTGGTAGGGGGTAGTGAAGTCCTGTGACAGTGGCGGGACCATGGAGGTCCTTACAGTATTTTACCTCCATGGGCGGGAGCTTGGCGGGAACCTTTGGCGAAACTTGTATTGCAGAAGGTGAGGCCAACTATTGGAATATCACCAGGTGAGGCGAACTATTCGAATATCAGCAAGTGAGGCCAACTTTAGGAATCTTTCTTATAGGAAGAAACTTCGCCAGATAAATAGTCCAGCTTATTGCTATTGTCATTATCGTTATTTTTCTTTGATCTCGATGATATTACATATGAAGGTCCAATTGCTGACATATCAAACAGAAACACCCAGTCCACCACCGAGGTGGTGTAATGCTCTCCACATCTGGTAACACAGAAAGGTATGGAACTTCACCAGGTTTCTCTCGGTCGCTAGGACGAACCGAACGCGAAGATCATTGCCGCTGTGCGCAGTTATTGGTAGAAATATGATATATAAGCAATGTTCTGCCAGAAAACATTGACAACAGGATGTCAAGATTATGGTATTTTCTTTTATACTGTCACACAATACACTCTCTACATAATTGCAGTTATTATGAATGACAGGGATTTCATGAGTGTTCAGTTTGAGTCATGAACCATGCAACAGTTAACAACACATCATATGAATCACAGCTCTCAGCTTCCCCACAACTATCAATGAACAGAGATTTATTGTGACGCTCATCCTCCCTACCGCTAACCTGGTACTGGTACACCTCTGAAATAAAAGCAAGTTCACCATATACAGGAGGTCGCACCACAGGAGGCGGCAGGGTGGGGATGGGAGAAAGGAGCAGGGCGGTGGGTGTGGAAGGGGGTAATAGTGGTCGAACTTGGGGCTACGGGAGAGGGGTGATGAGATAAGGGACGGTGGGCTTTGGTAGACGACAGGAGGACAGGGGAAGGCATAGATTACAAGCTGATGACTGGGCCAAATCATTGTTTCATGGAGAATATGGAAGTTTACAGTCAGACCATGAAATGTCACGTTGAAGTTGCCACGTGTTGTAATTGACCGTCATGGTTTGTAACAATTCACGACATGCTTTCCACTGGGCGGCTCAGTACCCCTGTATTATGAGTATTGTGACTATTTGTTAACGTGCAAGTATAAGACATGTTCCCACAGTTCGTCAGATGTTACAACTATTTTCATAATCTTGTTGCCCATTACGTAATATCATCATTGATGATGACCGATGTCGCAAACCGAGTAGACATATACCTATGTAGATTTTTCCTTTATTGTCAATAAATGCAAGCACTCTGACAGTAATGATGGTCCTTATGGTTCTCATTCTATTTTTTTTTTTTTTTTTTTTTTTTTGGTAAGGAAGAAGGATCCAAGGGCCAGGAGCCCACAAACCATTCATTCCAAGATGTGAACAATCTGACAGTAATGATGGGCCCTATGGTTCTCATTCTATTTTTTTTTTGAATGCGAGGAAGAAGGATCCAAGGGCCAGGAGCCCACAAACCGTTCATTCCAAGAAAAAAAAAGAAAAAAAAAGCCAAATTCAAGATCCATTCATTTCAACATAGCTGGACACATGAGTTTGAAAGACTGGAGATCTTAGTAAATAGGAAATACAGAGGGAGACAGTTCCAGAGTTGATCCCTATTGCATAAATGAAGGACTGGGAGTAACGGTTAACTCTTGCTTTAGAGAGTTGGACAGAAAAAGGATGAGAGTTTGTAGTAGAGGTGGAGGGATGCACGCAGACACTTCAGAAGAGCAGTGACATTGAAGTAGCGACAGAAAAAAGATCAAGATGCAACAGTGCGGTGAAGAGACAGAGCTTGAAGAGAGCCAGTAAGTGGAGGAGAGTTAATGAGACGAAAAGCCTTTGACTCCACATTGTTGAGAAGACCTGTATGTGGGGAGTCTCCCCACACATGAGAATTGTACTCTACACAGGGGCGAATAAAACCCGCGTATAAAGTCATCAACTGTGCAGGGGTATGGCATCGATGTAAAAAAGATAAAAAGTGGATTTACTTAACTCAGGTTTATGTTACCGTTTTCTGTATGCCGTGTTTGGCTGTTGATTTTACACATTGCCATTGGTTATTAGTTATATTTAGGTTCATACTAAACAACTGTCGTATGCCTCAAGCATTCCTTCACAAATCCTCGAACCAATAATGGTGGAACAAGCTTGTAATGTCTAAAGTTATCAAATCTGAGCACGTTTATTTTACATCAACTATGCCATTAGTTACAGAGATCGAATGTATTAAATGCAAACACACACATTATCTGCAGGGTTTAGTTACGCTAAACAACTGAGTAGCGTTCACACTATGAAACTGGCAAGATAAAAATAAATACGAGGACCATTGCCCTGTTCATGGAGAGCAGTTTCTGAGCCACACATCTCAGCAGTATCCGAACAAGAAGCTGTTGTCCTGGCTGATTAACGGCGTATATTGCAATCCGTTTAAGAAGACAGGTGAATCACTGTCACTGATATACAAACATGTGATCCGCTGTTCATGGTGTTGCAGACATTACGGCCATCTCCCCTCCGCGTCAGTACCCATGTTTGAGTGCACGCATTTGTCGGGGAGAGGGAGGGGCTAACAGTGAATTGGATACTGTGGTTATGAATCAGATTGCTTAATAGTTTCGAGTACACGTCCTTCATACCACGATTTACTCTACTAGTATAAGGTTTACAGTAATTTGACATAGAGATCATGTAATACAGCTGGTAAGGCGTCTCTCTACCCTCCTATTAGCCCACCCTAGTATCGCCATCTGTGCTCTGGGACCCACTCCATTCTCCCTTAGGTAATCTCGTCTTCGTTTACCTCGGTACCATACATATATTAAAGAGAACCATGGGCGCGAATCACTACTGTTAACTATTATTTATTGTGGCATGAGAAAATTCCTCCCTTCCCCTACTCTGCTTTCGATATCACAGTCGTCATCCATGATGTTAATACGTAAAAGCAAAAAGAATAGCTCCCCGTAGCTATGACAAGAGATGTTACATATGACAAACATTCTAGGGATGTTTCTTATATCACCCTGTGATGATATATGGTAGTCATCACCATACACTAATAATGCAGGGTTTGTGTAATATGTCACGCCGTGCGTAGTAGGTCGTCCTATAGACGATATAACAAAACATGCTGGTAGACTGCATATCGTGCCAAAGTCTGCAAAACGTTTAACAGCCAATCTACCAATTTTCATAATCAACGTTAAACTATAGGTGATTTTGCACACTGTCGCCAGCGTATCATTTATCCATTCCATCCTAGATTCCGGCCACATTCCACTCTCCCCTACCCCATCTCTCATCTCTTGTAGAGCCCCCATCCCTCCCACCAGCCAGACCATTACTGTCCCCCTTCTCAAGCCACCTCCCTTCTCCTGTTCCCCAGGCGCTCCACCTTGCCTCCTGGCAGTCCCACTTCAGCCTGCGTTGAGTCCGGACGTTCTCTACTCCTCCTGGCGCTTGCTTTTGTATTTCAAAGCTGTTTCTTTGTGTTCGGATTTTTGATATAGTCATCGGCTGCTATGAGTGTGGGCTGAGTGCTTCGCTAGTGTTCTGTCGAGGCCTTGCCTGGCCCGATGGAGTGTTCGGGGTCGGACGCTGGTTCACTCCTGGAAAATGATTTAGCCATGTCTGACGATGATGCCTCTCCTACCGTGAACCACTGGCCTGAACTGCCTGTGCCTGCCACCTCACAGCCCCTTCAGTCTTTGACCACTCATCATGGGATACAGCCTTCTACCCCATCCACTTCTAACAAGCGGCCTGGAGGATTCTCCTGACGGTGAATGTGTGCCTCCTGTCACCAAGACTGCCAAAGGTGACTCATCTGTGCGTGACGTGCCTGTCTGTCTGCCTCCTCAGCCTCTCGCTGGTATTCCTCCCTCTTCCCACTCCCGGCCCTTGTCTCACCGCCCTGCATTTGCCCCGAGAGATGCCTACGTCAAGCTCTCCTTCAGTGGCGACCCTTCCATGGATACGAAGCTGCGATGGTTGTCTTCGGTTACCAGGGCCTTCTAACTACAGAGTGAGCAGACAGAAGTCAAGATGGCTGCAGTCACCTCCCGGTTTGTCTACATTTCTAGACAAAGAGAGGACACCATTAACAGAGTCTAATCTGGTGAGTTTTTCTCACTGCCACTCGTTCTTCAGGACTCCCCAGAGAGGCCACATAAGTACCCCAGCTACATCCTCACCCGTTTTCCTGTTGACATTGACCCAAATCTTGCCAAGGGATATCCTGGAGTGTACTCTGCCCGTCGTTTCATGCAGGATGGTTCTCCCATTAACCAGATTGTTGTCGTCTGGAGTCTTCCCGACCCACCTCCATCAGTTATTAGTTTTGACTTCCTCCCCTGTCTTCCACCGTGTGAGGTGCAGAAACTCCATAATGACCAGCCTTGGTGCTACAGATGCTGGGGTGTGGGACACATTTCCTGGTACTGCTCTGCCTCGCCGAAGTGTGCCTGGTGTGCGGCTGGCCACGAATCCAGGACGTGTCCTGTCAAGGGTGAGCCGTCACGTCTTGCTGCCTCCGCATCCACCTCAGAACCCCCACCTCCTCGGGACACGTCTCTGTGGAAGTGTCTGCGCTGTTTTCAGCCAGGGGTCAATGTGTGGCATGGTTGTGCTCAGTGCCAGGCCCCAGTTCGGGCCGTCACTCCCGGGCCACCCCCACCACCACCTCAGCCTGTTCCTCCCACCAGTACTGCCTCGGCTCCTGACCTGGCCCTCCGCAAAGCTGTTGCCTCCCTCATGGCACGATGTACGGCTCTCGAGGACCGCTTTTCTGCTCTTGAAGCCAGGATTGACAGGCTTGTTGCAGCTCATGCCTCTTATGATAACAAACTCTCCACCTTGTTTGAGGCTCAGCAGAGCATCATCTCCGCCATCACCACCCTCACCGACAAGATGGGTACTATCGCCTCTCGCCTTGAAAAACTCTGTGAGTCATTCCCTTCTGGTTCGTTCTCTAACCCAGGTCGTTAGTCTGTCTCCACTCTCCAGTCACCTTCTTTCAAGCATAAGGTTTGCTCCTGATTGCCAGCTAGATGTCATCTCCTGGAACGTCTGTGATATCACCAATTATGCTAAGCTCGCTCAACTCAAGGTCTTTGTTTTTCGACACCACCCTAGTGTTATTTTTCTCCAGGAAGCGTTCCCAGGCCGGCCGATTGCCGCTGGGCAAGCTCCCCCCCCTCACAGGTTATATTCCGTACGTCCATCTGGTAAGGAATGACCTATTGACTTACATACACAGCTCCTTACCACACCGCCTTCTCCGCAACTCCACCGACCCTGACATGACTTTCCAGCTCTTTGAGGTCATACTTGGGGATGGTGTGCTCCAGCTGTGTAATGTCTATTCTGCCCCTGCCAGACTCTCTCTTGAGGCTCTTCCTCCTCCTACAGTGCGTGGAGTGGTGTATATGGGAGATTTCAATGCTTGGCATCCTGACTTAGGTGATCGTTCTGGCTCTTACAATTGTAATGGTCTTCATCTCATTTCTTACATCCGCAGGGATCACCTCGCACGCTGGGATACTGGCGGCGCCACTTACTCCCGGGAAGGCACTCTGGATCACGTCATCACATCCGGCTTGATAGTGTCTCGGGTCCAATGATCCTCAGTGCCAGCCTTATTCTCTGATCACTTCGCACTTCGATTTTGTTATTCTCTGCCTGCTGCTTCTACTGCTCCTGCTGCTTGTTTACGCATTACTGTGCCCCCTAAGTATTCCCCGACGTACATATCGTATATGGCCCAGATGGTACCTACTTTTAATCTTTCTTCACCTGACCAGTTATACTCTGATCTTGTCTCTGCCACTCATGATTTTTGCAGGCAGTATGTCTCCCACCCACATCTGCAGCGCCGCTGTACCGCCCACTCCTGGACGCTTGATGCACGTATACAAGAGGAGAAGAAGGAGGCTGAATGTGATGGGCTCTTGTTTCAAGCCAACCCGAATCCTGGCACACTCCGTCGTTATCAAACGTCCAGGGATGCACTAGTTGCACTGCAGGAGTGTGTCATTACTGAGTCCTGGCAGCGGTTTACGGACAGTATTAACCAACAGACAAGTGTGGCTTCCATGTGGCACCTCATCCATTAAGTTGTCAAGAAGGCGCCTGCCACTGCTCGCCATCACACTCCCGCTGTCTACACCCAAAACCTTGTCAACACCTGGTCGGAACAGTCTACCCCAGCAAGTCTTCCCAACCACATACAAGATGCACTCTCTTCCTGTGCTCCTGCCCGTCAGCTTCGTTTGATGTCTGCTTTGCTGCAGGATGATGATGATGATGATGCAGATGAGATAACTGAGTCGGAGCTGCGCCATGCTCTCGCTCGAGGTAAGGCTTCATCCCCTGGTGATGACGGTATCACCTATGCTGTGCTACGTCTGCTGCAACAAGTTCCTGGTAACCCTTTACTTAAATTGTACAATCTTTGTTTCAGAGACGGTTGTGTATCACAAGCCTGGACCAGCAGTACAATTGTCCCCATCCCCAAGCCTGGCATGGCGAAGTTCAGGCCGATTTCCCTTACTTCTTGTTTCTGCAAGGTGATGGAGAGAATCTTACTCAACCGTCTCATGTACAGGCTTCAGGACCGCCTTTCTCCACATCTGTATGGTTTCCTTCCTCAGCGCAGCACGCACCACTGCCTCGTTGACTTGTATTCTCACCTCTCCCGGGACAGTGTGGTGGCCTTCATCGACCTTCAGAGTGCCTTCGATATTGCTAACAGAGACATCATTTTGGATCAACTTGTCGACTTTGGGATAAAGGGTAATCTCTTGCAGTGGATTCGGGGCTATCTCAGTAACAGGACCTCTCACGTGTTTTTCAGTGGTGTGTACAGTCCTCGACACAGTTTTCATCTTGGTACGCCACAAGGGGGTGTTCTTAGCCCATTTTTGTTTAATGTACTGATGCATCGGTTGCTCACTTCTCTCCCTAATATTCCTGGAACTAGGATTACATGCTATGCTGATGATATTTGTGTTTACCCTTCCTTGCCAAGGGATCTCCAGTGGTTTCTTGACTTCTTCTATGTGGCTTCCTCTCACTGTGGCATTATTCTTTCCCCAGATAAGAGCAGAATATTCTCCTGCCGCCCTCCTCAAGCTCTGCCTGACTTCACCATCGGAGGGACTGTCATTCCCTTGTGTTTCCAGTACCGCTACCTGAGGGCACCTGTTAAGATCTCGGCTGTTCCCCCCGCCAGGCGCCAGGGCCATCCCTTCGTCCGTGACCTGTTGGATCGCCTCCAGCGCCGACTCGCACCACTTCAGTGGCTCACCAACAACTCTTCGGGAATCTCCATCCATGTGGCCAGGACAGTCTATATTACTTTCATTCGCTCTGTTGTTGACTATCTCTCCCCTGCCTTGATTCAGCTTTCTAGGACTGCTCTGGAGCCTTTAGAAAAATTTCAGAATAGAGCAATGAGAGTAATTCTTGGCTGTCCCATGTCTACCAGGATAGTGAACATGCAGCGTGAACTGGGGCTTCCGCCTTTAATAGAAAGAATTTATTCTATCACTCGCCTCACTGTCAAGTGCCTCCATTTCCCACAACTTTCGCCCCACTACTCTCAGTTAGTCAGGACTTCTCTGAGACCAAACTTCCCCATTCCTCCTATTCTGTGCAGTGGACGTGCTCTTATTAAATCTGTTTCCTCTATGCTCCGCAGCCTTAATTTGGAAAGCTTCACTTCCATACGTTAGAGTTAGTATCACAATACTGTCATGTAGTAACTTTTTCACTTCCACGCTCACTTCCAAGTTTCTTATCACTGCTTTCAAGGAACCAGCAACCTTTCTTCCTTGTTGTACCCTTTCAAGCACTTCACCCTCTAAACTTCCATCCTTACTCATCACACTACCCAAATACTTAAACACACTCATATTTTCCATTTCCTCCTCATCCAACCTCACAGTACAGTCACTGACTTCGCTTCTCTCGAAGACCATAACTTTACTCTTCCCTATGTTCACCTTTACATTCCGTTTCTCACATACTCTCCCAAACTCATCCACCAAGCCTTGCAGCTCCCCTTCGTCTTCACTTAACGCGTATCATCTGCAAACAACTGTACAGGGAGTTTCCAAACATTGCTCTATCATATTAGGGCCGCACCAACATCCACTGCCCTACCTTGTATCTCTTTTATTACCCCATCCATATACAGATTGAACAACCATGGAGACATGACACATCCCTGTTTCAATCCAACCTTAACAGAAAAATTCACTCAGTTCACTATCTACATGCACTACAGCCTTAGCACCCTCATACATACTCTTCACGGCATTTAACAATTTCCCATCTACTCCATATATTCTTAATAATTTCCATAATCCTTGTCTATCTACCCTGTCATGTGCTTTCTCCACATCCATGAAGGCCACATACAACTTCTTTTCCTTCTCTAGAAACTTTTCCACTAAAGATCTAAGAATGAATATCTGATCTACACAACCTCATTCCTTCCAAAAACCTCCCTGTTCTTCTCCAACTAATTCCTCTGTTATTTCCCTAACTCTGTCAATAAGTTTCCTA
The DNA here is from genome assembly GCF_032717465.1 of Coenobita brevimanus. Classification (NCBI taxonomy): domain Eukaryota; kingdom Metazoa; phylum Arthropoda; class Malacostraca; order Decapoda; family Coenobitidae; genus Coenobita; species Coenobita brevimanus. Next base: position 6,047,766 of record NC_136988.1, on the reverse strand, counting down.
CCATATACTTTTCCTATTACACTAAGAAGACAAATGCCCCTATGATTACCACACAATTCTTTTTCCCTTTTCCTTTGTGCAGGGAATGATTATACCTGACTTCCAATCCTCCAGGACTCTACTTTCCTCCCAGGCCAATCTGCACATCTTCCACATCCACTGTACTACTATTTCTCCCCCATGCTTCTGCATTTCACCACACTCCATCAATTCCTGGGGCTTTCTCTGTTTTAACTTTCTTCATTGCTTCCACAACTTCCATCCTACTGATTTCTTCCTCTCTTCTCACATCCCTCCGTCTCTCAGCCATTCTCCAGCCACTTATACTCGCATTACTTTCATTCTCTATGTTCAACAGTTCCTTAAAGTGTTCTCTCCATTTACTCACTTTTCTCCTTTCTCCACTAGTAATCTACCATTTTTGTCTTTCACTCCCCAACTAACTTCTCTGGCACTTATATAACTCTCTTTACCTCTTTCCAGAGCATTTTCTTACATTCCCTCCATTTTACACTCAAATTTCTTCCAAATTCCTCATCACTCTCTTCTTATTCTTTCTTAGTAATCTTTTCACCTCTCTCTTTCTCTCTACATACAACTCTTTCTTCTGTCTCTCAACTTCTTCCACGCTCCTGTTTGTCATCCACTAACTATGTGTTTTCTTCTTTTATTCCACACCCTCTCTCACCTCTTCATTCCACCATGCTGTTCCCTGCACCCCCTTTCGTTTTCCCTTCACCCCACTCACCACCTCATATGCTGCACAGATTACTTCTGTGAATATCTTGCACACATCTTCCACGTCCCTCATCTGCTCCAATCCATATTTACCCAGTCGCTCCTCCACTTCCCTCTTATATTCTACCTTTTTTCCATCCTCTTGTAAACTTTCTACCCTCCTTGTAGGAGCTACTTCCTGCTGTCCTTCCTTTCTTCTATTTCTCCATTTCGTTTAGGCACTGATTCTAACCACCACCAACAAAGTCCACTCCCCAAACCGAAATATACTCTTGCATCCATTACACACCTTCTCATCCTGTCATCCACACACACATAATCAATCACTGCGTTGCATTCATTCAGTTCACCCTCTACCCTTCTCATCACTTGCCACGTATTCCTATGGATCATTTGGTGCCCGAAGAGGGTATTGGCTATCACCAACCACCCCTCCCGGCACAAATGTCCTTAAAAGCACTGCCACTCTCATCCATTTTTTCAGGCACAAACCACTCACCAACAACTGCATCCACCTTCACATTCCCCATTTTTCCATTCATATCTCCAGTCAAAAACACTCTTTCATTCCTATTCAAACTTTTCCATTTACACTTCCACATTGGTCCAGAACTCTTCTCTCACTCTGACTGCACGATCTTGCATCGGCGCATACAAGCACACAATCGCCCATATTTGTAGTGTACCCATACTATACAGTATTATTGTACTCATATAACCATACTTCATAATACCTAAACCTATATATGCATGTGTAACCAGTACAGTTGATGTTAATCAGCAAATTCCTTTAAACTGCTGAGTTAACCCAAGGTTCCCACGCCCGCTGCTTGCTGAGAGTCAGTCGGGGGTTAGCCAGCATTCAGAACACATCTATACCAGCTCTCTCTTAAATAAGCCTCCGTTGTACATCGCCTCAGATCTTTGGAATTAACCTGGGTGGGAAACGAGGGAGCAGTGAAATAATTTGGTAGCAGCGGTGTGTCGCATCTTTTACTCATCTTGCCTCTACGGTGATTTAGTGCCACGACAGGACGAATTACTACCGGTGCTTGTTCCTTCATGACCCCTACCACACCTGCCGCACGTCTGCCTTTTGTCTGCCTTGTGTTTGGGACACCTACATCTTCCTTGGTGAAAACTTCCTACCATTTCCCTGAAGTTTATACCACCACCGACCTACAGGCCACATCGGTTCTCAACAGCTGCTATACAACTGAAATTCAGTAAGGAACTATCAAGTGCCAGTTCTTATGCTCGTTCTGTTCTTCATAATTATAAAATTACCACCCCAACACACCCCACCACACCCCAACCTCCCCCTCTAAACCCCACCTTCCAAACTGCTGACCAAGCAAAACCGGCCCCACCCGCACCGCCTGGCAGCTGTGGCCCTCCAGCTCCTTGCCCAGGGCAGGGTATGTGTTTCTACGTCATCCCCGGCACTTCAATCAACGTCTCGCTGGTAATCATCTGACCCTCAACTGGCCTCCCATTCGTCGCCCGAGATTGGGACGTCATCACCCCCCACCCTCCCACCGTCACCTCCGCAGCCGGGGAGGGATACTTCATTCAAGTATCGTCTCAACTTCTCTTCCACCAAGCAAGACTTCACTTCATTCTCAAAGCTTTCGTATTCAGTATATGTAAATATATAGTTTATTCTAAAAAGCCCAATCCTTGCTTTTCCATAGAGATTATTCTACGGATTTCCTCTACAGATTGTGCCTCATATTACCATTCATCTGTCTTTTATTCACTATCGTGCATGGCTTATATTTATCTTCTCAGCCACACCACCCACCACGCTCACCTCTCACCTCACTTTTCTTCACCCGATTAATTTTTCCTTTTGCCTCCACTGTGCATATTCACTCCCATTACCATTGTAAATATTTCATATGCCCTCATTCTCACATTGTATATAGACATTTTTATTTTCATTACTATTTATAATTTATCCCACGTCACTACACGTTGTATTTTGCAAAAACTGAGCTCTCACCCGTTCACCAGCGACAAGACACCGAAAGTGAGCGGGTAGATCCCAGTAATGACGATTCAGTGACTTACCTTCGTAGTGGTCGATCGTATCAAAAATATTCTTCGTCTACCCAGACAACTCCTAAACCTGAACATTCTCATACCACTCTCACTACCATCACCACTGCTACTACTACCGCTACCACTACTACAACTCCTTCTGCTCTAGAGAACCCAGATATTTTTCCTCCAGATAAAATAAATCCAGATACACCTTCATCTTTAAATGACTCTCTAGAACGTCCTTTAACTCCTTGTCCTTCCACTTCCCGCTCTGTCTCTGCTACAGCACTTCAGCTCCCAACTCAGCCACACGTAACTACCATTACCTTCACTACCTCTCAACCAACTACTTCAGTTACTTCCACTCTTCCCCAATCTCACACTCTTCCAACCATGGCAAATCAACCCCCCCCCCCTCCACAGTCAATATATTTGGACGATGCTAACCGCCCTAAATTTACCGGAGAAGACAACTCAGTGTCCATTTACGACTTCCTCAGAGAGGTCGAAACGGACATTCGTAACACACAAATCACAAATGAACCCCTCAAAGTCTCTTATCTTATGGGTCGAGTACACCAGGGCAAGTCACCAATAGGAGCCGCGATTCGTTCAGGGCATTTTGAGGACTGTCAAACATTTGATGAATTGCGTCATAAGTTAATACAGCTCTGTTGTCAGCACTCAAATGCCGCATCTCTCATAGGTTTTACTAACTAGTTAAACCAAATGGAGGAGGATATGAAAGTCCAACCTAATGATGCAAAACTATATGAGGCAGCAGCTGCGATGAAAGTAACTAGTTCTGAGATGCGCCAATTGTTGCGTGGCACCCAATGGGTAAAAGATATTAATGGAACCTTTATGATTTCACTTAATGACTTCGGAGATTTCCTGGGTTACCTGAGATTCATGAATTGGCTTGATGCCAACCAGAAAGAACTAGCCTTACAGATAGGATTCAACCGAAGAGACAAAATTCAAAACATCTAAAAGGCCATTAAGGAATGAACGGGATCAAACCTCACTCGTCAGGCCACTAATCACCCCTCATTCTCCCAAGTTTTCCACACCTCAGTTGCTTCATCGGATTTCTCACGTTCGCGACCACTTACTTCGTACGAGAGGAAAACCTAACACTAACCGTTCCCTTTCACGTTACAAATCACCAACCGGCGGTCGTGACCAGTCCAATGTGCGACGGGAAAACAATCCTCGATCGTGTGCTGGCACTGTGGTAACACCGGGCATCGAGAATCCAGTTGCGATCGTAAATACTGACGACATCACTCACAGGGTAGACAACGTACACCCTCACGATCGTGTCGCCCTAAATGCAAATATCACAAGAACAGTACGCCTCACACTACTGAGGAGTGTCGTTTCCTAAACAGCCGCCAGTCGGGGGAAGGGGAGCACCCGTGTCGGAAACATATAACGGTACTACAGAAGATCAGCTCCCCATATGCCAGGTAGGGCCTATAACTTCTTCAGGCTTAGTCATTCCAGGACGGAGTGAAAACGTACAAACCTCGTTTTTTCATGGATACGGGGTCTATGGTAAATTTGATATCCGAAAACTCTTTTAAACAGCATTAGGAGAACAGGTAAAAAGGTTGGAATTCTTGAGCCACCTGACATTCGTTTATGCGGTGTGGATGGCTCAGAGATTAAGGTCAAAGGACAAGTTATTTTAAAAATACAATTAGATAAAGCTTTGACACCTTTTACAGTGACGTTTCTTGTTACAAATGACCTCAGATATCCAGTAGATGTCCTTCTAGGTTTACCCACCATGGCAGAATACATCACTCTAATCCCATCTTCTATTAGCATAGGTATTTATGGCTTCCCAGTATATGACATGGATTATCCACGTCCTGTCCTTTCCCAAATAAACTCAGTCATTCAGTTACCACTAACCTCACCACTACCTGAGAGTACAGATGAATGCTCCTCATTCTCTGAGAGTAAAGAGATAAATCCACCACTTTCTGGGAGCGTAGAAGTAAATTCACCAACAGCTAATGATACACCCTCTAAGCACTCAACAGTAGATCATGATAACCCCTCTAACGACAGCACTAAAGCCGACTCAGACACGTCTCAGTTAGCTACCTCACAAAATTTGAATGCTCTTCTAGAACACGCAGAGACGAGGCATGCAGTAACAAATCAGTGCACAATTTTGTTGCTGCGTGAGTTTACCAAAGTCTCTGTTCGTGCTGTAGGTGGGAAAGAAGGAGTGGATGTACTAATAATACCAGTGACGTGTTGTGTGAATGGTTTAACTATGAGTCGGTATTGTGTAATGTGTTGGAGGATAACTTGTGTTATCTATACTTGCTAAATGTCACTAATGCTCCATTGAAGCTTAAAAGTGGTATAAAGATTGGAGACTTCCTGGTTTACCATCGGTCGTAAGGGAGTGCCAATAGGTACTAATCTCCATACCTACTAAAAATGAAGACGATGATAATGATCCATCTGGTGTGTATGCCATCAACTCTAAGGGATCTGCTCCAACTCTTTCACCTGACCTTCTCTCAAGTCTAACTTGTGATGATTATCCACAACATAAAGATCAGTTAGTGAATCTATTGCAATCATATCGAGATGTAGTAGCCTTACGCTGAGAACCTATGGGTAGGACAGACTTGGTTAAGCACAACATAGAACTAGTACAGGACACTCAACATACCAGCCTACAGATTGCCTCAGCTTGAGAAACAAGACTGATGAGATAGTACAAAAAATGTTAGATCAGGATATCATTGAACCTTCTGTCAGTCCGTGGAATAGCCCATTTTTCTTAGTTCCAAAGAAAGACGGCCAATTTAGACCAGTATTTGACTATCGTAGAGTAAATTCAGTAACTGTACCAGATCTCTTTCAATTGCCAGCCCTGATTGATTTACTAGAGTCACTAGATGAGAACAACGTAGTCTTTACATCCCTTGATCTACTCAGTGGCTACTGGCAGGTAGAAATGGAAGAATCATCTCGCCCTATAACAGCTTTCAGCACCCATTCTGGGCATTTTCAGTTCAAGAGACGTCCCTTCGGATTAAGGATTGCCCCTTCAGTATTCAAGTGACTCATCCATTCACTGTTTTGTGACATGATGGGTCATTCTCTCTTCGCCTATCTAAATGATATCATTGTTGTGAGCAAATCAATTCCTGAACTTTTTGTTAAACTTCAGCAAGTATTTGAGCGCCTTCAACTGGCTGGTCTGAAGTTTAACGTCAGTAAATGTAACTTCCTAAGAAAGAAAATTAAATTCCTAGGCCATGTAGTTGATACACAAGGGATTCATACCAATGAAGATAAAACTAAGGCGATCATCAACTTTCCAGAACCTACCAGTACAGATGCTGTAAAGAGTTTCCTGGGACTGAGTGGTTAAAACCGCAAATTTATCAAAGGATATGCACAAATCGCCGCTCCTCTGACTCACTTACTGAAGAAAAATATGTCTTTTGTTTGGACTAAAGATCAGTCAGTACCTTCAAAGCACTCAAAACGGCCCTCGTAAATGCCCCAGTTTTAACATTTCCTGATTATACAAAACCCTTTCTTTTGTGCACAGATGCCTCAGGCGCAGGCTTTGGTGCAGTTTTAATGCAACTAGATCAAGCATCAAGGAAGCGTGTAATAGCGTATGCTAGTCGCTCCCTCAACCCTGCCGAACGTAATTATAGTGTTACAGATCTCGAAGCTCTGGCAGTGGTCTGGTCCTTGAAACACTTCAGAGATATAGTTTATGGTTACCCAGTGCATATCCAAACAAACCACCTACCTCTATGTGATCTGTTCAAGGGACGAAACCTCACAGGTAGGCTAGCTAGATGGTCTGTCACCATCCAGGACTTTAACTCAACTTTTCAGTATGTACCAGGAAAATCGAATGTAGTCGCGGATGCACTTTCACGCAATGTGGCAGGGGCTGTCACATCAGTGCTGCCAAACAGAACTGATAACATCACACTAACACCAGCAGTTGTTCAACATCATCAACGCAAGGACCCTGTATGGTCCAAAGTGATTTATTTCCTGGAATCGGGAGATAACTCTACCTTACCTACTCTGCCAGCACCAATTGATGAGTTCATGCTAAAACATAATATCTTATACAGGAAAACATTACTAACAGGGAAGGAATTGCCCAATAGGGAAGTCTACCAACTTGTTGTCCCTACTGATCTAATATCTGCGGTACTTCAAATACTTCATGACACACCTCACGCATCCCATCCAAGTAAAGATCGATGCTTGAGACAGGCACGTCTTGCATACTATTGGCCAACTATGCGTCGAGATATCAATGTACATTGTGACTGTTGCATTTCGTGCCACTGCCACAATGGATCAACCGGATTACCTGCACCCAATACCCAATCCCGTCACGCCCGCGGGAAACTGTCTCTATTGACCTTCTAAAACTTCCTCTTACAGAATCAGGTGCTGAGTATTTGTTTGTCGTGGTTGACCACTTCTCTCGCTACTGTGACCTAGTACCACTTGCAGATAAGACCGTGAAAAGCGTGGCGCGTGCCTTCATCGACCAAGTAATTTGCCCATTTACTACACCAAGCACAATAATTACAGATGATGGAACTGAGTTTAACATTAGTCTTCTGGAAGAAATTTGTAAACAGTACAGTATCAACAAATGCAATGTTGTCCCTAACCATCCAGCTTCAAATGGCCTCGTAGAGCGCCACAACCTTAAGGTTTTGGAGTGTTTCAGACATTTAGGATCAAATAGTGCCTCCTGGGATGAATGGATAACCTCAGTAGCAGCTTCTATAAATAGTTCCATCAATTCATCCATTGGCGAATCTCCCTTCTTTGTCCTATTTGGATTCGATAAAGACCTTCCCTATTCCATCCCATCTTCAAAGCCTGATTCCATCTATAACGTGGATGATTACATGAAAGTGAAAATAACACCTTCCAGAAATCCATCAATATGTTATAGCAAATCTGGCTGCATCTCGGGAGGACGTGTTGCAACGCCAGCATAAGTCTGCCTCGCCTATCAGTATCAACATTGGAGATCTAGTCTTTGCTTGTTCCTTTACTCGCACCTCTAAATTGGATGACAAATTTACAGGTCCTCACCGCGTCATAAACAAACAGGGTAACAAATTTCAATTACAAGACTTTTCAACTAAAGATACAAAGTGGGTAGATGCGGATGATCTAAAGTGTGCGCCACGAGGCCTGGTGTTGGAAGAGTTACTTGCACAACCTACCACTACTCCTTCTCCACCTATTCCTCAGTCTGAACCTTCTTCACCCACATCTCCCCATTCTTCAACCAATCAATATCGATCCAAGCTGTGCTCCCGCACATAAACATCTTAACAATCTCTCCCATTAATTCAAAATTATTTTCTAGGTAGGATGTTAGCAGTCTACCTGATGGCAGTGCTGACCCTCATAGGGTCCGAGCTGGGTGAGGACGATGGCGGAGTACGTCCCAGGGCCTTGGTCGACTCAGGAGGCGAGGTAATGGTGATTGAGGATGTAGTCTCCTTGCGCTACGATTTAGAGCCCATGGTCGACGTAGCCATCGCCCTTCCTCACTTTGCACGCCAATAGGACGAAATCAAGGCCCAACTGTCAACCATCGTGGGGAAACAATCCTGATCAATTTTGGTACCCACTGTATCTCCCAATTTCTTGGCGATTGGAATATATCTATGACAGGTTCTCTCAACTAAACGACACGTTTTCTAGTCAGACACCAGTAGGCCGTTCACGTGTAAAACGAGGTCTCTTTGACTTAGGAGGTGAAATTCTTAGTGGCTTATTTGGCGCAGCTACAGCTCGTGACCTCTCTGATTTCAAATCCGACCTAGCTCACTTGGCCGCGGCTCTAGAATCTCAGAGTCGAGTCATTGAGGTGCAACACACTGTGTTGCAGAAGATTACAGCTCACCTAAATGAAGTAACTTACACTCTGAACAACTTCACAGACATTCTAAGACAATAAATTTCTAAAATTAATGTTGGTTCTCAGCTCTTCTATCAAAAACGTCACATCGACAACCTCCAACTCTCCATTGACTCTTTGGTCTCTCAAGTTTCTATTTTGGTTCGTAATCTAGTCGATGCTGTTGATGGACGTGTCACTGTGGACTTAGTACCTATCTCTGCCCTTCGTTCTGTATTGGAATGGGCTCACACTACATTCGACTTGTCTCCACTGCTTTCTTTTTCCTCTCTAGAATCTACTATCCAGTTCTTGAGGCAACCCTTCTCGCTGACTATGTCATGGTTCATATTCCTCTACGCTCTACCATCACCTTTAACGTCTTCCAACTTATTCCTTTTCTTTTCAGGTTTAATATCTCCTCAGAATATTTCCACCTAGCCCATGATCACCTTTCCATTGCCTTCATCTCTTCAACAGATCTCGCCAGATGTTTTTTCCTTACCCCTACGTCTTGTCTTTGTGCTGCGCACCTTCTAGTATTTTCCCTAGTAGCGCTGCACCCTGCGAGTCTGCCTTAGTTCGCAACCATTCTATACACTCTGCCTGTTCCTTTGTTCCGGCTTCAGAAATTCCAGCACCTCACGCTCATCTCAACCATGTCCAGTACTTCTTCTTTACGGTCATTATCTCTGTTACCATCATGTGTCCTGGTTCTTCTATTCATTCAGTGCTTGCTGATGGCCTTTATAAGGCACCTGACTATTGTACTGTCAAATCTGAAACTGTAATCACCTACGCCACCTGTTACCATCAAGCTGTACACAACCACACCTATGACATCTTCCGACCAGTCAACATGACCTCCACCTTACCATTTGATAATATCTCTATCACCTCTACAAACTTGCGTATGCTAACCTTTCTAAATGAAAGTGACTTCATTATGGGCCAGTTTTCTATGGTCTTCAGCCGTTCGTGGGTACATCCAACATTTGTGTTTCCTCCACTGGCCATCGCTTTTATAGGTTTCATTCTCACAGTCTGTGCCGTGCACTGCTGTGTAAGGAAGATGGAACTCCGCCTTCAAGAGTTTAGAATCGCAACAGGAATAGTACAGCCTCCACAAGATGTAGAAGCAGGCAGTCCTTAATGTCCTCATACATGGTAACTAAAACTTCAGAATAATTCAAATAACATCTATTGAAAGAAAACAGAGACAAAAAAACAAACAAACATGAAATAAAGACTTACAATACAGTGAGCAAGAGCACACTAACTAGAAACAAACAGTTCATGAGTCACAAGAGAAAAGAAAATAGTAACAGAGAAGATCATAGAAATATTTTACACCAGTAGCATAAAAAAAAAACATGTAGAGTATATACAGAACCGTAAATAAAGTGTGAAATTATTGAAACAAATATTGAATCATACGACAGAGACAATAAAAGTGTACAGAAAAGAGACGGGTAAGATCTTTATAGATATAATAGACTCCATACTTGTGTGCTCCACAATTGATATATCACTTTTCAAACTATTCTTTTACTATTATACCTATGTACTGTGCAATTAAATCGTATATCTATACACATATCCAATATACCCACTATTATAGTATTTCCATGTAATTACATTTCTTATTTCACATGTCCATGTATTGTATATACTGTATCCCTGTCCCTTACTACAATTCATATGAAATATTTTTACCTTACAATATTTATTAACTCATTTACTTATATACCTAGTAAACACCCTCCCCCTTTTTTTCCATAGTTATATCTACTATATTCCTGGCCTAATTGTGTCAGGACACACCAATTTAATTTTCACCGGGGGAGTACTGTACCCATACTCTATTACCGTACTCATATAACCATACTTCATAACACCTAAACCTATATATGTATATGTAACCAGTATAGTTGATGTTAATCAGCAATTTCCTTTAAACTGCTGTGTTATAAGGTTCCCACGCCCGCTGCTCGCTGAGAGTCAGTCGGGGGTTAGCCAGCATTCAGAACACATCTATAGCAGTTCTCTCTTAAATAAACCTTCGTTATGCGTCGCCTCAGATCTTTGGAATTAACCTGAATGGGGAACGAGGGGGCAATGAAACAGTAGTCCAACTTTCAATCTTACCCATACAATCCTTGGGCCAGCTGATCCATACTCTATTATATTCTCCTTCCATCTGTTACTCACCACAATACACACTCCTTTTGCCCTCTCATTCTCACCTACTCCCACGCATATACCCCATCCATGCTCCCATTCTCTCACACTCTCACCTCCGCATTTAGGTTTAATTAAAATCCACATACATCCCCTTTCGCACCCTCAAGCACCTGGACAATCTTTCTTTCACCTCATCATTTGCACCCCTTACCTTCTATGTAGCAATCCATACAATGTCCTTTGTTCGGTCCTTAGTCGTCACCTTTTGGTCAGTCCCGGTCCGAGGCTTCTTGTTCGTATTTTTAAGTTGGTTGTTTTCCGGGGAGGGGCACTAACCCTCCGCCAACCCACTTGCTGTCACGTAGGGAACACGTGTTGGTTGGTTATAAGGTTACCACCCAGCGTTGTAAATGCTTTCCTGGTTTACAGGAAATTATTTGGCTTGCCACTCAATATGGAGTTACACAAAAAACAGTAACACTACACTAACAGGGTGGATGATGGGCGCCTCCATCTGCCACACTAAGGTGTTAACTAACTAAGGTGTTAAACGTAAATAATATATCCTAGTTAACTTAAAAGGACGGAAAAGAACATCATGAGCCGTCCCCGCAACACACAAGGTTAAAGAGTGCAATATACAGACCTCCTGTACATGTTATGATAAAGGACATCGCCGTAAAAAAGGAAGATGAAGGAATGGTTTCTCTCCTTACCTAAATTGCCAAACATGGAAAAGATCTTGAACGTGAAAAAATCTGGCCGTCCCTGTAAGGCGGCGTTGGATAAGGCCTCCTTGATGAGCTGATGGTCTGACACCATCACCACTACCCTGCTGCCCAGCCGTATTCTGAAACACAAACGGTCTACTGTTTATTAACCAAACCCAATCAAACTTAATAGAGCCAATCTTAGTCTAGCCTATCTTAATCTAATCTAACCTAAAATAATTTAACCCAACCTAACATCCACCACCATCCTGCTGCCCAGCCTTAATCTCTAACACCAGCAGAACCATTATTTGTTAACCGAACCTAAGGTAACCAATAATGACCTAAACTGTTTAAACATAACCTGGCTTAACCTAACCTATCCACCACCACTGCCGTGCTGCTCAACCACATTCTGAAACACCAGAGGAACCACCCTCTGTTAACCCAGAATAGAACAAAATCTAACCAAACATAACCTGCCTATGTACTACCAACAGCAAAACGCCTTTGTCGGTGAGGTACAAGCGAAGCCATTAAAACATGAAAGCCTTGAATTTTTGCCTTATATTCCGAGGATGCCTAAAGTACATTGATGGCTATCTACTTAACAAGTTTCATGCCTTTACGACAAACTGTCTGGCCTGTGGCCCTCTTTTCAAGATTTTCGATATGCTGCACTTGGTGCGGGTAACGTGCTATGTGCAATGCCGGGGATTGATGAAACCTGTCAAAAACAAATCTTAAAAAATGGGACTATCATCCAGTGCAAACGAACAAGTAATTAACCCTATGGTTGCTGAGATATAAGCTTCTCAAACGAGTTATGGTCTGGCCCGGTTGGGCCATGCCGGGCCAGGTTGGGCAAGGCCGGGTTGGGCAGCTCATATGTGAGAAAATGACACGACGAGAGACTGGGAACTGCTTCTCCCTCGCTCGTAATTACCTTGCTCCACAACCGCAGTGTGAAATATTAGTGGTTCCATCATTTGATAACAGAAATGAACAGACAATGAAGCGAACCTACTGTAGTCTGAACTAACTTTGCCTGTATCAACCTAACTTATTTAGACCTAACCTAACCTCCCCAAACCTAACCACAACGACCACTCTGCTGCTCAAACCCATTCTGAAGCAGCAGCGGATCCACCATTAGGTAACCGAACATAACAGAACACAACAGAACCGCTTAGTCTAACCAAATCTCTAGCCTCTCCACCATCACTACCCTGCTACACAAGTGCGGTCTGAACACCAGTGAATCCACCATTTACTAACCTAACTGAATCCAGCCTGACTTAACCTAACTTGACCTACCCTGTCTTAATATTAGCTATCCAAATCTAACTTAACCTAACATCCAAATCTAACTTAACTTAATTATCCACCACCACCTTCCTGCTGGCCAATCTCAGGCCGAAACATCAGCGGATCCACCACTTGTTAACCGAAGCCAACAAGCCCAACCTAACTAAATCAATCTTTGTTTAGCCTCACCTAACCTAACTGAACCTGTCTTAACCAAAACTATCCAAACCTTCCCTGACCAACCCTAACCCGTCTACCTGCGAATACACTAACCGAACCAAACCTAGCCTAACCTAACCTAATCGTACTAACCTGTCGCAATCTTGACCTAACCAAAACAAACATAACTTTACCAGAGGCGGATTCACCATGTTATAACCTAATCTAAGCTAACCAACCCTAACTTCCTCTACGCTACTACCCTAACCTAACCTAACCTATCTTGCTGCCCAAGCTGGTTCTTAAAAAAACACGTACAAAGCATGTATGGAACCAGTGTCATAATGAATGTTATGGTTTATTGCTTATCAGTCTGGCAAACGTCACTAATTTTCTTATCAGTAAATCAGTGAGCCGCAGCATCATGTTATCTCTCTCTCTCTCTCTCTCTCTCTCTCTCTGGCTCTCCTCTGGCCACCTAGCGGCGGTGTAGCGTTATGATCTGTCCCCCTGTCCGCCCCCTACGGCGCATGCGCGGGAGTTGCCAGAGGCCGCCACAAATATGCCATATTTTGTCCTCTGATCTCTGTAGGGGTAACATGATCGGAGCCTCTCGCCCTTTGTGTACAAACGGCAAATGGTCATTCCGGCTTCTCTTATCATTCGTCTCAAAGCTTTCTCGGGTAGTTTCCGCCCTTAAATTAAATGAGATTAGGCGGAAAGCAGTAAAAATTCGAATTTCTAAGGTATGAATGAGTTAGGTTGGATAAACATAGATATAATTAATCATCTGGGCACGAGTTATCTAATCTGTTAGGCGTGAGGATTGCCTTAGCTTTGTATCTTTACGGGAATGAGTCAAGCTCGTACTGTCCCGTGTATTAAATCATTTTTATCATACATATACTTGAAATTATAAATAGTTTTGGCACACACTACCTCATTCGGTTGTGCATTCCACTGATCAAATGTCCTATTAGGGAAACTGAATTTCCTTACATCTTTATCACCTCTCTTTTTATGCTGTATTTTGCAATGTCCTCTTGCTGATGCATCACACATATGATATATATTCATTTACGTCTATTTTCTGTTCCCCCGATATGCATTTATATAGCATAATCATGTCTCCTCCTCCTCTCCTGCAGCGTTGGTAAATTCAGTCTTTCCAGTCTTTCTCAGTAACTTAAATCCCTTAAGCTTGGTACCCATCTTGTAGTGGCCCGTTGTACTCTTTCAGTCTTATCTGTGTTTTTTGAGATGAGGATTCCAGAGTACTGTGATGCATACTCCAGAGTTGGTCTGATGAATATCTTCCTCAGCATATCTTCATTTATATATGTGAATGCTATTCTTATATTAGCAAGCATTGTATACATGTTTCGTACCTTCTCACTGATGTGATCATCAGGAGATAGTCTGTTACTGATAATTACTCCTAGGTCCTTCTCCTTTTCTGATATGTGTAGGGTTGATCTTCCTAACTAATAATACCAATCTGGTCTTTTCTCACTTTTACCAAATTTTATTACATGACACTTGTCCACATTAAATTCCATTTGCCATTTATTGCTCCATTCACGAAGCTTGTTCAATTCCTCTTGCGGCTCTTTGCAAGAATCTGTGTTAGTAATTTTCTTTTGAATTTTTGCATCATCTGCAAACATATTTAGATAGCTTCCTCTCTGCGTTATATATTCACTTTAATACCCACCCAACTCCTTTTAAGTGCCATAGAGTCAATAAGTGGCTTGGTGCTAGCTTTTCCTTTTCCTTTTTTTTTTTTTTCCAATTATCCAATCCAATCCCTTTAGTTTTGAGAAATCTTACATCTCCCTTTAGTTTTGAGAAATCTCACATAAGAGTGTTAGGCAAGTCCAGTATAGTTCAAGTTCAGTCAATGTGAAATAAAAATTAGCCTCAAAATTTCATTTATGGAAAAGTACTTTGAACTCCAAACACTATGAAAACAGTACGCACTCCAGTAGGGTATGCTTAGTGAAGTTTCCTGTTCACTCTTTTACAGCACTGCTACTGATTCAATGGATAATTATAAAGTAAAAACCCTTATCAGTTACGTTACTGAGATCACTTCAGATACTAGTTATGGGAAATAAAAAAAAAAATTCCTAAGTTAGGTTATTCAGCACATTGGGTACATTACTACACATCACTGATTGGCATATTTTAATACCAATCGTTTATTGAAATCTGCACACATGTGCAGTAACATAAACCCTGTCTTGTCCAGTAGCACAGGATATATTTGTATACTGTACTGTCAGTGGAAATACATTGAACACAGTAATGAAAAAAAAAAAAAAAAAGCAAAAGTTAGCACCAAGCCAATGAAAATATGGCACTGAGGTGGAAGGGGGTTGGGTGGTTATTAAAGTGAAAATATAAGGCTGAGAGAGAAGACACATGAAGTACAAGAGGAGGTGAATAATAAGCGCCAGTACCAAGCTAAAACAATGACTACATAGCACTATAATGGAAGAGGGTTTGGTGGGTATTAAAGTGAAAATGTAAGGCAGAGAGTTAAGACAGATAAAGTACAGAAGCAGAGTGGGAAGAGGGGAAGGATGGAGATTAAAGTGCCCCTTTTGCCACAAGCCAGGATACTGAGGAAGTATTCTGTCCCCCCTCCCCAGAGGGATACCATCAATGGAAACTAAGCCAGCTCCCAGTCACGGTTATCTCGCGAGTCCTTTCCCCTCGGGGAGGGAGGGATAGAATACTTCCTCAGTATCTCTGCTTGTCGTAAAAGCCCACTAAAAATCCTTCCCCTTTTCCCCCTCTGCTTCTTGTACTTTATCTGTTCCACCTCTCTGCCATATATTTTCAATACCCACCCAAGTTAGTGCCATATAACTTAGTCATTGAATGGAATGATTAAAAAAAAAAAGAGGAAAGCGAGCACCAAGCCACTCAATGACTATATGGCACTACAATAGGAGTTGGGTGGGTATTAAAGTGAAAATATAAGGCAGAGAGGTGGGACAGATAAAGTACAAGAAGCAGAGGGGGTAAAGAGGAAGGATGAAGATTAAAATGCCCCTTTTAGACGGTTTTTACGACAAGCAGGGATACTGAGGAGGTATTCTATCCCTCCCCCCCTCCCCAGGGGGAAACTTAGTAATTGAGTGGCTTGGTGCTCGCTTTCCTTTTTTTTTTTTTTTTTTTTTTTTCATTCCATTTTATTCCATTCCATTCATGAGTCCTTTACTCATCCCTCTTAATCACCTGTGACAAATACCTGTACACTAGTCAAATTTAACACAATGAGAACTACTCAGCTACAGACCAGTATCACTGACCAGTGTTGTAAGATACTAGAAAAGCTGATAAGGGAAGTTTGGGTAAAACATCTAGAACATGGTATGACAAAAGAGAGGCAGTTCGGTTTTAGGAAGGGAAAATCATGTTACTAATCTTCTAAGCAATTATGACAAAGTTAGAGAAACATTACAGAAAAGAGAAGGATGGGTGGACAGTATCTGTTTAGATTTTAAGAAACCATTTGACAGAGTACCGCACCAAAGATTTTTATGGAAACTGTATCATCAAGGAGGTATCCAAGGCAATCTCCATTGTTGGATGCAGGATTTTCTCAGAAAAAGGGAAATGAGAACAAAATATTAAGGGGAAATTACTCATCATGGAGGGAAGTGACCAGCGGAGTTCCACAGGGCTCAGTTATGTTTTTAGTATATTATGTTTTTAGTATATATAAATGACACAGACAGTAATATTGGAAATGGAAGCTATCTAAATATGTTTGCAGATGATGCAAAAATTCAAAAGAAAATTACTAACATAGATTCTTGCAAAGAGCCGCAAGAGGAATTGAACAAGCTTCATGAATGGAGCAATAAATGGCAAATGGAATTTAATGTGGATAAGTGTCATGTAATAAAATTTGGTAAAAGTGAGAAAAGACCAGATTGGTATTATAAGTTAGGAAGATCAACCCTACACATATCAGAAAAGGAGAAGGACCTAGGAGTAATTATCAGTAACAGACTATCTCCTGATGATCACATCAGTGAGAAGGTACGAAACATGTATACAATGCTTGCTAATATAAGAATAGCATTCACATATATAAATGAAGATATCCTGAGGAAGATATTCATCAGACCAACTCTGGAGTATGCATCACAGTAGTCTGGAATCCTCATCTCAAAAAACACAGATAAGATTGAAAAAGTACAACTGGCCACTACAAGATGGGTACCAAGCTTAAGGGATTTAAGTTACTGAGAAAGACTGGAAAGACTGAATTTACCAACGCTGCAGGAGAGGAGGAGGAGACATGATTATGCTATATAAATGCATATCAGGGGAACAGAAAATAGACATAAATGATTATATATCATATGTGTGATGCATCAGCAAGAGGACATTGCAAAATACAGCATAAAAAGAGAGGTGATAAAGATGTAAGGAAATTCAGTTTCCCTAATAGGACATTTGATCAGTGGAATGCACAACCGAATGAGGTAGTGTGTGCCAAAACTATTTATAATTTCAAGGATATGTATGATAAAAATGGTTTAATACACGGGACAGTACGAGCTTGACTCATTCCCGTAAAAATACAAAGCTAAGGCAATCCTCACGCCTAACAGATTAGATAACTCGTGCCCAGATGATTAATTATATATATGTTTATCCAACCTAACTCATTCATACCTTAGAAATTCGAATTTTTACTGCTTTCCGCCTTACCTAATTTAATTTAAGGGCGGAAACTACCCGAGAAAGTTTTGAGACGAATGATAAGAGAAGCCGGAATGACCATATGCCGTTTGTAAACAAAGGGCGAGAGGCTGCGATCATGTTACCCCAACAGAGATCAGAGGACAAATGGCATATTTGTGGCGGCCTCTGGCAATCCCCACGCATGCGCCGTAGGGGGCGGACAGGGGGACAGATCATAACGCTACAGCGGCTCTCCACGATGTCTTTCTAATATACTCACGTGAACACATCGCCAAACTTGTTCTTAAGCTTGCGGAAGTAGGCAGGCAGTGATGTACTGTGGCCAGGGAGGGCGCCAACTAAAGGGAGACCCCATACTCCTGAAAAACACAGCATCATCAACATTTTTATCATCGTCGTCATCGTCATTACTCTCGCTTTCGTCGTCATCACGATGATCATCATTTTCATCGCCGTCATCATCGTCATCGTTATCATTTTTATCATCATTGTCTCCATCAACATCATTATCATGACCACCATAATCGTCATGATCATTGTAATCTGTATATATATATATATATATATATATATATATATATATATATATATATATATATATATATATATATATATATACGGAAATTTCACTTCACCGTGAAGACATGTATTCATAAAACCACAGTAGAATTGAAAGGAGCAACAGTGATTAATTTCGTATATTACATCTACAGACAGAGTGATACAGAAACGTAAAGTGTAGACGTCTTTTTTGCACACCCGCAGCAGGGAGTGGCACGCAAAACAAAGGATGACCTGAATTAAAACTGATCGATGCACAGTACAATATATATATATATATATATATATATATATATATATATATATATATATATATATATATATATATATATATATACTTCCTTAGGGATGCACCTTACAAAAGGGGGTAAATACTGTGGCTTAACTAAAGACCTAGAGGATTAATGCTAGGTGTGTCGCACGCAGGTGTGACTGTACTTCCAGGAGACGACAAGGAACAATAAATTGTTAGTCGGGGGGGCACGGCTTTAATATTAATTCAGTTAACAATTGATCACACTTAAAGTGACCGTAGGTCATGTTTACATTCTTTTCATATGTGTCAGAAATTTGCCAAGATTCGATTACATTTCTTTCATCAAAGCTTTTTGATCATGCTAGAATCTTAGAGCTTACCCAGTCAGTATGGTGGTCAGTGGATGCTTTCTGCCGAAATAAGCCACAGCTCTGTTGGGCTTTCCTTACGTTGTATTTATGTGGTGAGATCCTAATTTCCAAATCTTTTCCAGATTATCCTATATAAAATTTGTTACAACTTTTACATGGGATTTTGTAAACAACGCATGAATTACTATATGGGCGGCTCTTGTTTGTTTTTTTGCTTTGTTTTTTTGATGGTGTTCTCAAATTTGAATACTACTTGTACAGTAAGTTTTTTCAGTATGTGAACAACACCAAGAAAATTTTCATGAAAGGGGAGGACAAGGGTTCTTTGAATATTCTCGCAGTCTGGCTTCTTAGTTTTCCCTTCAAGGAATTGTTTCTTGGATGTATTGTGGCACCGAGTTAGTATACTTGGTGGATATATTAGCTTCTCTCCAATGCTTGGAATCATTTTTAGTTCATCATCTAAAAATTCTGGGTCTGAAATTCTATATGCTCTCATTTACATGGATATGAGCACAGTTTTTTTTTCTTTACATTAATGTGATGGTTTGAATAATAATGCACATACTACATAATATTTGTAGGTTTTCTGTACACTTTAGTCTTCAAAACACCTTTGTACCTGATAAAATTTACATCCAAGAATGGCAGTTCATTATCCATTTCCACCTCATGAGTATCTTTATCAATGGAACTAACGATTTTAATAATCTGGAGAAATTCATCAATGGGAAGACTGTTAGGCCAGAAGCATAGGATACCAACAACATATCGGATCTAAACTATGTTTGGCTCATTTGCGGAGGTCAGATAGTGTTTCTCAAAATATTCCATGTAAATATTTGGCAGAACTGGGGAGAGGGGAATAACCAAGGCCATACGAAATTTTTGTGTATACTATTTGCCTTCAAAGGTAAAATATGAGTTTACAATGCACAATTTAATTAACTTGATAATGTTTTCAGAAGGAATACCATAAATGTTACTACTCCGAATGCTTGGCAGGAGAATTAAAACATCATCAGCAGGGACATATGTAAATAATGATTAAACATCAAAGCTAACTAATTTTTAGGGGTATATGACTTTTAGAGATTTTAACTTTCTTACCAAATCCTCATTGTTATGTACAAATGAATCGGAGATAGTGCCTACAACAGGGGTCAGCAGTGTCACAAGCCACTTTGAGAGCTTGTTTGTCATAGAGCCTTCAGAGCTTACGATTGGCCTGATGGCCAATTGCAAACTTTGATGAAAGAATTGTAATAGACTACTGCTTATCTTCTGGCACCTATGAAAAGAATGTAAACATGAGCTATCGTCATTTTTAGTGTGATCAGTTGTTAAGTGTACCGGTTGGAAATAAATGCCAGTAATATTTTCGCACCTTGCATTGTAATATCCCATGTTATTATACATTTTTACGATAGTGTTGTGTATTATCAACATCGATCCAGTATTTATTCTTTTTTCAGTTGAACGATGACACTTGAGGCTAATATGTTACCAGTGAGTTCCTATATATTTTGTGATATTTATCCACACTTCTAAGAGAAAATGTCATAGGCAGTTTAAAAGTTCATTTACTGTAAGGATCCCTAAGGGGGGAAGGGAAGACGAGATGAAAGCTCTCTCCGTGTTTTGATTTGTGAGGGGCAGCACTGCAGCCTCCTGCCTAGAGCTATTCTTTCTTCTAGCCTTCAGTATGAGTTAGAGCATCGACTTCTATTACCCTAAAAGCTATTTTAATTGTATTTTTCCTATGCTAGTAATGTTTTGAAAGTGAAATCTGCTCTAGAAACTGTTAGATATGAGAAGAGTACAGAGCAGCTCTGTGTGTGTGGGTGAGGAGAGACAGAAATTAGCTGATGTCAGCAGCCCGAAGCCCTTGGGTAAGGCTAGGTAGTCGCGTATGCCACCGTGATACTAAAATGTGTGTTATAATTATAGAATAAGGTGACGAATCCTTATCTTATGGAGTATCATCCTAGCACCTAGAGTTAGGATGGTCAAAGGGCCGCTGCATTATCTAATTCTTTGGAATAATCCTATAAAAAGTTTTATTTTTTTTAGGTATAATACTTTTATCTTATTATTTGCCTTGAAACTACCTGAAAGTTCTAACATTTTCAGGGGAACGAGTCTGGAACCAATCTGGAAGTGAACTTTATTCAAGTTCTGGCAGAGTATTTTACTTCTGACATTGTGTCCAGTATGGCCATTGTCTGTTTGTTATGCAGTCTTCAAGTTTTGCCCAGACCTGGTAACAAATCCAATCTCCCTTTTGTCATCTAGCATGTATGGAGAAGCAGTATGCAAATAAAGGACCATTTTCTACAGTCAGGGTGTTTCGTCAACCTCCTGCATCACCCTATTCTCCTTCCCAGAAACCTGAAGGGTCAACCCTACCAAGTATATTTTATACCCTTTCAAGTCATAATGTGCACACCCCTTTAAGTTAGGTCCATTTATTATTTTATTTTAGAGTGTATTACTCATAATTATTCCTCAAATATTTCCTGTATTCCTAAACTTCTTTAATTTAAATGTACTGGTCACTTATTATTATTTGTAAGTGGTTTCTGGTGTCATTTTTCTGGCCAGTACATAATGGTGGACAGCACATGTTGGTGGCAGCTTAATGGGATGATTTAAACCTATTTTCATATATATATATAAATATATATATATATATATATATATATATATATATATATATATATATATATATATATATTGTGAATTTTTCCTCTGTTTAAGGCTTAAAGATTCCCGACGAACCCATGTGTTTAACCTAACCATATGGTACATGCCTGCTGAAGTGCCAGCTATCCTTTAAACTTTTTAAAATGGAGTATAGTGTCACAGAGGGTGACCTAGCACCCCAGAAGAAACCCACTGAGGAACACCAACAGCGCGCTGGGACTCAAGGCAACAACGACATAAGTCCACTTGGGCCGCGTGCCCCTTTGACCCGGAGCTCACCCGCTGTCACCATAGCAGGAATACAAGACTACCTTCCAGGCGAGCTGTCCCCAGCCAACTTCGGGGTGGAGCTGTAACTCCAGCTCCAGTCAGCACCCCTGAGACGGCCGGTAGCCGCTCAATCCTCGTACAGGAGACGGCCTGCAGCTGCTCTGGAGGAAAACAGGAGGCGGCCTGTAGCCACTCCCGCCTTCGTCAGGAGATGCCCTGTAGCCGGTCTGAAAGTGCCCCTAATGAGACAGCCCGTAGCTGCTCAATCCTCCTGCAGGAAACGGCCTGTAGCCACTCTGAAGGTGCCCGTAATGAGACGACCTGTAGCCGCTCAACCCTCCTACAGGAGATGGCTTGCAACCGCTCCGGAGGCAAACAGGAGACAGCCTGTAGCCACTCCCACCTTCGTCAGGAGACGGCCTGTAACTGCTCTGAAGGTGCCCCTCGAGAGATGGCCTGTGGCAACTCAACCCTCCTGCAGGAGACGGCCTATAGCCGCTCCAGAGGGAATCAGGAGACAGCCTGTAGCTGCTCCTGCCTTCGTCAGGAGACTGCCTGTAGCCACTCTGAAGGTACCCCTGAGTCTGCCTGTAGCCGCTCCTTCCCCCATGCCACGGCCAGTAGCCAGGCCTTAGTGATGGCCTGCAGCCGCGCCCTCAAAATGTCATGGCCAGTGGCCGGGCCCTACGGCAGGAGACAGCTGGTAGCCGCTCCTGAGTCAGGTGCTGACTCCTGTTCATCAACCTACGACCCAGAGGGAACCCCCAGCCTGGAGGAGTACTGGAGAGGCTCAGTGACTTCCACCGGGCTCTTCTCCCTGCAGCCGGATCCAGAAAGGACTCACCTGATGGACCCCAACATAGTCCGACGCTGCGGCCCTCTCCTGATGATGTCTCCTAACACCAGGGACCACAGCCCTCAGGACTTCCAGACCGCCCTCAGGACCCCTGGGAGAGGCCTTCCTACACCCAGACGCTGGAGATCACCATCCTCCGTCAGGCGCCTGAGCCCCAGCCCCAAGGGCCGTACTCCCATCCCAAGCCCCGAAAATGTAGGACCCTTCACCACCTTCAGCCCCAGACGAGAGAGGACGCCCCTGTGCGTGATACCGCGGTCCCTGAACACAGAGGCCCCCGGTGGAACCCACTCCCGTCAGTAGGGAGGCTGGGTCACCTCCGCCACCCTTGTGCCTGACCGCCATGATGCCCAGACTCAGAAGGAGTGACAGCGAAACCACAGTGTCCGTGACTTGGTGACGTGAAGGCAGAGCAGTGAATTAACCATAAAAAGGGAGTCAGCGAGAGAAACACCAGTGACAATATAAAATTGGTGGAGTTAATAAAAGTAATGGTGAAACCATGAACACGGCCAAACAGTGAAATATGGGTCTATTATAGTGATTATGCTACCATCTAGTAACGTCGCATCACACTAAAATCCTACACAGACCCCAGTGTTAAAGTAATAATTACCAACAGTGAAATAGTACCACCCACTTCCCAAACATATAACTTGGACTTCCTGCAATAATAGTATATAAACCTCTGCCCTAAGTGCTATTCACCTTACCCGACCTTGACCTGAGTAGTATCCTGTGCAAGACTAATAACCCATATCTAGGCCTAAGAATTATAATTGTCCAGTGTATCTGTATTCGTGACATCTACCCGTTCCACTGTAGAATTCAGTAATACACATGTAAGGTTGTTGCCTTGAGTAAGCCCTGCCTCTCTCCTATATTTGTCTAAGCTCCGGTCTAGAAAGAGAACCCAGCTACACACTAGGCGTTAGAGGAATGGGAAGCCGCCCCTAAAACACCTAGCATTACATTTTTGTTTTTCATATGTTTCATCTGTACCATTATTTTTAGCTTATTTAAGTGAAAATGGCAAGTGGAGTTGATGACAGTCAGTTTAGGGGAGCCGAAGATGACCATCAGGACATCAATCCTGATGCAGAACATGCTTTCATGACAAATGTATGGCAGATGTTAAACCAACAACAAACCTTATTTGAAACACTGAGGTATGAAATGTTTGAGATAATAAGTACATCACAGAACCCTGCACCTTCAGCCCCTGATCCTAACCAAACTAATACTATTCCATTCCTCCTCTCAGTTACATCGACTCATCAGCCCCTGCAACCAGGTACTTCTTGCTCAAACATTCAGCTATTAGACCTAATGACATTCCAGTAGTAAATTTAACTGATTTAGATGGGATCGAAACTCAAAGTATCCTAGCAGAGCTGTACGGCCTAGCTGAGTCATGTGTGACATCTGATGAGGAAAGGTTGCAAGTTGCTGAGACTCGAGTCAACAAGCCATTACATGCCATGATTTATAGTCTCATTAAACAGGGAAAAATCTCTACATGGCATGATTTCAAGACAGTTTTGACTGCTAAGTTTTGTGGTACTCCTAATGTTACAGAGGCTTGGCAAATTATTGAGGAAATCACCTATGACAGAGAGGAAAGTCCCAGAACCTTTGTGAACAGATTAAACTGTAAAGTAGCAGCTCTAGAGACCTGATTCCCCAAAGAGTCCATCCCTGATGCAGAGAAATTAACAAAGAGAAAATTATTCCGGGGACTTCCTGAAGTTACCCAGCGTAAGCTTGTTGATTTCTTTGACACTGTCTCCCTTACTGAGTTGCATAAACGGGTCGATGATGAGAGGAGACTTGTGCTACTAACTAACAGAGACATCAAACAAGTGAGTGCACGGAAAGATATGGCTCCGGTGACCCCATCCAAGCCACTTAAGACAAGGCCTTCAAGCACTGATCAGTTTGATAAACTCGAGCGTACACTTAACAACCTGACTCAACAGATAAAAACCCTTAAACCTCCTCCTAAGAAAATGTATTGTGGTTACTGTGCAAAGTCAGATCATATGCCAGCAACTTGCCCTCTTACACCTGAAAGGAATGCTTGTTTTGACTGCTTAAGAGTAGGTTGTAGGAAGGGAAATGCTGATTGCCCAGGAAGACAGTCGAGACAATCAAAATGACTAGGTAAAGTGCGAACAATTCAATGTCCCGCCATTTCATTGATTGTGAACCAAAGATCGAGTTCCGCATTGGTTGATACTGGACGTGATGTAACCCTTGCTTCAAAGAAATTTGTGAGTCAACTTGGATTAGAATTGTCCCAGAATAAGAACTTTCTTCCAGTGACGGGGATATCAAAAGCCCCACTTCCTGTACTTGGCTCTGTGTACCTGGATAATCTAATTGGTAGTACAAAGACTATTCGACACCTAACTTTGGTAGTCCCTGACCACTTTCTTGAGACCGTTCTCTTGTTAGGAGTAGATGTGTTGGACAAAGCTCCTTTAGAATGGGATCATTAACAGCAAACATTTAAGTGGGATGAATTTGTTTACCCAGTTAGGCACAATTCCCCAGTCAGAGCCCCAGTGTATCGCTACCCTGAGAAAGCCAGGGAAATTATCAGCAATATGCTTGATGAGGTGGTGGATAGAGACATAACAGAGCTATCCACGGCAGCTTGGTTAAGCCCAATTGTACTAGTCAGTAAACCAGATGGGTCAAAGAGGATGTGCTTGGATTACAGACAAGTTAACACAAAATTGGAGGTGGACCTGTACCCTCTTCCCAAACTGGAAAAGATGGTAGAAAGTGCAGCTGGCCAGAAATATTATGGATCATTAGACTTTAAGGACGATTATTACCGAGTTGTCTTGGATCAGTAGAGACTTAACCACTTTTACAGATGGCATCACACTGTGCAGATTTAAGCGCTTGCCTTTTGGATTGAGTTGCAGTCCTGCTATATTTTCTAGATTGATGAGAAAGTTGTTAACCCCCTTTTTGAAGGAAGGTTGGGTGAAGAGCTATCTAGATGTTATTTTGTTGGCCCCTTCTTTTGAGGAATTAGTTCAGCGCCTAGATAAGTTCTTTCACCATTTACACCAAGCAGGAGTGAAACTCAATGTAACAAAGTGCCATCTTGGTCAAAGACACGTAAAGTTTCTGGGCCACATACCGTCTGAGGAAGGGTGCATCCTCGATCCAGAAAATGTTGAGGCACTTCATCATATGAAACCCCCAAAGAATGTAATGGAGGTGAGAAGATTTTTGGGTATGTGTGGATTTTACAGGAAACATATTCAGAATTTTGCAAGGATTGCACACCCACTGATGCAGTTCTTGCAGAAGGATAAGATCAATTCATAGACTCCAGAATGTCAGAGAGCTTTTGAAGACCTGAAACAAGCTTTAGTCCAGTCACCTAAACTGGTGAAAGCTAATTTGAGTAAACCCTTTGTTTTGCATACTGATGCCAGTGCTACAGATGTTGGTGCAGCCTTAATGCAACAGCAAGATGATGGTAGCCTTAGTGCCATTGCTTACTTTTTCCAGAAACTCAAACCAGCTGAAACTAGATACATTACCACAGACAAAGAGGCATTAGCCATTGTGCTATGGCCAGGCTCAAATATGAAGTCCGTTTGGGTGGGGCCTGCGTGGGGATTTCCCTCTCTACAGCTCTGCCAAACCTCCTCTCTCTCTCTCTCTCTCTCTCTCAGTTGATTGAGAAAGTTTTTATATATTTATAAGTTTTGTTTTCTTCTATATTGTTTCGACCTTTTTTCCACACCACCACTGAGGTAAAATTCTTGGTGCGTTTTTTTTTTTTATAAAGGTTTCCCCAATAGGCGTAAGTCCTCTCTCTGATCTTTAATCAGACAATTCATCATCTGAGCTTTCTGATATGTTGATTAAGAATGAACCCACGAAATGGTCGACTGCTACGTCTTGCTGTGAATCTTCTTCTTGCTGTTGTTCAGCATGCTGCACTGCTTTCATCCAGTTATTCGGTATTACATGATTCAAAGCTTCTTTGGCAAGACGTTTAAGATCAACTATTTTGAAGGTGTTTTATCTAGGCTATATAGGTCTTCACTGAGCCCAAATGAGCTAATAGGGTTGTACTGACAGTGATACGGTGGTCACGCAAGCCTTATTAAATTTAGAGCAGATTCTTTGGACTGTTTTTTTGCTAACGTTGGTAGCTTTGGCAGTGCGAGCAACTGCTCTTGAAGGTGGACTTATAAAGTCTCCAATAGCCTTTTCTTCTAAAAAAAAAAATACTTGTTCACATTGTAAATAAGTTCTTTCTCCCGACTGTGGAGCACATGAGAGCGAGTTGGAGTAGCTGCCATCGTGGGTCGGGATCAGGGAGGAAGTGACCGGTCACCTGTAGTCTGAGGTGGGTGTCCTTGACCTCTGGCAACGTTGGAAAGCGACGGTGTCACGTGGTGTGGAATTTATACAACTCATTGCTATTATCCTAAAAAGCGACACATTCATAGCACTATATAGCCTTATTTAATATATTTAATAAGTACAGAATATTTAATATACAATTTCAAATAATAAATAGCTGACATATGACAGAGAGAGAGACAGGTACTGGGGTTGATGCGACAGAGCTGTAGAGAGTGAAATCCCCTCTCGGGCCCCACCCAAACGGACTTCATATTTGAGTCTGACCATAGCATGTAGGAAATTTCACCATTATTTGTGGGGAACTTACTTTACAATGCTGACAGACCACCAGCCTCTTGTTTCCGTCTTCCATAGAAAAACTAAGTCTCCCAGAATGAACAAATGGATAATTGACATGAGAGACTACATCTTTGACATAATCCACAAAAGGGGACTCCTTAATGTTGTTGCTGATCAGCTTAGTAGACCAGTTTGGCCAATAGTTCACAGTCAGTCCGAGACATGGCTTGGCTTGACGAAGGAAGAGTTTAAGGATGTATAGAGAAAGGAGTCCAGGTGGAATAATTCTATCCCTTACTTAGAGGGTGGAGCAGTTCCCAAGAAGCGTTATCCTAGAGCCACTTTAAATCAATTTCCATTACATAAGGACCTGCTTTACCTATCTCTCCCAAAGAAGGATAAAAGCCTTCACTTTGTTTTAGCTGTGCCAAACTGTTTGGTAAAAACAGCCTTAACCCGTCACGTCCCGAGGTTTTCCACACCTCTGACATCCCCCAATCCCGAGGTATTTTCGAGAAAAAAAAATTTTTGGCTAAAACCTCCGCTTTTGGTGAGAAACATCGAAAATTCATAGAGAAATCGCTCACCTGAGGTTTAAAATACTCGATCCAGGTAAGAGTTCCTCCTTACCTGACTGGGTTTTCTAACATGCTGGCACCAAAGAAAACGAATTCTATGGGAGGGTAACTATTTCACACAACTCATAAACGGTATTTATTTATTTACTTGGTAAGAATTTATATGTAGTATGAGAGTATATTGGTTTTCAAGCAGTAATATAGGCATTATAAGCATTGTTTCACTCACTAACTAATCACCATACCTGACCTTTTTTTGCCACATTACCTGATCATTATTTCTGACTGTTTCTTCTTCTAATGCTATGTAAACTTTGTCCTCCACATTGTCATCGATTGGGGAATCACTCTGGCCCTGAACATCTTTACTGGCCAGGTCACTGGTAACAGGTGAATTGCCCAGACAATGCCGTGAGGGGGGGAGGGGGAGGTTATGCGGTGTAAGGCATTGTCCCTGCTTGGCATCTTGTAGAGGAATAGAGGAAGGTGTCCCGTGTATACGTACGAAAAATCACGCGCGAAAATTGAAAATTGTGCAAATTAGGGACCTTGCAATTGCACGATGTACCAGTACATCGCCGGGACTGGCAAATGCAAAACGTTGCAACGTACCCATATGTCGACGGGACAGGGCGGGTTAAAATTTGCACATGATGAACACGCTGATCATTTGGGAGTTAAGAAGACTATTGACAAATTGGAGACTTACTTCTATTGGCCAACTCTGAGAACTGATGCCGTGTTATATGTAAAAGAATGTATTGAGTGTCAGGTACATAAGGGTACCCAAGGTTTGCAACAGAAGTGGCAAGAACTACCTCCAGTCACTAAGCCTTTTGAGCGAGTTAGTGTAGACTTGACAGACATGTGTCAGGGAACAAACTGGTACCGGTATGCTCTTACAATTGTAGATCGTTACAGCAGATATGTTAAATTTTATGTATTAAGGACCAAAACCAGTGAAAAGGTGTGTCCAAAGTTTAGGGAGTATTTGTATGACATTGGAACTCATACAGTGTTAGCCCTTGATAATGGACTGAGTTTACCTCCCAACAGTTCAAAAGTCATTGCAAACAGTTCCATAATAAACTTGGCTACACTACACCCTATCACCCACAAGGCAACAGTGTGTGCATGCGCCTACATTGCACAATGAAAAGTGTGCTAAGTAATCTGTGTAAAGGTTATCCTCTTAGGTGGCCGAAATATCTTAGTGAGTGTCAAACAATTTTAAACCATGCTGTTCACACCACTTTGAAAGAGACACCACATTTTGTGTTTTTCTCTCGTAGAGCCCCAAGGGAAATTAGTGCAACTCTTCCAGAGATTGAGGACTCAGATGAGGGAGAGACATTAAGAGTAGCCCATGCAATATTTCAAGAAACTTCGAAACAGCAGTCTAAAACGACTCTTGACGGAGCAAACAGGAACCGGAGAAATGAAGTTGTGAAAAACGATGATTTAGTGTGGTGAAAAATGAAAATCCTCTATTAGGTACAACTAGAAAGTTGAACATAAAGTGGCTTGGAGCATTCCGAGTGTTGGGAATTATCAGAGATGGTTCGGCATATAAACTGTTGAATATATTTGACGATGTAACAATCTATCGAGCAGCTGACAAGGTAAAGAAATACTATGGAACTGAGGAGTGTCTCTGTAAACCACAGGAACATGTGCAAATGTGAAGTGACGTGGGTTGGGACTGTGCCATTAGATCCCAGCCAAGAGTGGGGAAACCTCCATCAAGAATGATCGAAGAACTGTAGAGTTAGGACAACCTTTGGATGTATGATTGTACTGAAAGTATTTGTTAAGGAAGATCATTGTCCTAAGGTGTAAAATGGTACTCTTGCATGAGGCACGCTGACCTGTGATAGTAATAGTTACACAAAATATTCATATGTACTAATTTCTATACTCATTTAATATAATTACTTAATTTTTCTCAGGAACCATTGGCTGTAATGAATACTTTGGACCTTAATGCCATTGTGAAGGTGCTATTTTCTGTGATTGGTGCCATGTGATTTTACAGGTAAATGATGTACCATTGATTTTTTGAAAGAATTGTTCTCAGGTTTTTATTGTATTTGGGTGATGGCTTATTCATTGTTGATTTTCAGAAGTCTGTTTTCGTAATTGATAATCTGTGGGAGACAGGTTACACTTATAGGCTTCCAGCCTTTATCCCGCTGGCCCGTTGGGACGTTGGCTGACTTTAAGTAATCTTCGTTAAAGGAATTGTCTTGTTCCACTAAGAAACTTTTGTATAACTGGTAGTATGTTAGTGGGGAGTATGAATGGTGAATGAAATTGTATAAGGTTTCCTAGTTGAGACTCATTTCAGTCTTTTGAGTGTGCATTAATTGCCTCGTCTGGCAGTTTACTTTGGGAAAGGATACAGGCACCCTGGGAAAACCAGACTATGACATCCCTGTGATGTGTCTCTAAGGGACACTGTGTACTGTGGTATACAAAAAGCCAGTTTAGGAGGATTTTGTTTGTACCTTGGTTGTACTTTATTCCTTCCATGTTATTTTTAGTATGACCACCCATGTTTTTTGTGAGAAGATTCTCCTTTGTTTAAGTATCTTTGGCCCAGTGTCATTTTCCAGGATTTGTCTGAATACCTCAGTAGTGATTCTCTTCACATTTCTCAATTATTACATTCCAGTGTCATCACACAACCAAAAAATTAATTTTTTGGGGGGATGGTCAGGTGTACTGGTTGGAAATAAATGTCAGTAATATTTTTGCACCTTGCACTGTAATATCTCATGTTTTTATACATTTTTACGATAGTCTTGTGTATTATCAACATCGATGCAGTATTTTTTTTTTTTCAGTTGAACGATGACACTTGAGGCTAATATGTTACCAGTGAGTTCCTATATATTTTGTGATATTTATCCACACTTCTAAGAGAAAATGTCATAGGCAGTTTAATAGTTCATTTACTGTAAGGATCCCTAAGGGGGGAAGGGAAAACGAGATGAAAGCTCTCTCTGTGTTTTGATTTGTGAGGGGCAGCACTGCAGCCTCCTGCCTGGAGCTTTTCTTTCTTATAGCCTTAAGTATGAGTTAGAGCATCAACTTCTATTCCCCTAAAAGCTATTTTAATTGTATTTTTCCCATGCTAGCAATGTTTTGAAAGTGAAATCTGCTCTAGAAACTGTTAGATATGAGAAGAGTACAGAGCAGCTCTGTGTGTGTGTGGGGGGGGAGGGGAGAGAAATCAACTGATGTCAGCAGCCCGACGCCCTGGAGTAAGGCTAGGTAGTCACGTATGCCACCGCGATACTAAAACGTGTGTTATAATTATGGAATAAGATGACGAATCCTTATCCTATGCAGTATCATCCTAACACCTAGAGGTTAGGGTGGTCAAAGGGCAGCTGCAGTATCTAATTCTTTGGAATATTCCTATGAAAAGTTTTATATATTTTTTTACAAAAGTATAATGCTTTTATCCTATTATTTTGCCTGAAACTACCTGAAAGTTCTAACACTTTCAGGGGAACGAGTCTGGAACCAATCTGGGAGTGGACTTTATTCAAGTTCTGGCAGAGTATTTTACTTCTGACACTTTGTCCATAGTTATGTAGTCTTCAAGTTTTGAGCAGACCTGGTAACAAATCTAATCTCCCTCTTGTCATCTAGCATGTATGGAGAAGCAGCATGTAAATAAAGGACCATTTTCTACAGTCAGGGTGTTTCGTCAACCTCCTGCATCACCCTATTCTCCTTCCCAGAAAACCTGAAGCGTCAACGCTACCAAGTATATCTTATACCCTTTCAAGTCATAGTGTGCACACCCCTTTAAGTTAGGTCCATTTATTATTTTATTTTAGAGTGTATTACTCATAATCATTCTTCAAATATTTCCTGTATTCCTAAACGTATTTAATTTAAATATACTGGTCACTTATTATTATTTGTAAGTGGTTTCTGGTGGTCACTTTTCTGGCCAGTACATAATGGTGGCCAGCACAACTGAATTAATTTTAAAGCAGTACCACTCAGACTTACAACTGATTGCTCCTTGTCTTCTCCCGATAGTGCAGTCACACGTGTGTGTGACACACATAGCATTAATCCTCTAGGTCTTAACTAAAGTCGCAGTATTTACCCCCTTTTGTCAGATGCATCCCTAAGGGGGAAAAATAGTTAAGTACCTATTGTTCTGTGTATCGATCAGTTTTATTTCAGGTCATCGTTTGCTCTGTGTGCCGCCACTTGCTGCGGATATGCATAAAACACTTCTATCCTTTACGTTTCTGTATCACTCTGAAGATGTAATATACGGAAGTACTCAGTGTCGCTTGTTTAATTTCTCCTGTGGATTCTTTACATACATGTGTTGGCGGTGAAGTGAAGTTTCTGCATATATATATATATATATATATATATATATATATATATATATATATATATATATCCTACGATTTCATCATCCTTTGTATAATTCTAATGTACAGTATGCTGCATGTTTGATCACGATTCGCCACGTGGCTTCCATAGTGACCAGGCTTGCGTGTTCTACCTCACTCCCCCCTTCTCCCCCTTATAGTGGAGTAAGTCGTTCTTTCTGTTGTTCAGAGCAGGAGTGTCAACTCTTCGTCCTCTATGCCTTCATTTGCGCGTTCTTCTTACAAGTTGAATCAAGCTCTGCCGGCCCCCTATATAATGAGCTCAGTCTCTGCATTAGTTGCCACTTAGATCTACTCCTCATTCTGTTCACATCTCTGTCCTCCCCTGTACAGTATACTATTATTTTTGTGAGTGCTCAGGAAGTCTCCAGCCATCTACCTGCTGTATAATTTGAGTATAAGTGTTATTACCATTTTCCTTGTACTGTATAGCATAAGGCGTTAATTCGTAAGCCTTGTGAAGTTTTTATTGTCAGCCAGTATTAGTAATATTTTGTATTTGTAATAATATTATATCTTGCTTTAATTGAGCATTATCCGGTTTTCTCATTTTATCAGGGCTGACTTAGATAAATTTGCTCTTGCTAAATTCGTGTTAATAGAGGCTATTGCAGTTAACCATATATGTAACGTGTTTTGCCATTACATTATCCTTATGAGTCCTGAATGTTTAGTTGTTAGTTTGAGCATTAAACTTTAACTTGTAATTTTACCTAAGTCTTTTGTTTTGAACCTGGAACTTTGCGGGACAGTAGTGATTTTAGTATTCTCACTTGAAGTGTTCATTATCTCTCTCTGTTCCATAACAATATAAAGGGGAGGCAGTGGGTCAGTCGGCAGAGAGGTGGCCTGCATTTCTACTGGACCCAGGATTGAATCCCAGCTGGGGCAGGGAACAATTTAAGGATATTAATTTCGTGAAAGAACACATTACTTATCTGCTAAAGAATCCGCCGACATGTCGTAAAAATACCCTCGCTAATACCAGTACACCAGTCCTTCATGAGACAGCCCTAGCATGTATTTAGCATGGAGAGTGTGTGTTAGCGCCGAAGTGGTGACATGTGGAGGTGAATGGTATGTAGGAGGACTACTGGTCCTTGGGAGCAAGCTGTGAAGCCTATGCCCAGAGTCGGACAAACACACACACACACACACACACACACACACACACACACACACACACACATAAAATGGAAGAGAAATCGGAAAGAATTATACTAACTGGGGATTTTAATACAAATGTAAATTGGAATACTCTAGATATAATTGGCCAAGAAAGCTGTTGGGACCAAAAGCTCCTGGATCTCGTGCAAGAGTTTTTCCTAACGCAACATGTGAGGGAAACCACCAGAAAAAGAGGACTCGATGTACCTTCAATGCTAGATCTAATATTTACTAGGCAAGAAAATGATATTGACAGTTTAATATATCACCCTCCACTCGGCAAAAGCGATCATGCAGTACTAAATTACAACTTCAGGATAGCATATGACATAGTTAACAGCAATGAAAGTTACAAAAAGACCCCTAAACTATAAAAAGGAAGATTATCAAGACCTAAAGAAGTATTTCTTAGAAGTTGATTGGAAAAATGAGCTTAGAGGACAAGATCTAAATGCTGTGTATAAAAAATTCTGTGAATTTTATGAAATAGGAGTCCAGAAGTACATCCCACAGCACAAAGAAGCAGATAAGAAAATACAGAAATGGTTCAATAAAGAATGTAAAAAATCAAAAGAAAGAAGAGATTTGTTGTGGAATAGATACAGAAGACACAATAGAGAAAGGGCGTATAATAATTACAAACAGGCAAGAAACGATTATACAAGAATAAGGAGGGAAGCCCAAAAACAGTTTGAGGAGGATATAATAAATAAAAGTAGTGATCAACCAAAGCTATTTTACAGCAACATCAAAAGCAAAACCAAAGTAAAAGATATAATACAATCCATTACGGATGAGGGAATCACCTATACACAAGAGAAAGATATTTGTGAAGCACTAAATAAGAATTTCCAATTAGTTTTTACAGAAGAAAAAAATTTTGAGAGGGACTGTGTGGAACATGCATGTCCACACATACTACCAGATATACAAATATCAGAAAAAGTAATACAGGAGGAGTTAAGTAAATTAGACAGAGGAAAAGCAAGTGGTCCTGATGAAATTTCATGTTGGGTACTACGAGAGTGTGCAAAGGAGTTAAGTAAACCATTACTTTTAATTTTCAAGAAATCCTTGAGTCAAGGTAAACTACCTGAAATTTGGAAGAAAGCAAATATTGTCCCCTTATTCAAGAAAGGAAATAGACAAAATCTACTCAACTACCGACCAGTATCACTGACCAGTGTTGTAAGCAAGGTAATAGAAAAGCTTACAAGAAAAGCTTGGGTAAATCATCCAGAAGAACACAGTATGATAACAGAAAGATAGTTTGGTTTCAGAAATGGAAAATCATGTGTTACTAATCTGTTGAGCTACTATGACAGAGTAACAAACACAATACAGGAAAGAGAAGGATGGGTGGTGTCACGAATCAATTCGCGACATTTCCTTTTTGTGAGAAGCCACGAACTATTAGTGGAAAACTCACTGTGTATCGCTCAGTTAACCGTTTCTCTCTCCATTTCGGGGTATACTTTTCAAATAATTCGTCACTTTCAAAAGTGACCGATTTAATGCACGTCACTAAGTGCGCTACTGAGCGATACAATTGTTTCTTTATCGTTCGCCTCTACTTGCATAAACCGTTAGCCACGCCTTCTTCCGGTGGCTCGTGCTTCCTGCCCATACATTATTTGAATTCAGTCTTGTGTTTGCTGTGACGGAGAAAAGGTCCTGTGCTCCAAGAAGTGTGAGAGGTCGCTAGCACCCAGGCTCCACTGAGACAGTATCAAGTCCTCCCACTCCTCGGGTGATACATAGTATTCATCGACTGGTATTTCTTTTGTGTATTTCCTAGTTTTAAGAGTTTAGTTAAGGTGTTTTTCCTAGGCGTAAGTATTTAGCTTTTGTGCGAGTGAGTGAGTGCGTCTCATTGATTTGATTTGAAATGTAATGTTGAATTTATTTTTGTGATTAATAAATTTAACAGTTCTATTTCTTGAGCTTAATGTAGAGTAAAAATCTTGTTTCATTTCTCCATAATTAAGCTTATTTTCCATACAGCTCCTAGCTTGCATAAACGTTTGCTTTCATAACTGGTACTTAGACCAGTCTTGTATTAACTTAAAATCCGTTGTGCCAGGAGTTAATGCATCAGCAAGAACCTGATGTTATTATTATTAGTATTAGTTATTTATTGTCAGGGGTGATGTAACTTTCTCCAGAGGCTAACAGTACAGTAATTCAGCAATTGTGAGTAATTAGTCTCTGCTGAGTACTGTTGAGAAAGTTTATAAGTTCTCGTTCTTAGAGAATCTTAGCAAATCAGCGTAAAGTAATCGTTGCTTGATGTAGCAAGACAATCATTGTCTCTGCTCTTCAATATTATTGAATATTATTATCAATTTAAATAATATTTAAACCATTTATATCAAAATTACCGCGATATTATAAAAACCCCGTGACAATTGGCGACCTCATTCCAGGATATTAACTCCTAGCTCTAAAGCTATTCACGAGATAGTGCTCACTCATTCATATTTAGGTATTTATCAATAAAGTTTATAGGCACAAGCTTACTGGTGTTTACCCTTAATTTAGCAAGTGAATTTTGCTTTATTAATCAATACAATACTTAACTCTAGTTTATTTTTGGTAACGCCAGACAATTTTATTCGCTTCTGGGAAGTCGCCGTACCCATTGTGTTTATTATTGAGTCTTCCCAGTCATTTACATTTTTGATTTATTCTTTGCCAGTTAACTGGATAAGACTGGTCACCACTAGCTTGTGTCTGTACTCTTTACTTTTGTTTATTAGTATTCGTCGCTAAGCAGTCAGTGCTCAATTTCGGGTTGTTTAATAAATTAGCGCCATGGCTACCGCTGTATTTGTACAGGAAGCCAAAGATATGGGTCTCACAGACCCAGAGAAAATACAGAGTTACGTTCTCTCAAGGTTCAATTACGAGCAAGAACGTGAGAAAGATGCTCGTGAAGAGCGTAGGATTCAGCGCGAATACGAGCGAGAACAGCGTGAGGAACGTGAAAGAGAGCGTGCATATGAACAAGAGCAGCGTGAGAAAGAGCGCGAATACGAGCAGAAACAACGCGAGCTCGAGTTAGAAAAAGAGCGAGAACAGCGCGAATACGAGCGTGAACAACGAGACAAAGAACGAGAACATGAACTTGAAGTGCTGAAGCTCAAGCGAGATTCCTTGGCTTCAGACACGTCTGGTGCAGTTGGTCCAAGCTCCACGAGCGTTCTTCCTGCACATGTCCTGGCGACCCCACGCATCAAGCTTCCTTCATACAAGGAAAGCGAGCGAATCGAGCCGTACATAGCTCGTTTTGAGGACATGGCAGACTTATATCAACTGGATGAGGCAGCTAAGCGGCTTCAGTTTCTTAGTTTATTTGAGGGCCCTGCCCTCGATATTCTCCACAGAATTCGTGGAGACAATCTCACATATGAGATGATGAAAGCTGCACTCATTAAGGCGTATGGTCTCACAGTAGACGACGCCAAAGTTCAGTTCATGCGAGCTCGTCTCCAAGACAAGGAGACAGCTGTTCCAGTTCCTTGATCGTCTCACAGCTTACTTAAATGAGTGGATGGAGAAAGATGAAACTCCTTCCACGCGTGAGGGGATAATTGACCTTATGCTGCGTACACAGCTAGAGAGGTCGTGGCCTGCTGAGCTCATAGCACAGCTTAAGATCTGCCAGGTGAAAGATGCCAGCCAAATGGCAGAGAAGGCTGACGCATTCTTTACTGCATACGGGTATCAAGCTCGTAAGCAAAACACTTGGTGCAGAAAAGATACTGCCAAGTCTGGGAAGCCGTCTCAGACTGAATCCCAGCACCAAGGCCGTTCTCAGAGTAATGGTCAAGGTCCAAGCAAACCACAGAAGGACCAGGGGCAAAATACACAGCAGCCTGCTTGGAAGCGGTACAACAAGCACCCCAACCAGCAGCAGTTCCCCAAGCAGCAGTATCAGCCACGCAACCGACCGTCGGGACAAACTTTTTCACCACCAGCTCAAAAGAGGCAGGAAGCGAATGCAGCCTTCATTCCTCAGCTGCAGCACGGTGGTCACGTCCCTACCAGTGTGGGTACTTCCCCACAGTTCACTAGTCCCACAGTGACAGTGAACCCCCCTCCACAGATGGCCAATGTTCCATCTTCCCAATATAAATCTCAAGGCACAATGTTTGCCACATCAGTTCAGCAGCCTCATGAGTGGCTAGCTGCTTCCTCCACAGGCCCTCCCACAGGTGACAGTACCTTCCTTGTTCAGCCAGGGTTTGTGGGAGACATTCCTGTGAAGGTCCTGAGAGACAATGGTTCCTCAGGTTGCTCTGTCAAGCAGAGTTTAGTTCGGCTTGAGCAGTATACAGGTCGACAGATCCATGCAAAGCTTATTGATGGATCAGTGAGATTGTTCCCTGAGGCATGTATCCAGGTGACATCTCCATTTTATACTGGTACGACACTTGCAGTTGTCATGCCAGAGCCTCTATTTGACTTAATAGTAGGCAATATTCAAGGAGTCAAGGATAGTTGCTCCGATGATGACGCTACTCAGACTTCGGCTGCTGCGGTAACACGAGCCATGACTGAGGCTCCAGACTGTGTCACCCCAGTGATCATTGAATCGCCGCAAGATCTGATGTGTAGTCAACTTGTTGTGCAAGAACAACATTCTGACCCGACACTTGCTACCGTGCGGAACAAACAAAAGGGTCGAGTGATTAAGTATTCACGGGGAGGTCGAGCCAAGTTCCTTCGTAAACAAGGACGGCTCTACCGTGAGTCACGAACACCCGAGGGCGAGGTTCGACTGCAGTTTGTCGTTCCCGCCAAGTACCGCCTAGCAGTGTTACAATGGGGTCATTGTTCAGCCTCAGGAGGTCACATGGGGAAAAGGAAGACCCAGGGCCGTATCCGAGCTGACTTTTTCTGGCCAGGGATGGGACGGGACATAGATAGTTTTGTCCGTTCCTGCAGTGTGTGCCAAAGTATCGCCACTACTCAGGGACATGCCCTTCCTGTGCCATTTATAACCACACCTGTAATCTCTGAGTCAGTTGAGAGACGGTAGTGGTGAAGTGGGTGCAGACCTGACGTCTCGCCCATTGGCCCCACAGGACACATTATGTCCAGGGCCTTTACATACATATTATGTACCGTAGGTTAAGGGGGAAGTTGAGAGGCGACTTGAGGCTATGGAAGACCCAAGTTTGCATAAGGATTCTCAGCTTCCCGGTACAAATAGAAGTACTGTAGGTTAAGGGGGAAGTTCGAGAGAGAACTCCGCAGTGGCGACTTGAGGCTATGGAAGACCCAAGTTTGCACAAGGATTCTCAGCTTCCCGATACTAATATAAGTATTGTAGGTTAAGGGGGAAGTTCGAGAGAGAACTCCGCAGAGGCGACTTGAGGCTATGGAAGACCCAAGTTTGCACAAGGATTCTCAGCTTTCCGGTACTAATATAAGTATTGTATTGTAGGTTAAGGGGGAAGTGAGAACTCCGCAGAGGCGACTTGAGGCTATGGAAGACCCAAGTTTGCACGAGGATTCTCAGCTTTCCGGTACTAATATAAGTATTGTATTGTAGGTTAAGGGGGAGAGAGAACTCCGCAGAGGCGACTTGAGGCTATGGAAGACCCAAGTTTGCACAAGGATTCTCAGCTTCCCGGTACTAATAGAAGTACTGTAGGTTTAGGTGAAAGTTCGAGAGTGAACTCCGCAGTGGCGACTTGAGGCTATGGAAGACCCAAGTTTGCACAAGGATTCTCAGCTTCCCGATATTAATATAAGTACTGTAGGTTAAGGCACAGGTTGAGGACCCGTGTGCGGTTCGAGGCTATGGAAGACCCGAGTTTGCACAGGGATTCTCAACTGGCCGACCATAATCGTGTGCTATAATTAATGGCGACCTCGAATGTACGTCGTAGCACTGACTGCTAGGCAGAGAGAGTAATTGTAACTTAATAAGAATTTTGTCTCATTGACACTTTTGATGCTCCACCTCAATTGGTTTTGCAGGTTCAGCAATGGGTGTAGCAGTTTTGCTGTGCGGACCAGCTGATCGTCTGCCGCACGCTGCCGCCTCTTCTCCTCTGCCTCCGTCGTCGCCATAATATTTACTATGTCATTTTACACGTAGGTACAGTTACACTACAGCTGTCACACCTAC
Source organism: Coenobita brevimanus (assembly GCF_032717465.1). Lineage (NCBI taxonomy): Eukaryota > Metazoa > Arthropoda > Malacostraca > Decapoda > Coenobitidae > Coenobita > Coenobita brevimanus. Next base: position 6,007,929 of record NC_136988.1, on the reverse strand, counting down.
ACCGTGTATTACATACACCACGCTACACAACAATTAGTTGTCAGTGTAAATGTAGCGAATTTTCGCTCAGTTTGACCTGAGTACAGGATTTTCACCGTCGTCACGGAGTTTTTCCCTCAAGCTTGCTTCTATTAACTTAAATACGAGTTTTTTTCGCTCACTGACGACTGCGACTTTCTCCTGTAGCAGGATAGCATACACACCACAGTGTGAATCTTGTGTGACTGAGTTAGGATTTATATGTATGTATATTGAAATCTTTCTTCTGAAGGAAGAAAGATTTAATTTTCATGGGGCGTAATGTCACGAATCAATTCGCGACATTTCCTTTTTGTGAGAAGCCACGAACTATTAGTGGAAAACTCACTGTGTATCGCTCAGTTAACCGTTTCTCTCTCCATTTCGGGGTATACTTTTCAAATAATTCGTCACTTTCAAAAGTGACCGATTTAATGCACGTCACTAAGTGCGCTACTGAGCGATACAATTGTTTCTTTATCGTTCGCCTCTACTTGCATAAACCGTTAGCCACGCCTTCTTCCGGTGGCTCGTGCTTCCTGCCCATACATTATTTGAATTCAGTCTTGTGTTTGCTGTGACGGAGAAAAGGTCCTGTGCTCCAAGAAGTGTGAGAGGTCGCTAGCACCCAGGCTCCACTGAGACAGTATCAAGTCCTCCCACTCCTCGGGTGATACATAGTATTCATCGACTGGTATTTCTTTTGTGTATTTCCTAGTTTTAAGAGTTTAGTTAAGGTGTTTTTCCTAGGCGTAAGTATTTAGCTTTTGTGCGAGTGAGTGAGTGCGTCTCATTGATTTGATTTGAAATGTAATGTTGAATTTATTTTTGTGATTAATAAATTTAACAGTTCTATTTCTTGAGCTTAATGTAGAGTAAAAATCTTGTTTCATTTCTCCATAATTAAGCTTATTTTCCATACAGCTCCTAGCTTGCATAAACGTTTGCTTTCATAACTGGTACTTAGACCAGTCTTGTATTAACTTAAAATCCGTTGTGCCAGGAGTTAATGCATCAGCAAGAACCTGATGTTATTATTATTAGTATTAGTTATTTATTGTCAGGGGTGATGTAACTTTCTCCAGAGGCTAACAGTACAGTAATTCAGCAATTGTGAGTAATTAGTCTCTGCTGAGTACTGTTGAGAAAGTTTATAAGTTCTCGTTCTTAGAGAATCTTAGCAAATCAGCGTAAAGTAATCGTTGCTTGATGTAGCAAGACAATCATTGTCTCTGCTCTTCAATATTATTGAATATTATTATCAATTTAAATAATATTTAAACCATTTATATCAAAATTACCGCGATATTATAAAAACCCCGTGACAGGTGGACAGTATCTATTTAGATTTCAAGAAAGCATTTGATAGTATCACACCAAAGACTTTTATGGAAACTGTACCATCAAGGAGGAATTCGAGGCAAACTGTTTTGTTGGATGCAAGATTTTCTCATAAAAAGAGAAATGAGAACAGTACTAAGGGGAAACTACTCATCATAGAAAGAAGTGACTAGTGGAGTACCACAGGGTTCAGTGCTGGCACCAATCATGTTTTTAGTGTATATAAATGATATAAACAGTAACACTGGAAATGAAAGCTATCTAAATATGTTTACAGATGATGCAAAAATACATAGGAGAATTACTAACACAGACTCTTGTAAAGAGCTACAAGAAGAATTAAATAAACTTCATGAATGGAGTAATACATGGCAAATGGAATTCAATGTGGACAAGTGTCATGTAATCAAGTTTGGTAAAAGTGGAAAAAGACCTGATTGGGATTATACGTTAGGAAATAAAACCCTGTACACATCAGAAAAAGAGAAGGACCTAGGTGTGATTATCAATAACAGACTATCTCCGGTCGACCACATCAGCGAGAAGGTACAGAACATGTATACACTGCTTGCATATATGAGAATAGCATTCACATATATAAATGAAGACATGCTAAGAAGGATAATAACATCATTCATTAGACCAACCCTGGAGTATGCATCAGTAGTCTGGAGTCCTCATCTCAAAAAACACGTAGACAAGATTGAAAAAGTTCAAAGGGCCGCTGCAAGATGGATACCAAGCTTAAGGGACCTAAGCTACGAAGAAAGACTAAATAAACTGTATCTACCAACACTACAGGAGAGAAGGAAAAGAGGTGACATGATAATGCTATATAAATGCATATCAGGGAAGGAGAAAATAGACATAAATGATTACTTAACATATGGAGAAGCATCAGAAGAGGACACTGCAAAAAACTGCATAAGAAGAGAGGTGATAAAGACATAAAGAAATTTAGTTTCCCAGAGCAATTGACCAATGGAATGCAATACCGAATGAAATAGTGTGTGTGAAAACAATTCACAAATTTAAGGATATGTACGATAAATATGGTTTAAGACACGGGACAGTACGAGCTTGACTCATTCCTGTAAAGATACAATTAGGTAAGAAGGTAAGAACACACACACACATACACACACACACACACACAAACACACACACACACACATATATATATATATATATATATATATATATATATATATATATATATATATATATATACAGTCGCTCACATGAGGTCAGTCTGTGCAGACGTCTCTGGTGTTTCTGATTTAGAAAGCTGTTCCACCTGTTGTGCGAATTGTCAGTGAGTTCAGTGACCTGTGGTAGTGCTGTGCTAGTAACCTGTGATAGTGTTATGCTATTGTGCTGCGGTGACCTGTGATAGTGTTGTGCTAGTGTGTTGTAGTGATTTTTTATATCATTGTGTGAATTTGTGTGTGATGGCTTCCTCTAAGGAGAGTCGTGTCCCCGCTGCTATGGTCCTTTCGCAGCAAGAAGTCCGTTCAGGGTGTGGCAGAAGTTGGGATTTCCC